>NC_024312.1:11817320-11857649 GCF_000523025.1 Cynoglossus semilaevis
AGCAAGCTGGGCACCACCAACCACACTTTGTATAAGGAGCCTGTCCTTTTGTTCCCAGACATGTTGACAACACCGCCATGGACATACATACAGCCAGCCTGAAGGACAGACACAGAACAGAGGATCAGCTGCACCTGACACCTCAGCTCAGGGGTGTCACCGGGGGGGCCACATCAGCAATACAGTTCCCCTTGAAGGGACGGTTATAACGGTAAGACTGTATAAATGTAACTACTCCATAACGTATTAATACATGTTTCGGCAATTAATTATTACTTATCCAAGTCACAAATATTGTTCAGTGCTGTGTAATGAAAAAAAACTCTGCTGCATGGACTTTATGAAATGCTTTTTATGCTCCCGCGGGCCATACAACATGACTTGGTGGGCCGCATTTGGCCCCCGGGCCTTAAGTTTGACACGTGCCGTAGCTGGTAAAGACATGCATGCACATAACTTTTAACCCGTGTGCTCACAAAGTTAATTAATTTTCCTAGGATAACTTCCAGGACCTTTAACCTTTTCAAATTTTCCATAATTTCCATGACAGGAAAAACTGGTTTTCCAGGACGTTGACGTACCGGTGTGACTGCAGCACAGTGAAAGTAGGCAGGTTCTGGCATCTCTGCTGGCAGCTTGGTCCACTGAAAAGTCTCCAGGTTTAGCTTCCACAAATCTGACAGGATCATCTCTCCATTATAACCCCCACATACAAAGGCCTCTGGGTAACAACAGAGAAGCACCTGGTTATACAGAAGGCTTTCAACTGTGTAGTGATTACAGTGTGTGTTTTACCTCTCTTGATCTGCACGCAACTGTGACAACGCCGGGCTGCAGGATATCCTGCCATTACAAAATGAATTTCAATTTTAAAAGTATATAATTTATCATTTTGTACCACACTAAAATTGTTAAGGTAGCAAATGTGTTTCACAAACCTATTTTTTCATGAGGTTTTGTGTGTATTTCTTCCCAGTAATTTGTCTCCAAGTTGTAGGCATGAATCTAAATAATCAAACACTTGTTAAAATGAATGCAAAACACTCAAATATATTATTGTGTGTGCATTTCTGACTCACTTTATCAAGAGGATATGATTTCCAGGAAGTCCCGCCTCCTAAAATATATAACCGTTGTCTGTCGTGGACCAGCTCGTGCCTGTACCTGTAAAGGGGCAATTATTCCATTTGAGGACGTGTCAAACAAGAGAGCTGTGACAACACCTGCTGTCTGTCTGTCTCTGTGACTGACCGCTCCTCTGGTAGGTCTGAGGGTGTGTTGTTGGGTTTGAGTTGCGTCCACTCCCTGGTGGTCAGGTCGAGCCTGTGAAGGTCAGTGCTGTAAAGGTAGCCAGTTGTTCCTCCGAACACATAGAGGTAGCCGTTGATGATGACCATTGCCTGGAAATGTAAAAATATGCAGAAGAACAAAAACAACAAAAACACACTTTAAAGTTATGTCTTGTATACATGTCGGACAACAAGTCAGAATACATTCCAATTGAAGTTCCAATCCATGATTTAAGTCAGGCTAGTATAATTTTCAGCCATGAACACTACGTTAGCATTAGACTTACCACTAGGTGGTAGCAAATGGCTATTTAAAAAAAAGACTCAGAGCTGAGGAAGGTCTTGAAGTGTCTTAAATGCCACCAAATCAGGACTGTGTTCAACTAAACAGGCAATAAAAACATGATAACACAGAAAAACAGAATGAAAGACAAAGAAAAAAAAACAAAGCGAAAGGAAGCAAAAAGGAGAACTCACTTAACAGCACATGACGTAACGGTGTGCAACCACAGGTAATAATCTGCGCTGGCTCTGTACCTGGCCGTAGATCTTGTTGGGCTTCTTTCCTCTGCAGTTGAGCAGATTCCATCGCTTGTACTGAATATTGCAAACATGGATATCGTTGCCATTATTTTCGCCAAATGGAATCCCGGTGCCGCCGAACACCAGCAGATTGTTGCCATGTAAAACTGCTGAAAGTGATAAAGAGCAACACTGTCACACTCTGAATTTAACACTGACCACAGTCCTAGTAAATCTCATACAAGGATGTAGAAATGAAAGTGAACCTTCCCAAACATGTTTGTTTGTTATGTATTTAGAGCAAATGTGGTGACTCTGAAGCTCATTCTTAGCCACATCAAGCTAATTAATCATGTATGTTAAAAAACACATTTCTGTTTTAACATATGATCTGTAGCTGGTTTACATCAGCTATAACTTGTACATTATATATATTACATTTTTGCTTATCTCTGCAGGATGTCTTGTGGTTCTTACCCGACATAGAGGCCAGTTCCGTGGGCATGTAACCCTCCGTATGCACCAGCTGCCATGAAGCTGTGGCGAAATGAAAGCGCCACAGCTCTCTGAACAGTGGGTAGTCTTCATTCTCTGAGCCACCTGCCTCGTCAAAATCAGGGTTGTAGCCTCCAAACACATACAGGTTGGTGCTGTCTGCGACGCAGCGGTGTCCACTGCGGGCAGGAGGTATGCAGTGTCCTGTGGGAGGATTAACGTAAGACACTAAAGGACATGGAGAAGTACTGACAAGTGTATGTGCACATTTTAACATTTGAAAAATGTTAAAAGACACAGGGTACACTACAGTAAAAGAATAGACATGGAGTAGATTACCTTCACGCAAAAATCTGTTTGGGATTCTAAGGTTGGGACAGGAATGGGAAAAGATTCGTCGAGCCTGAAGCCATCGAGCTCGCTTCTTAAAACCTGGAGGGACACAAAATGAAACACAGGCTGTCAATATTGATCCTGTGGACAACAAGGTTCATCCAGGACACACAAACTCATGAAAACAACAAATACATTTTCGCAAATATAAAGAAGTTATAGATGATTGAAAAAGACTCTTAAATTAAATGCAATCTTATCTGCTTATTTATTATCTAGACTAGGAGGTTATATAGTTTTATTTCGAAGGAAAATTGAAGTAAACAGGAAACACTGATTTATATTATGTGTCTGGATAAAACGTTAACGTTTTCTGCCTTGTGTTACCAGTAGTAATAGTTTATCATTGTCCATCACTGCACTTTAGTAAATAACAACAGTAGCAGTGAATCGACTCTCTTTTCCTGTCGTCTTCCGTAGCAGCAAAAGCTAATTCTGGCCGAAATCCGGTGATTGCTAACCCAGCTAACATCGTTAATTCATATGTAAACTTCCGTATTGCACCACAGACCAACAGGCATAACGGTGACCTTAAGGTTCATTTTTACTACACTGTGGTGGGCTGTCAGTGTGGACGAGGACTGAGTTGCTGCTGCTGTTTACAAACCCGAGTCTCTGATGGAAGGCCTCCACGACAGTTTCTCAAACTTGATGAGCCGATTGGAGGTCCTGCTGTTCTGAGGCGACGACATCTTAACGGTGCTAACACACACGGGGGGAAAGGCGGGTCACGGCCAGACAAGCAGCACAAGCGGCTTCACTTCAAAACGAAGCAGAGGCATGGGAACTGAGGCAGCCAAACAGAGCAGAAGACAGAAGACAGACGCTTCGCTTCCCCCTCCTTCTGCTGTTGTTGAAAGGAGGACACTCTTCTTTATTTGTATAGTGATTGAGCACGCAGGGCACATTATCGCCACCCCTTGGTAAAAACTGTGGATTGGAGGTCCCCGAGTTTAAAAACAGGAGCGCAGCTAGAGACTTCACATTCAGGTGGCGAGAGGTAAATTCGGGACATCTCCGCAGCAACAAGTCTTTTGGATTATTACACATTAGGTTAATACAGTGTGTGAATTTTGTTGTTTGTTTCTATTTGTGGACCTGCGATAAACTGGCTAACTGTCCAGGGTGTGCCCTGCCCAGTTGATAGCTGGGATTGGCTCCAGATGTGTCAACTATCTCCTAATCTTCCAATAAAGGCACATGAAATGATTGGGGTTTTTTTTGAGCAAGCAGAAGTGCAATGAACAGGCAGGCGGACTATACATACTGTAGCTCAGAGGTGACATCAAAGCTTGCGTGTACACGATCGACGATACGGACCAGGGGTCACCAACCTTTTTGGAACTGAGAGCTACTTCAAGGGCACTTATTAATACAGAGAGCTACTTGTTTGATACAGACTTCTTCAACAATGTATTAATAATTAGTTCTGGGGGACATACAATAGCAGACATTCTTCTTACCAACGTCATAGCACCCATTTGAATATCATTGCAAGTGGAACTGATTCAAAAAGCACAGTAACAGTATGTTTTTTGACCCTCTTGTTGATGAGTTTTATTTTGAGGACAAAGCCTGTGGGCAGCTTAAGTAGTCCACGGGGGCTACCAGGTCCCCCCGGGCACCACGTTGGTGACCCCTGCCATAGACTACCTTCCTAAAAAAAAATTATATAATGGTAAAATGGAGGTACAGTCAGTATGCTATTGAATTTATATGAACAATACATGACAGACCAGAAATCTTTTTACAACTGTTCTCTTCAGGGATCACCACAGCAGATCATCTGCCTCCATCTCAGCATAAATCAACGATCACGTGTTCTCCTTGGTTATCTTATCAGCATTGTTCAAAGCTAAACTGCTTGAGGTTGGTGCTTATTTTGTTTCTCTTATCAGAAGGTCGAAAGAATTTAGAAAACTATGAGTAAATCAGTGAGTGCATTGATTGCATTTGGAAGTGAGGAACTCCAGATCAGTAGACAACAGTAGTGACATCTAGAGTGCAGTTTTTTAGGTTACCTTTTTTTTTTCAAGCTTGGATAGGAGTCTGAATGTGTACAGAATTGTGCAAGAAAGAGTTTTCTTATCACTGCAACAATTCAAGAGTGCAGTATCACCTCAATGCAATCAAGATATTCATGCAAGCTACAGCCAGAGCTGTTACATTAGCTACGACAGTCGGATTACAGGTGATCAATTTAACCAGCCCACAGTGGACCAGATGATTGAGTTTGGTGTTTAAGTTCATATTCACATCCATTGGTGTGGTCATCAACCAAAATTAATTTTAATTGAATTTCTATTTAAAGTAATCTTTATAACATGATAATTAATGGAAAGGTAAATGATCTAACTATAGATCTATACAATGTTCTTCCATTGACCCGACTCTCTGGCCTTGTATCAGAAACCTGTGGTTACGTATATGAACTATATCTGAACTGTGATAAGTGACCGAGACAGAACTGTACTAAATTCAGTTAGTCTACGTGGCTGCCCTGCGTCTGATGCTTTGAACTGAAGGTGAGATCAGACTCCATATGAGGAGCCACAACTCTGTGTTAATATGCCTGTTTTAGAATGTTTAGGACCTAACAAGCTTATAGATCTAGGTATAATAGACAGACTTTCTTTTGATTACTGAATAGCCTTTGAAATAAAACACGTACCAGGAGAACATCATTAATTCTCTCGTAGACGTTCTCATTACACGTAAACTTAAATGATTGCAGAAAGGATCAAAGCAGTGTTATGCGCTTTAATAGATGACATTGACAGTGGTGTTGTATTCTATGGAGCACATGTCTACAACCGAGCTCCTCCTTCTCTGCAGCTCTTGTCGCTGGAGGTTGATGTCACAACAAGCAGAGTCCTCAGGACAGGACGCTAGGTAGAGTTCAGAGTCTCAGACGTACCCAGGAAGTCTTACACGAACATAGGAAAACAAAGTGGACAATGCTGCGTTCAGGTTCTTGTTTATGGAGAATTCTGGAAGACTGTTGAGAACAGTTTATCCAAACTAAAAGTCAAGGTAGAGCCTCATCACCGCCGCAGCATTTTTACATCACTTAGTAGGAATACAAAATATGTCGTCTCCAAGTCCAGGCAAGAGGCGAATGGACACCGACGTGGTAAAACTGTATCCTTTCTCAGCATAAACAGGGCGAAACCTTTAAATTAAACTAACAAAAGAAAATTTTACACTATATCCACTCTTTTGTGTGTAAATAATGTATCATTACATTCTGAATGTAAAAATGTTCTTATGTGTGTAAATGTGTTTTCTTGTCAATGAGCGTGTAAAAAGTGAGCGACGTTTACACACGGAGATGTTTACGAGTAACTCTTTAACGTTAGCTCAATTAAGTTAGCACAACAGGCTGTCGACACATGTCCAGCAGAATTTTTCCCAGTTTTAGTAGTTGACAGTCGGCGTTTGCCCTCTTAATGTGTGTATTTCTTCTTGTCTCAATTAAACGACAATTAACAACATGGTTTGTAGCAAAATTAAGCTGACTGTTTTAACTCCGTCAGCTCCAGGGACGCTGTTAGCTGGAGCTCAATAGCATTGCAATAGCCTCTTTTACGACCAGAAATTGGAATTGAATTGTCACCGGGCTGACAGCACAGAGTAAAAAATAGTGACGACTTCTTTCAATTTAGGAAACACTTCTTTGCAACATCTCTTCTACAATGTTGGGATCTATGAAAATGAACACATATGCAGCTAAGTGTGTGGTGTGCTAACACCTGGAGAGCAAACGAGGTCGATGGAGCGAGTCGAGGTCTAACAAATGACAGAGGAAAACAAGGTACATTAGTTATTGCACAAGAGGAAAGTGATAAAATGGCTTTGGAAGTGCATGCTTTGCAGTTCTGTTCTCGATAAGTGACTGGGAGCAAAAGTTCCAATATAAAAGTTGAAAGAACATGATATGTTTACAGCGAATAAGTGACCGTTGCATATCATGTGTTGTAGTCTAAAATATGCATTTCCATTGGAAATGAAAAAGAACCTGGGATGTGTATATCACTGTACATGTTACTGGCTTAATAACTATTGTTCCATCCATTATGAAAAAAATATTATTTCGGGGAAACTGCGCTTAAATTCGACTACTGTTGGTTCGAATAAATGGTCAGTTTTGTGTTTTGGAGTCGTCGTGTTTAAGTGCTTTTTTGTTTTTTGGCTGCTGCAGCGCAGTTTGCTGAACTTTGCGTGGAGGCTTTTATGACAACGTGAGCTGCATTGTTTTGTTTTCGTCCTGCAGCTAGAGGCTGCTCTCTGATTGGTTAGCCTGTTACCATCCGGAACAAGGCAAGGGGCGGGGCTCCGCACAGCTGATCGGGTAACAAGAAGCATGATGTTGGGGCCGTGGGCTGGGAGAACAGCGTGTTGTTTTCCTCCTCAGGACGGTCAGCAGGATCACATGATTAAGTGATTAATCATACTGGTCAGTGATAAATAAAAATGAATAAACCTATATATTGTGAAAGAAAAAAAGATGGTGAGGCACAATGCAATGAAAGAAGGGCTTAAGACCATGATAAACATTTTTTTCTAACAAAAACAAAGAGCTTTAAAATGGAATTAGTAGTATATAACATATATGTAATAAGAATATACCTCCTCAATTTAAATCATGAAATCTAAAATTGTTTAAATACCATACATATGCATATTAAATGAGCAATAAACAAGGGGGGAAAAACTTGATTAACTAAAAGTCAGTTCTAAATTGCAAAAATGGGGATGTTTTGATGATCTTAAATTGATGTTGACAATTCAATTCCCAACACTGCTACAACTATATCCAATCCAATTTAATTTTACACTTCATTTAAAGTACAATGAATTTAAAAAGCTGGTAGCAACTGTGGCAGGCAAAGGGTAGTAATTTGTTTTGTATTTGAGATATGAGAGACATGATTGCCTCAAGCATTACACTGCTGTTGTTGTACTGTTTTCCTCCTGATAGGTATTTGATTTCTCACTCATTCTAATGTGACCAATGCTTCCTTTCAAGTTAATTTTCTGTGAAAATGCATTGTCTGCCTTGCTTCTCCGTCCCCCCCGATCCATCTCAAGTGGTGAGAGATGTTTAGTAAAAAAAAAAAATCCACTCTTATCTAGGGATGTCCGATATTAACTGTTTTCTGATATCCGATGTGCCGATATTGTCCAAACAATTCATTTCCGATTCCAATATAAACCGGTACCGATATATGCAGCCGTTTGCCCCAAAACGTTTTCATTATCGGACAATTCTAGGTAGTTAGGTGGATAGATGGATAGATAGATATAACTCAATTGATCTCTTGGGAGTTCCCTTTAGGAAATTAAGGATTTCCAATTACTTCCAAAAAGCTTTTACAGTCTCATCTGCTTTTTAAACTTATGATTGACAGTTTTGTAATCTTGTGTCTTTTGTGTGAATAGTTAAGTTGTTGGAATCAGCAATGAATGGATTTATGAGAGCTTGATGAAACAAGCTGCAGTAGTTCCTTATTTTTTACCCTTTTATTCATCTGTCATTTTGCGTTAGTCAGGTGGCTTTCACCGCACTTCAGGTATGACACAGTTTCTCCACTATCAAGAAAGACCCCCAAGTCCAAGTTTTTTTCCGTGTTGTGTAATTCCACTCTCTGTTCATACCTCAACATGTTGTTCTGATCTGTCTTGTTTGTGTCGTTTTGTTGCTAAGGACATCTGTTTTGCCGCTGCTGGCGTGCTTGTTTGCGTGTTATTGATCCCAAATCTGACCTCTGACCAAGCTCACAAACATAGACCCGTGAATGATGTTTGTACCAGATGTGTCTTTTCTTAACCCACTGTCAGCATTGAGAGCAAACACGAGGTGACCATCCTGAGTGGACTCAACGAGTTTGTGGTCAAGTTCCATGGACCGCCTGGAAGTAAGACTCCATAGACAGCATTCTCATTACCCAGCTACTCTTTTATCTGATGCTTTTCATTGTTGTTAATGGAACTTATCAGGTGTGTATAGACACAAACGTCCTACATTTAAAAAGTCAGAATCTTGAGTATGTGATCTGTTGGGACATTTTAAACATGCATGTTTGTTTAGGAAGAAAGAGTCATATGACAATGTTACCTGTCATGTCTTAATCACAGGGCATTTAGAGATTAATCACAGTTAGTCATGCTGCAGTATGTTGTAGAAGTATGAATTTAAATTAGTCATGATCAATCAACATTTCTTATGACAATGTTTTGTCGTATGTTGCTGGGCCAGAAAGATATAGATTCATGGCGTGGGTTCATTTTATTTTGCTTTCTCTTCTTCTCTAGCGATTACAAATGTAACAGCTCTTTGTTTCAGGAAGATCTGTGTTTGAGAAACTTTAATGATGTCACTTCTTTCAGCACCGTATGAAGGAGGAGTGTGGAAGGTTCGAGTAGACCTGCCCGATAAATACCCCTTTAAATCACCATCGATAGGTGAGAAATATTCAGATGTTTTTCTTTCTTCTCATCTTTATCACCAAGATTTATTGGTTTGACTAGATGTTTCCTAAAAGCTTTTCATAATTCTTTTGTTTTTTTTACAGGTTTTATTAATAAAATCTTTCACCCTAACATTGATGAAGCGTAAGTTTAGTCATTTCAAATTGAATCATGCATTAATTCAGCCATACTAGCCCCTGCATGTATGTTATATAATCATTTTAATAATTAATAACTGTATTTTATGCATTTCCTGCCTTTTGTAGCACAGTAAACTGTTTAGTCATAATGGTAACAAACTGTGTTGGCATCTCACCCAGCACAGCTTCTTTAGCTTTGACTTTAGTCACATTGTTGTTGTTTTTCCTGTTGGCAGGTCAGGCACTGTGTGTTTAGATGTCATTAACCAGACATGGACTCCTCTCTATGGTAGGTCACAGCCACAGCTTTTACTGTCTGTTTCAATAACTGAGTATAATGACCAAAAAAACGTAACATCAAGTGAGCTCCCTACACCTACACCAGTGTTTCTCTATTATTTTCTGTCACGCCCCCCTTGCCCCTGCGACCCACACCCCCACGAACTGAAATACTATTGAGAACCTAATAACATCCGAATATCCTAATCCTAATACACCCAAATGCCAGGCACGTTTGAGCTGCTGGGTGAACACAGTAGGGCACGCTAAATCCATCTTAGTGGCTTTTTTTCTGCTGAGGACTAAGATTGTAGACTCTTCACACTCTAAAAATGAGGTTATCTGGACACACTTGAGATGACCAGATGTTTGAATGTGTGTGTGTCTGTATGTGTGTGTGTGTGTTTGAATTGTTTGTCTCTTTACGTGGTCCTAAAATGTACTGTTAATTGCCCAGGGTTTACCCTACTCTTGCCAGCTGACACCTGGGATCGGCACCAGCTCCTTCCACAACCCTTAAAATGACTAAACTGAATGAGATGAATGAAATTCAGATTTTTTTAAATATTTTTTGTTAAACCAATGACTCACAGCAGTGTTAGAAGTGTTAGAAAAAAATAATAGCTTGCAAGTGGCCAAAATTTTACTAAAAACTAGCTAAGACTTTCCTAACAACTACCCAGTGCTGACACGTATGACAGAGAGTAAACAATTCACTAAGCAGATGGGGCATTCTCTACAGCGCTTGGCTAAGTAAGGGCTGCATGATTAGATATGACGATGACTGTAACTCACCGAGCTGTTCAAAACAAGCCTTGTGTATAAAAAAAAAAACATTTAGCTGCAAATCACATAGAAAAGATTTGTTGGTCCGGTTTTGGGGTGCTGACGTTTTTCTCTCTTTCTCCTTCATCCACCAGATCTCACCAATATCTTTGAGTCCTTCCTCCCTCAGTTACTTGCCTACCCCAACCCCATCGATCCCCTGAACGGAGACGCGGCTGCCATGTACCTGCACAGACCAGAGGATTATAAACATAAGATCAAAGGTAGTGCACACAGGTCACAGGTCTATGTAGGTTCTCAGTCATCCAGGTCATTAAATCCAAAAATCTTTAGGTGTATACTGTGTGTGACCTATTAAAGAGCATGACACCTGTTCAGGCACATCTTACACCTGTGATTCCCAATCACGCTAGTGTGCCTTGAGAGATCAAAGAGTGTACTGTGGAAACACATCCAGTTCCACGTAATTGGTCAGAAAACTAATATGGCTTAACTGCAAATCATTTGGTTTTGTTTGTTTATAGGACATCAAAGGCCAGAACAATGAAATACTCTTCCACTAGGTGGCAGCCGATAGCTATAAAAGTAAAAAAAGACAGAGACTCATAGCTGTTGAAAAAGTGTAACTTTCTTCAATTCCTGCCAATAAAGGGTTGTGTTCAACTAAACAGGCCCAAGTTATATACTGATACATGGAATTATTTAGAAGAATCCCGAACCTTATGCATTCATCCTTCTTTTCCAGAGTACATCCAGAAATATGCCACAGAGGAGGCACTAAAGGAGCAGGATAAAGGAGGCGGAGACTCATCGTCAGAGAGCTCCATGTCAGACTTTTCAGAGGACGAGGCTCAGGATATGGAGTTGTAGTGAAGGAACAGATCTGGTCCACTTTCACTCTCAACAGACCTGTATTAATATCTAAGACATTTTTTACAGTGACACTATTTTTATTGCTTCATAGGGATTTGCAGTATGACATTGCAAGAATATTCTCCCTTTAGGAATTTGTGAGCACGCGTGTCTCTTCACTCTGACGGAGCCCGTTTTGGATAAAATAACAGAATCTCAGTTTACAAATCTCTGTGGCTTCATCAAAGCTTTTACACCAAGTTTGAATAGAGACCGACAGGAGGAGCAGTGGGATCACCACCAGAATCAAAACTAGACCTTTTAAATTTAGTTTTTTTGAAACCACAAACTACATCAGTGCATCTTATCTGTTGTACCTATTTCTATGTTTCTTATTTAGAGTTTTTTTTAAGAGTTTTACTGATCCATCAGGCATCCTTTTTGTCTTGGACAGAGGTCTACAACATGACAATCCACCGTCCTGAGCTCTTGGAGCTCTGACTTGGAGAGCCTAGACAGCCACTCTTGTTCTTTGTAAATATGTCACATGTCATTTTTGACCACACCGCTTCACTGACAGGACTGCACTTTTGCAGAGCTGCTAACATCACATTCATCGCTGTTCAACCTGAGTGTGGTCCACAACAACACCACTGCGTATCGGCGCATATACATGTAGTATATGAAGGTGAACTGGGAAGAAAGATGGCTGTGGCTATACCGGCTGCTGACGCTCAGCAGAAGTGAAGGAGGTGCATCAGAAAAATGATGCTTCTCACGTCCAACATCGTTTCCTCTTCTTCCTCTCCGTTTTAGGAAAGTATTTGTATTCTTTAAGTTTTGCTGTGTATCGTGGCATAACACAGAAGTAAAGTGAGTGTGTAGGGCTTTGTGGCATTGTACGGACACAAGCTTGCCCTGTGAGCCGTGTTCAACTGTTCTCGGTGTTAGACTTGTGTAGGGGTAGTTAGTTCTTTGCGGGTTCTTTTTCCTCTATAATGAAGAATGGTTTAAAACTTGTGTAACACACTAGAAGACTAATTGTCCTGTAACGCTGAGAAGAATTATTTCATATCCGTGTGTGGATCACTTCTTTTTTTTTTTTTTTTTGAGTTAAATCAATATCACAGAGACCTGGCGCCCTTTGGAGCATTCATCAGGCACGGAGCCTTACGGATATGCACAAAGTATACAAGTATGTTACTTTTTCTTTTATTTTTATGTGAAACTAAAAGTAAGTTTCATTTATTACCATTGGAATTAGCAGTTTGTTTTCTGCAAAACATGTTCTAAACTTGAATTAATACTGTCTTTATATTTTAGAAGAAGATCAGACTTTTTTCTGTAGTGTCTTCATTTGTGAATGACATAGGTTAATAAAACTTATGGAAAATAATGCTGTATTTGTGAAATAGTTCTGATGGCTCAAAATAACCTTTATAAACAAATATATGTTGGTGTAGCTCTTAGGACAATGTTATGCTGAAGAAACAACACAACAACATCTGGATCCATCAATGTGTTGTGTGTATTTGTCTTTGCCATTGAAGAAAACCTACTTGATTCTTATAATTTCTTACAGGATCAATTAATTTTTTTGAATCACTATCATAAAAAAATGTATTCTTTTCATATAATCACGTGCAGCGAATCTACTCTGTAATGCTGCCCTCTGTTGGTGGGGACACATTTCAACATGCTACGGTTGAGGAAATGATGTGTATACTGTAAGAAAATCCCCAATGTCTGGATGTAACCCGGCAGATTGGGTTCTACACTTTTTTTAATGCATAATTTGTCATTGGCTTGACACTGATATTTCTGAGCCTTTTAAAGTAATATTCGTTGTATCACTAAGTTAGTTATATGTAGTAAATATCACTCAAACAAAAATATTGATTGGTATTGTGTTTGTTTGCTGTCCAGACAAATTTAATAAAATAGATATGTCACCCATAAAATTGCTAAAAAGAAAATTTTGAAAGTTATTCTAGCCATTGTTTACTGATATCCTCACAGATACATCAAATATTACTAAACTCTTACTTAAATCATTTTTAAGTGCTGGCTGCTCCAGTGCACGTCCGGTGCGTAAAGGCGAAGAGGGAGGAGGAAGATGAGGATTATTATTCTGTCGATGGGTTTAGACCTCACCACCAACTCATCCTCAACACAGATGGAAGCCAGGATGGAGGGAGGGATAGCGGGGAATAGTACCACGACTGGAAATCTGGAAAGAAGTTTATTTCATATTTGAAGTCAGCTGTTCCTTACAAGAGCCTACACCACTCTGATCTCCGACTGTGATGAATCTCTGGATGTCTGTGACAGTTTCTTTCCATTTTTTTCTACTGACCAATTGCTCGGAACAGAGATTACAGCATTTTAAGGTAAGAAGCTACAGAGTACATCCTAAAGAACAACAGGAATATTTCTTCACAGAAATATAGGCTAACATAGTTTACTCACTTAAGAAATTAATCACTAAGAAACAGTCTATAGCGGCCAACTTAAAACAAGGAATTTATAAAGAGTAATTGTATGTGTGATATTGAGAGTTCCATTCCAAAATAACATTGGCCGTTATCTACCCTCTACTTTAGCAGCGCACAGTTACAGTCACCAACTTATTTTGCCGACAATGTTACTGTTTTTTCCCTTCTTTTTTCTGCTTACAGTCTGTAACAGACAATGTTAAAGAAAAGAACACAGTCTCTCCGTCTATCTGTCTCTATCTTTCTGTGTCCCTCCCTCACCTTTTCCCTCACTCTTTCTCTGGAGCCTTTGAGTCTATCGATCTTTTCCGGAAATGGGAAGATGAGACCTGCTTTGAGACCCATTTGGAGCATCTCAAAAAATCACTTAGCCCATCATGCCCTACGCTGAGGGGATCAATTTGAGCTGCAGATTCGCTCATTTCCCAAGAACAGACTAGAAAATTATCATTGATACCAAATCTGAAAACAAAACAGCAAATCAGTAATTCCAACATTGAGAAAAAAAATATTCACCTTTGATTATGGTCGACATTATCGTTGACCTCAGGTCACATGAGCAGGGCCATAAATGGTTTATATCTACTGTATGTAATGATCTATAAACAATCCTCCTGTTCTGTGTATGGCACTGGTAGTATTCACTGTCACATCAGGGCATCAGTGAATTACCATATGGCCATAAACAGAGTAGGGACAGACCCACACTGCCTAAGCTTTACCACGTGCTCGTAGAGTGAGCGTAAAACAACAGGCGGCTCTTCCAGTGTTATCCGTGCCCATTTTGGCACTTGCACATTTTTGCTTCTTTTGTCTTCGAGCAATCGTGTGTAGTACCACCATGGGACAAGGACTTTTTTAAACCTACTCGATGCAGGTTCAGATCCATCAAACGATCCCTCTCGGATATCAGCATCGGTGGTCCATCCCCGAGACCGCAGCCATGTAACCTGATCTCCAGTGGTCCCACAGACTCCAACGTGTCCTCTACTATCATCACAGGACAGATCACAGGAAGAGGATACGTTTGTTTCTAGACTTCAGACACTATCACCTTATGCCGTGGACGACGGGAAATATCACTCCTTTCTTACCTTCGACAAAAATATCAACCCACGTCCACAGACTCTTGCAGTAAAGGAAACATTTGTAAATATTTGCAATTCCTTATCCTGCGTTCCTTAGATCAGGGGGTCCCAACCCCTGGTCCGGGGACCGGTGCCGGTACATAGGTCATTTGGTACCAGTGGGACACGGTAAAAAAAAAAGTACTTTGGTGTTACTAATAAGTCAAACAGTTTTGTTTTGTTTTTTTTTCCTTTTAATGAAATGGAGAAATAGAAAATCAAGGAATGAAGCCGCTGTCTTCAACAATAAGAATAATCAGTCTCAGTGAGGTGAAGATGAAGCCTCCAGAAACGGGAGATGAAATTTTCACGGTGTTTCGGCAAAATAAAATTAGCTTTCTGCATTTTGCGTAGGGACATGTAGATGGACAGTGGATACACAGTGACCGTCATTCTAAAATGAGTAAAAGTCCATGAATCAATTGCGCTATTGTGATTAAGACATTAGTTTTGGATTCTATCAGTTCGTCCAGCTGGTGTTTTTTAATACAACAATATCTTTTATGTTTGTGTTATTAGTACACACAGAAATCACATTTTAAAATGTTTATCGTTAAACCAAAAGAAGTCTGACAAAAAATGCACATCCACGGACAAAAGCTGAATCTTCATGATGTTGAAGTTCAGCTGATAAGATCATATCACGTTCGAGGGCATCTGTCTCTGATTCCCGTGGTTTTAATATCTAAGAAACACATTAAATACAGTAAAACAATGTAATTATATACACACACACACATATATTTAAAACAAAGTGTGTGTTCTTTACCTGTAGTAGCTGGGTTTAAAGGGCCCACTTTTACTGATCCCCAGGTACTTGGCCTGGCCATCAGTAAGTTCAGTAAGGTGAGCGTCAAATGACGACAAGTGAAGGCTGGCCACGTATTCATCTGAAAATATCATGCAGACATTGTCCTTTATAGTTTCCTATAGTGAACTGAGTGAAAGGTAATGCTGGATTCAGCGTCGCAGGACTTGCCCATCTTTTTCGGCAGCAGGTAGACGTCCTTTTTGTACCGTCCCTCTGGAGCGTTGTACAACTCAATGAGAGCCAGAGCCTGAAACACATCTACGGTGACTGAGGGCAGCCTGGTTTTCACTACATTTGATATACAGTGAGACTTCAAGATACGAGCTCCCTGGAATATACGTTTTTCAAGTTATGAGTAAGCAACTTTTACATGACATCCCGTTACGAGTGCTCAGCCGAGCTCCATTTTTTCATTCCACACTGTTCCATTTTTACCAATAATATAAAATGTTTTCTTAATAACTATTATTTTATATTGTCAATATACTTGTTTATATCTATGTTTTTCAGCCCCACTGTATGTATACATAGTATTCTATGTCTGTGAACGTACCTGAGCTACTGCAGTAATGGAGAGTACAAATGATGGCACTGTGGAGCAGCTCAGATTCAGCAACCGACCCTGAATAAAAAGGCATTACTGTTGTTATTAGTGGTAGTAGTAGTAGTGGAAGTAGTGGTAGTAGTAGTAGTAGTAGTAGTAGTAGTAGTAGTAGTAGTTGCAGTAGTTGCCTCATTACCTCAGCCAATAGAATGATCCTCTTGCCATCAGGCCAGATGATGTGATCCACCTGAGGCCTCAAATGTTCCCACTTCAGGTCTGCAGTCTGTAAACTCAACTGAGGGCAGACAGTGGTGAACATGTTAGTGTTTTTTTTTTTTTAGTGAAGCAACACTAGAAGTCAATAAATAGTGTAAACTGGTCTTTTGTTTTTTACCAGATCTATCTCTGTGTTAGAGTGCCCCATGTTGCAGACAATGCAGCCGTTCTTCATCCTGTCCAGATGTTCCCTCAGAACCACACCTTTATTGCCTGAAGAGAAATGACCTAAAATGAATGCAACAAAGCTGGCATCTCTAACAGATAGGTTTATCCCGTGGTACTTTCTTAGAATTGACTTTAAAAGTAATACAAGTAAAAAAAAAAAAAAAGGTAAATATCTATCCATCCAGAGTACTTACCTGTGCAGGTGATGACCAAATCCAAGTTTCTGACAATTTCATCAAGTTTCATCACTTTAAAGCCATCCATGCTGAGGATTTAGAAAAAACACATCTATTTTAATGTAACCTGAAATCAGATGAGAGTTGAGGAACAAAATAAACCAGGACCATTACTCAGTCATGAAACACATACCAGGCCTGAAGAGCACAAATGGGATCTATTTCTGTCACGTAGACAATGGAGCCCAGCGCTCTGAGGGCAGCACAGCAGCCCTTGCCGACCTTCAGAGAGGAAACAAGGTCAGGTTCCAGTCGTTCAACTGAACGACGCAGACGCCGTGATGTGTTTACTGACCTCACCGTATCCACACACCACCACCTGTTTTCCCCCGAGCATGACACCAGTAGTTTGCTTCAACCTGTAAGCAAGTTCAACACAATCAGGTCCGTGCTGCCAAACATCACAGCACTTCACGTGCTCAACGTCACCACAGGCGTCCTCACCCGTCCAAGACGGACTCCCTGCAGCAGTACAGGTTGTCAAACTTCTGTTTGGTCACTGAGTCGTTGACGTTGATGGCTGGGACACACAGTTTGCCGGCCTTTGAAAGCTGGTACAAGCTGAAGCCCGGAGACAGAGAGACACACGTGAGATGAAGTTTCTTCGTGTTCTGTACAACCACGGAGATGAAACTCACCGATAGACACCGGTCACACTTTCCTCCACTATCCCTTTGATTCTCTTGAACAGGCTTGGGTACTTCTTAGAAATCCAGTGGGTCATGTCACCTCCATCATCCAGAATCTGACGTCATTCAACAAATGACAAATTTATGTATTATATTTTCTAGAAATGTAATTTATTTATTGTTATTGATTTAAAGTAATATTTCATTTTTAAACATATTTATTTCCTTAGATATGTAACTGTCAGAATATCTTATCTGACAGTTCAGTGACTGTAGATTAATCACAATCATAATTAATCCTCATTATAACCCATCATGAATAATCATAATAAGACAAATTCACATGGATAAAAATGAAAAAGAAAATTGTATGTTATATGAGTGTCTTTGAAGACCACTGAATCTGTATAATACAAATATTATTAATATTTAGTAGTATAGTCCCTAACAATCCATCTGAATATAATATATTTCTGTTCCGTATGTACAATAATCTATCTCTGATTTTAGAGCTAGCATGTTCAGAAAGTCTGTTTTTGTTTTCTTGAGGTGGTAATGAGGGGCTCATCATAGGGATGGAGAGTCCCCTCTGTACAGTATGTGTAAATTACCATGTTGGGCTCCCAGCTGTCAGTCCTGACACACTTATCAATACACCACCAGAAATCCTCTTCTGATTCTCCTCTCCAAGCGAACACTGGGACGCCTTAGAAGAGAAAAGGAACAAGAATCCAGTGTCACGTGATTCTTAGATCACGAAATGTCATAAGTTTAGGCTGTTGTAAACTAAGGACCCCCTGTATTGAAAGTTGTTGAATGTCAGAAATAATACATTTACTGTATTTTCCAGACTATAAGTCCCTTCGGAGTATAAGATGCATCAGCCAAAAAATGCATATTGAAGAAGAAAAAAAAACATACATAAGTCTTTACAGAGTATAAATCGCACCAGCCAGCTAGAGTGCCCTCTAGTGGCTGTCGGTGTGAACAAAACGTACATTACATATATTACATATTACATA
The DNA here is from genome assembly GCF_000523025.1 of Cynoglossus semilaevis. NCBI lineage: Eukaryota > Metazoa > Chordata > Actinopteri > Pleuronectiformes > Cynoglossidae > Cynoglossus > Cynoglossus semilaevis. The sequence goes on from NC_024312.1 coordinate 11,835,856, forward strand.
TATAAGCCACACCTGAGTATAAGTCGCAAACCCAGCCAAAGAATGAAAAAAGGTGCAACTTATAGTCTGGAAAACATGATAAATACAAAATACAATAAGCCTCAGTGCTGCCCCTTGTGGTCTTACAATGTATAAAATAATAAATAATATGTAGCCTTTCAACCATGTAAATAACAAAGGATATATTAATAGTAATTTACAATGGGACTTTGTTGTTCAGAATATTTATCTGATAAAATTTGAGTTCAAACTCCGTTGTTTTAAATAAGTGTCTTCATACCAATTTTTGCTGTATTTCTTCTGTTTTGTCCAGAGTGTGTATTAAACAGAGACAGACTCCTGGGGCATTTGTGTTTCATGCCTCATTTGACAACAGGATGCCATCAATAACACGTGACTTCATCTGAAGGTTCTGTAGTTTTTTCCTGTCGTGTTTATGTCCTAAACACGGTATTTTTGCACGCTTTGATGTGTTCAGTGAGTGTCCAGTGTGCGGTTGTACCTCCTTCAGCCAGAGCAGCAGCAACGGTGTTCTGGGTGGAGAAAATGTTACAGGCTGCCCAGCGACACTGAGCACCCAGTGAACACAGAGTCTCGATCAACACCTGCAAAGCCACAAAGGTTCAGGTTCAAGGTTTAATCTTCAGTTTCATCATGTGTATAGAAGCTAAAGTAAGATTGAACTGTGATTATTTTAATATAACCAAAAATATGATGGACTCACCGCTGTCTGTGCTGTGATGTGTGTGCAGCCCACAATTTTGGATCCAGACAGAGGTTTCTCCACAGCCGCCCTCTTCCTTAGGACCATCAGGGCTGGCATTTCTAATATTGGACATAAAGCATTAAAGCAGAAACATTAAGTGTTAATGTCCAATTAATCTTATTATCTTCTGCTTCTTCTTCCCTTCTCAGGTCTTCATGTAAACATTTATTTTTAATTAACAAAAAATGCTGTTGGTATAAGTATCGGTATCAGACATGGACAAAGTTGTACCGCGTCATCCTTAATAGACATATTATAAACTCTTACAACCCTTACTTAATACAGTCTCCACCCATGTGAATATCAACAGCAATTCCTATTTGTAGAAGGATTCTTTTTAACCTTGTTGGGCAATTTCTATCTCCTTGCGTCCAAAATCAGCATGCTTGATATTTTTGATGCAAAAGTCAGAGAAGCCCTTGGAAGTCTTCTGAACTTTGTTTTTTGGAGATGGTTCATCCTCTGAGCTGTCACTCCCTACTGGAATAGAGAAAGAAATAAAACAAATTTAGAAAAACACTTCTGGATCTGATTCTTCCATGTCATAGCCCACACAGACTAATGGAGAGGTGGAAAGACATTACTTTATATACTGTATTTTCCTGACGTTTTTTCATCCTTTGGCTGGGTTTGCGACTTATACTCAGGTGCAACTTATTCAGTATATTAAAATATATAATTTCACATGTTCGTTATTTTCACACTGACAGCCACTAGAGGCCACTCTAGGCTTGTATCTGCTAGTCCTGTAAGTTGCACTTGTACTCCGGTGCAACAAATATCTTTGTTTGTTTTTTTCTTCTTAATTATGCATTTTGTGGCTGGAGTGACCTTGGTCAGGGAAGTGTCCTACCATTTGTATACCATAACATACCTTTTCAGTTTGGAGTAGAAATGCTAATAAAACAAGATCTTTTAACAGCATTTTGAACTAATTATAAAGTAATTAATTATAAATATAACTAAGGTTATATTTTTGAGGGTAGGAGGAAACCAGGCACACTAGGGGAGAACATGGAAACCACATATAAGACTAGAAATCAAACGCGGAAGTGATCTTCTGGCTGCTAACTACATTTCCCACCATGTAGTCCATGGAAATACTAATGGAAAAAAAATCCAAATAATTTTATATAACATTTTTTGGATGTTTTTTTTTTTTTTTAAAGTTTCCTAGTTATTTGCTCTAAATGCATTTTCCAGTCCATACCTGAGCTGGTGCTCTCAACAGACAGAGAGCTCCGATTTGTTGACTTGGTGTGGTGGTGTTGGTGGAATTCTTTTTTCTGGTCAGTCAACTGTATTTGCTGTCAGGACAAAAATATATGCATTACACTTGAGAACCTGTATATAATAATAATAATAATAATAATAATAATAATAATAATAATAATAATAATAATAATAATACAATCCCTTAAACATCCCACAATCGTGAAGTTTACATGAGTGTTTGCAAATAACACAGGCTGCCACACGAGGGCCCCATTGGGAGTATGTGGTTCCTCTGGGAATGGACCTATTGGGACTCCCTGCTCTCTTCTTTTCTTCATTTATTTTTAATTAATTTAATACACTAGTTGGCGCCTCGTATTCGCGGTAAAATGAAATTTATACGACACAGGAAGAATAAATCCTGCTACAGTGACGATAACGCCAGCCAAACGTGTATCTTCTTTATTCTTACCACAGGTCAGTAAATACACACTCAGGCAGGTGTACATACTTTATATGGGTCGAATGTGTGACTAGTAATTAGCTGTGTACGTACGAGCTAAAGTAACCGGTTATCGAGAGAGGGTTGATGCTAAGTGAGAGTGGGAATGTATGCTAAGTGGCTACTGCTAAGCGGACCTGTACAGTAGTGAGTGAAGAAGCACAAATGTATGCTGGTGTTTATTAATGAATATGTTTTTTTAATGACATTTTTTTCGTCAAACTCCCATCTAATACAGTCCAGTGTTTGTAACACTGTTTTATGACAACTAGATAAATCAACTTGAGAGCTTGTTTTCTCAGTCTAAAGTCCCCTTTAAAATGTAGTCCAACAATATGTGTTCAATGAAAAATAGGGTAAAATATATGAAGAATTGAGTTCTTTATATTAACGAATTTGGCTATTTGTCATATGCTCCTGATTCAGAATTTTGTATAATAAAAAAACAATATTTGTATTTTAAATAATCTCTGCTAGGTTTTTAGGAATTTGGTTTCTTAAAAGTGTTGATTTTAGGTACATTTTCTGATCGTTCAAATCTTAATATTTATATAAGCTATGACATAATGTATCAATGAGCCATAAAATAAATAAAAAAACATGTATAAACCCAAAGTGTTTTTAGGAAAAAAGGAGTTTAAGGGAAGCAGTTTGCTTAAACTTTAACACGGATGTCTATAAACTGTTACTTGTCGTGTGATTGTTAACCCAATGTTCTCTGACAGGGTTTACAGAAGTAACATATTGTATTTTCAAGTTGGCTTCTGTGAAAGTATACGAAAGATTTTTCATGCCTTCTTTTTTCCTTTTGCCATTGGCTTGTTTAAGTGTAAGCAAGTTTAATTGTTTCTCTTTTTCTTTCTTTCTTTTTCTCTTCTTGGAAAAATAACATTAAAATGTATTCCGAAAAAAGAAGATAATGCAGTATTTAGAAAATTGTGTCTAAATTATTCAAATTAGAAAGTTAAAAGGTATTTACTTCATTTAAAATAGATTTTAAAAATGTCACTCTGTGACTCTAAATAATTCTAAAAAGAGATTTCCGTCTTAAATAGGACCTGTACAAATAAACCAGTGATACCTTGATACAGATGGACTGCACTGCCTCCTCGTCCTTGGCTTTAGTTATGTTCACCAGACTGTAAACTTTCTTCATGCTTCTGGCAGGCTGCTGCTAAAGCTGGGAGTGAGCCTTGTGCTGATGAATTGAATCACTCTGTTGAACTTATTATGCTGTTCCCAGAGCAATGCTTAAACCACACCTTAACCCCACAGAGGCAGGTTACAGGTGGAAAGACAAAGGGGCATAATGTAGAATAGAGGAGTCTTTGTGAAGACTGATGATGGACGGGAAACCAAGAGAGTTCTTAGGAGACAAATGTTAATGTAGTCGAGGCCGGAAATGTATGTGAATATGAACGGTAACCATCAAGTTAGACATTACTGCAGAGTAGAATGTTGAAACCTGCAGAAATATGGCCATAAACTAAAACAGTGAAAATTACTCACACTAACCTTTACAGCTGCATCGAGAGACACATTTTGTTATAATAAATCAGATAATACAGTTTCTGTTCACTCAGTCTTATTTTGTATTTCATTCATTCTCAGCACAAATGATTTAATTTGAAAAGGTTAAGTTATTTTCCAACTACTGTAGAAACGCTGGTCAAAATAAAAGTCTATGGAGGGCTTCTTTAAAACAGGGAAAGAAGAGCGAGAAAACTTATTTAAAGTGCCTCATGTGCAATCCCACAACTTTTGTTATACCCTTTATATTTTGTTATAAAAATGTTGTCTTTTCACCTTTCCTTGAACTGAACGTTATATTTTGTTTTAAAAATGTTTATTCTGTGTCTTTTCACCTTTCCTTGAACTGAACAACGACATTATTGTCTGTTGTGAATCTTGTTCAATGTACAAAAAAGGTTTGTGTGTCATGGAACTACAACAATTTTTGGATTTGTAATGCCCCACCCCCACCCCCCAAAAAAAGCCTGTAATTACTACCCTGTAGTGGAACAAGGACTGGGATGTAATCGGAGAATTACAATCAAATCTCAGGCGGGGCGGGGGTGTGTTGAACAAGCACCAATTTCGTTCTTACTCACACCCTAACAAGAAAAGGTGAATCGATTAAATGAAAGTTTCTATTCAGATTAATTAAAGGGTAGCTGTAAATTAATCACAACTAATCATGAATAATCACAAACATAATTTATCATAATTAATCAAGGTAAATTGACTTTCCTAAATTTCCTAAATGACAAAAAAACTTGTTTTCTGTACGTTTAGAAATAAAAGCAGGTACAGTTTGTGTTTTGCACCTGTTTTTATTTGTAACCAATGCACATGATAAAAATTATTAGTAAAAATATCAAGAATAACATTATGAAAAATATAACTCAAATCCTGCCAATAATATGCGTATATTTTTCATATTGTTGTATATACCAGTATATAAGTATTTTATATATATTTATTATAGCCATTTCAGTCATTACTGTGAGTGTTAATGTTGACTTGTACGTATTGAGAGTTGCCTCCAAACCTCTGTGAAGATGTTGTCCACAACAACATGAATCTGTCTACAGCCTCTCACAATCCATCTGACAACTGTTTCATTCAGTTTTTTGTACAAGATATAATTGAGTAGTTTTGTTTAATATTTTCATAATCACATTCATAATTTTCTTTCTAAAGAATTCTCTTATAGTTTGTACCCTTTCTTCCTCTGCTATAGCCATCCTTAGCAGACCTGCTCTGTCAAGGGCAAAGGGTCACATGACAATTTAATGTCCGGCGACAGGATGTGGTCATAGTTGCCCAGAAGGTGGATTCCAGCCTCACTGTTTAATGTCAGTGGTGTCAAGTGTTTGATGTGTGTTTTTTCTGTGGTGTGTTTTCTGTTTAACCGGTGTTTAGATACAACAGAGGAGTTGTCTGGGATCATTTTACCTGATATTGAGTTGTCTGCCATGCAGTTGTATCAGGTGCTATGTTAAAAATCACTATTTTCATTCAGTTTCTTTGCATTCAAAGCCCATTGCCCTGGTACCATCACAGGACTGACTGATATGTGATGACCTTGTCAAACAACTAAAGTTTCAGTTCCAAACCCTCCAGGTTTCTAAAACAACCAGGCATGTCAGGTTCAGTGGAACCGCCAATGCCATGTAAGAATACTTTGTGCAGTGAAGCGGCAATGCTGTCAAAATAGAGGTAGGCCACACATTGAATGACACATTAGGCTTGTGTGCTTTAAACCAGAGAGTGCAGTGCAATGCAGTATTTGCGTAAGAGTATGAACAGACTGAGAGCAGATTGATGATTCCTGTGGACTCACAACATTCAACAGCGTCTTCACTCACCATGTCAGTCTTCAAGGCCTCAGTGACCTGTTCTTCTCTCTCAGACATTTCTGTTTCCTGAGGAGCTCGCCTGCTCTCTGCAGCCTTCAGCATCTTCAGCAGGTCCGGGCTTCCTTTTACCACCGGCTCTGGAGAGTAGGACCTGACCTTCTCTGGCCCTCCGTTCAGCACGTCTCCCTCTTCCATCATTTTCTCAGGGTGACCTGCAGTTATGGACAGTGCCTGCTGCTTATCCTCAGACAAGTCTTCACTTGTGTACTAGGATTGTGACTTGCAGTTTAGGTATACACAACCTGCATAGGGTTGGTACTTCCTCATGATAGGTGTGTGTGCTTTTACTCTAAACAACAGCTGCTTTTGTGTTTCTTTGAAATATAAAATAGATGATAATTAGTCTTGGCTGCAGTGTGTACAGAGTAAACACTGACTGTAAGAGCCATTTTAGGACACGGAGGAGACAGGTCACAAAGATATAAAACACTGAAAATCATTAGGAAAGAAAATGCATGGTGCCACCAGTGGAGACGTTGACATGGACCTTCACTCACTTCCTTGCATTGTAAATGTGTTAAAGCAAGTTAAAGGAAATGCTTTAACCCTTTTGCTCTGTAGTGTCCTCAGACACCACTGTGGACCTGCTTCTTGTTTTGGTGTTGTCTTTGATAACACTAGATAAAAAAAGTGTGAATGCCAAACAAACCAGGGGCTATATTCTAAACAAAGAGGTGCCTTTACACTAAACTGCACCCGCAACAATAGGGACAAACAAATCAAGTGTCCAAACTATAGGACATGTGTGACAACCAAAAGAATATCATGTCCTTTTTCTGTGAGCCAGTTTAGCCCAAAGACATGCAGATTAAAGATGAGGTTAGCTAAAGCTTTCACAACTGAGTGACCGTCCATGGAAATCTCTACGGTCGTAACACCCACTTTCCACTAGAGGGCATTGCTGCTCCACGGTTGTTCAAAGCTGTTCTCCTACAGCTGAGACAAAGAAATCTTAGTAGTCCACAGTCCCTTTCTGAATGTGATACTGTGGGGAAAATGTCACTTTTTATTTCCGCGTTTTGTTTATGGATGTGATGAAAGCCAGGCCAATGTTGGGACAAAGTCCAGAGGAAGAAGACAGTGCATCCTGTCATGTCCTTCTTTTTAGTACAGGAATTTGTGACTCCAGTGCACGAAATGGACGGACGATAATAAGGTTACACTGAGGTTACTGATGATTTATGACTTTGAATTATTTCAAAGCTATGCTCTCAGGCTGATATTGGAAAATGTTGTCATGGACCCTGGGGTTTGTCATGTGCTTTGCATAGTTGAGTTAGTTGTTCTAAGGCGAGAAAGCTAAATGTGTCATCATTACAATATTGTTGAAATGAATGTAGTAGACGTTCAACTTCGCTTTGAAGACAGGTAGATAGTTGTATGTAGCTCCGTAGTTAAGTATCAGTATACGCATTCAATTAGCACAACGTTAGCCCAGAATATTAAAATAAAAAATAAATAATTGACCAGAGTAGAACCTAAGGAAAAGCCTAAAAGAAGTCTATGCATGTCATCAGTCCCACCAAGTCTGGGAGTTAAATCAGCCAGCGTCTGATTTTGATTCAGTGCCTTAAGCCAACTTCCTTCTGAGGTTTCGCATTTATTGACTACTTTAAGTGAAATCAATTTTGGTATATTCTTAATCGAAGGCTGGCATGAAAATGAAGGTCCACCGAAATAAAAGAAATAAAAAATAGCTGACCAAGAACATCCTTGCCTTAAACAATAGAGGTTTAACAAAACTCCTAAAGTTTGTCCAAAAAGACATGAAAGGTAGTCAAAAGAACTAACAAGTTGGTCAATACTTACACAAAAAAGCTAAGATGAAAAAAAGTTCTAGGAAAGAAAGAAGAAAGAAACCACTGAATTTTATACACTTTTTAAGAAGTTTGGGTTTGTGTTTTCACTTCAGTGCTAGCATTCTGTGTTGCTCCTTATGAAATAACATGTTAACAACACAAAAACTAGGGATGTCCAATATTAACATTTTGCTGATTTCCGATATGCTGATATACAATCCCATGATCATTAAATCCCATCTTTTGGCAAAACCCAAACATGGTTTTATTGGGTTTCATTATCAGAGGAAAAAAATGATAACGATAAAAAACAATAATATCGGTTGGCTGATATTATCAGACAGATATTAGCATAATTAGCATATATTATTAGCATAATCCCTAAAAACTGTATATTTTTCTGAAGTCCAGACTAGCATTTCAATTTATTGATCACAGTAAATACACCTTTAATTTCAAGGTTGGAACTACAGTAGGTAAACAAACAAGACTCCTTGTTGTCCTTTAGGTGTGTACTCTCTCACAATACAATGCACTCACTGTCTACTATGTTGACTCATAATACTGGAAAATACATTTAAATACATTTATACACGGGGGGTAAAGTAAACAACAATGTTTTGGTCGTACACAGGTCTGTAGTTTGTCTCTCATCGGGCTGTGCGTATGTTCTTGTACTGACACAGAAGCAGGTGCTTGAAGGTGTTTTTAAAGGTGGTGTTGCAGAGAGCGTAGCAAGCAGGGTTAATGGTGCTGTTGATGTAGCAGAGCCAGTAACCGATGGTCCAGAGGGAATTAGGGATGCAGATGGAGCAGAAGGTGTTGATCAGGACCATCACATTATACGGCGTCCAAGTGACAACAAAAGCAACCAGGATGGCCATGATGGTGCGCGTCACCTTCTTTTCCCGGGATGAAACACTTTTCCTCTTCCACTTTGCCACAGCACTCTGCTTTGTCACCTGGAAGGAGAGGCAGGAAAAACAACTGGCAGTTAAATATGAACATTTTTGTTTGAACTCTGATATGAACACAATTCTTAACCAACCGCAGTCAAACCTAGGATAAACCTTTCTTTGTCTCTGACCTTTAGGGGCAGCATTTATTACAGGGATGTTCTGTATATTGAAGGTGAGGTTCCTGACATTTTTAGGCTAAATAAACATAAAATAGAATAGACTTTATTCTCATTGTACAGCAGGGGTACAACAAAACTGAATCGAAAAATATATTCAGTATATAGTGACTCTACTGCTTGGTGCCAGTTGGTATATGAAAGGTAATGATGAATAATGGTTTTAATGAACCAAAATTAAAAAGAAAACAGAATGAAAAACAATGTTATAAAGCAGTGTTTCCCAACTTTTTTTCTTTTCACATTTGTGTTTTCACATTGCAGCTACTGTTGCTGAAACAATGATGTGAAAGTCAATACTGTTGCCTGTCACTGGGGTGGCTGTCTGTGTAAATTTCTTACATTTCTTTCTGATTTATTAAACTACTTTGATGAGCCATGTATTCTTGCAGTGCAGCTGTTTACAGAATCTGCTCCGGGCATTTAGACTTTAGTTTATTATGAGAGTGTTTTACTCTTATTTACTCAGTCAGGGATTCCCAGTGGGTGCGAAAGCTGCCATTAGAGGGTGCGCGAGATTGTGATTGTGGGTTGATTGTGGGTTTTTTAAGTAGGATTTTTCCATTTTTCTCTTTAAAATTAATTTTAAAAAAAACTGACATTTAAATTTATAAATAAATGCAGTCTATATATATGTGTGTGTGTGTGTTATATGTGTGTGTTCTGGTCATTTTGAGCGTGATGCTGTAATGAAATTGAAATTTACTCCACAAACCTGTGATATTGACTACTGTCTAAATACGATCTGACTAGTCTAGGTCTAGTTCTAAAGCTCATGCCAATTGTTAATCTCTGGTGTTTGATCTCTGGTGTTTGATGGAAGTAAAACCAAAGTTACCCTGAAGAGTGTTTTTGTGACCAGACTCTGTCTATCAGCTGCCGAGTTTGCTGGGGATGGTGGCTGTGTTTGATGAGTCCTCCTCTCTGTATTTGGATCGGGCTGTGATGACACAGGGGCAGCAGTTATATCTTTAGACGATGATGCGTTCATGAACCGTGACTCCACTTTGTCTTTTCTTTCCTCTCCGTTCAGCTGCTGCAACATCGGCTCCTCCTTCATATCTCCGACCTCCTTGGAAGCTCCAACTGTGATACAGTTGTTCTGGGTTTCACAACCTTCCTGCTGACTGCCGTTAGAGGGGGCTTCTCCCAGACTGGTTCTTGAGGTCTTTCTGTTCGGTCTCTTCATCCGACTGCGGCTGGCTTTGGAGATACGCCAGTAGAGGTAGATCATGATGGCCACAGGTAGGTAGAAAGCTGCTATGGCTGTTCCAAAGGTTACTGCTGGGTTGGAGAAGAACTGGATGTAGCATTCACCCGGCAGCACAGTTCTGCCGCCCACGATAAACTGCCAAAACAAAATAGCCGGAGCCCACAGGATGAAGGACAAAACCCAGGCAGCAGCGATCATCAGGCCGGCCATTTTGGTGCTACGGCGTGCTGGGTAACTTAGTGGTTTAGTGACGCAGAAGTAACGGTCAAAACTGATAATGAGCAGGTTCATGACCGAAGCATTGCTGACGACATAATCAACGGCCAACCACAGGTCACACACTACCGCTCCCAAAGGCCAGTAGCCAATCACAATGTAGACAGTGTAAAGGTTCATGGAGCAGACGCCAATAATGAGGTCTGCACAGGCCAGGCTGAAGAGGAAGTAGTTGTTGACGGTCTGCAGGTTTCTGTTTACCTTTAAAGAAACAATATGGAACAAGCTGTCAGATACTAATCTTTTTTGGTAAATGTGTTTTCTCCTCTCGATTGAATTAGCCCAGGGCACAGGGTTTCACATGCAGCTTCTTATCTAAACCTGGTAGAGCTAGAAACTCAGCTCATTCGTTATAGATGATCAAAATTTAAAAAACAAACCTTAATAGAAAGCATGACCAAGACGTTTCCAATGACAGTGACCAGACTCAAGCACCCAGTCACCAGGATGATCAGCACTACTTCTACAGTTGTGTATGGGTTTCCAGAAAGTAGGCTGCTGCTGTCGGACGAGTTCAGAGTCTCCATGCTGTTTCCCTTGGTGAATGCTTCTCACGGATGATTCTGGCTTAAATCACATCTGTACAGCAAGAAGAATTATAAACACTTTCGCAGAAGATGTCACGTTTTATATTTTGTCAAGAACAGGATTAGTTAATGGACAGGAGAGTGAATAAATGCAACCTGCGTTTACTCACATTTAAAACTGTAATTCATACGATTACATTACTATATAATATGTAGTTGTACCTAGGAATCAGTGGAATTGGTGCTCAACACAGCACACTTAGTCAAGAAAGGATTTAAACGTGTGATCCTCTGATAACAAGCTGCTGTCCAAGGTCCCAGAAACCTGCCTTAAACTTCTAATCATCATTTCAAATACATAATAATACATATATTTCAAGCATTTAGATAGATTGAGCTATTGTATTTTTGCTAAGTCGCACTCTGACAGATTAGATTTCTCAGAAGCAGCTGAAGTCAATCCCAGCAGTCACTGGGCAGGACACGTGGTAAAACGTCCATCAGGGGCCACATCAATACATATAGAGTAAACAGTTCACACCGTTGTTCTGACAATACGTGCACTAACAGGGGACAAGATGCTAATTACATACAGAAAGCTCATCAGGTAGCACTGGAGATCAAACCAGGGTTATAGTGCTGGAAGGTAAATGCACTGACCATCTGCATCTGACCACATTCCTCTTCAGGTGTCACCTCAGCTCACCCTTTTCCTCAATCCCTCACTACCTCCTAATTCAGAACCATACATCATAGCAGGGCTCACAAATGTGTTACAAATCTTGGCTGGGTGACCTGCAGTATTTAAACTCATCCTCCTTTACCACCTCTACTCCTTGCATCATTAACCTTCTCATATATTTTGATTTGCATGTTCTTAATTGCTATGTCACTAACATGCCGGCAGACCATACATTTGAAAGGTTTTGTTACATCAGGAGGTCCCAGTCAGTCACAGTGCCAGCCTAAGGTAAACAATCATCTCAGCCCCTAACAGAAAATGTAAATAACATTCCAGTGGGACTGGTGTGTTCACAACACAACAAAATCAGTGTAAAGAAGCTCAGATAAGTGATGATGAATCCTCGTAAGTGACTCCATTAGACTACACGATAACATCATACAGTACCTGAGAGATGTGCACTTCCTGCTCTCACAGATACATGACTCTTCATTACTGCATCCGTAACTCTATCTCTAACTCATCAAAGACCCATTTTGTGCTGACTGTCAATAACGAGAACCTGTTGGTCATCTCCATCATTCGTGGCTAATATGATGGATTTCCACTCGAATTTGATCGCCAATAGATTGAACTGAGAAGAACAATGGGGTGATGCAGAAATTAAAAAAAAGAAATTAGAATTAAAAACAGAACATCTTTCATTTCATTTGAGCTCAATGGAAGACGTGCACGTAAGTCAGTGATGCATCTTGCTTCCAATGTGACGCCTAAACCTGTTGTAAAATTCATAACAATTTCCGACTTTCCAACTGCCGTGCTGACTCATCTTTAGGAGCAAATTACATTAAGTGACAAACATGAAGCAGTTTGTAGGTGTCAGTGTCACAGTAAGGTCTGCTGCTTTGTTCATTTCTCTGCCCCTGTTAGGACCTACCGCTCCCTCCTCATACTGGGCAGGGCAACTGGAGACAGTCACGGAGGCAAATAGTATTTCTTTGACAGGAGCAGAGGCATTGTAATTAGATCCTGGAGATGCTCCCTCCAACAGCTGTGCCGGTAATATGCAACTATGATATAGTAGTACTCATCTGGCAGGGCGTGCCATGCTTAAAAATCTGTTCTCTCTTTGATATTATGATAGAAGACTGGGCTGCAGAATCAGGAGTTAGATACGGGGTCGACAGCGGGCACAGAGGACGGTGTTTTTCGGGCGTTTCACCAAATGTTTATCGTTCTATAAATATCTAATACAGAAAAAACGTTTAGGCATTTAATGACATAAAATGTACCATCTAACAGTTCACAGGACTGATTTAACATGTGCTGGAATTTTCAAATCAAACGTCACACAGCTGCTCAATAAGCTGAACCTGAGACTTTCAAATGTCTCAGGTTCTCACACTATTTTCAAATGTGATTTACCTACGTTGAAAACATTAAATATATATTTACTCACATGAACTGAACATATATGTTGGGCTACTGGTTAAATGCATGTAGCTCTGTGGCATAGTTTAATTCAATTCTTACAGTATATGGTTACTACTACACACTACAGGATTATATTTATATTTACATTTTGAGTGTTATTTTAATTCTTCCTGATCTACCAGTAGAGCTGAGTAAATCAATAGTTAATGTTTTCAACGTAGGTAAATCACATTTGAAAATAGTGTGAGAACCTGAGACATTTGAATGATACAGAGCTGTAAGGTTGATGAGTCTTAAGTTCTCCTAGCTTCTGTGCGTTTTTTTCTTCAGCTACTCCGGCTTCCCTGCCCCAGTCCCTAAAATGATGTGAGCGTGACTAGTTTTTTTTTTTTTCTCTCCAGGAGAACTGTCCCTGGTCTGATGACTGCTGGGAACAGCGCCTGTGACCCTGAAAATAATACAGTGGTAAACGATAAATTAATTAAATCATTCACCTTTATGACCACCTGTCAGTGTTTAGATACATATTTGCCAGGGACATTGGAACAATATTTATTTATTCTCTTTGGCAAATGGTCTTTGGCTGGAAAGGATTTCTGATCCCAGAAGGCCACACACCTCTTGAAGAGGAAAGAGAAAATCAGCAGTTGTCAGAAGTTTTATCTTCACGCAAATGTCAGAAATGGCAAACATCAAATTAATACCTCACCAGTATTACGATATAACATGTATTTAAAGTTCCTGATCACGGTTCTAATCAAGGAGGACTTTTTGGGACATTTTAGATATGGTTCCTTATGGTTGTCTGTACTGTATGTATACACTGCCCTGGTTAGATAAACAGCAGCTTGTTTGCAGAGCTGAGGAGGTGAGGAGACACACTGGTGACGGCAGATACAGTGTACACAGCCTCATCAAAGGGAACTACGGTAAAACCGGCAAGATGAAAGTCACACCCTTTGAAATGTTTCTCTGTAAACAAGAAAGCATTTATTAGCTATTATTTTATTCATATGTTGAAGTATTTGACAGCATATATACAACATATGAGAAGAACTCTGGTGAAGGATGTAAACATGTCTCATACTGTGTAGTAGTAGTTTTGGTTGAGACAAATATGGGCAACGCAAACTGGCTCGACGTGAGATTGAGAATTGTTGCAGCTTTTGATATAGTTCCCGTCGTGAGTGTGAGCTTCTGTGCTGTGACTCCAGAGTCCTGTGTGAGACATTTCACATCAGCCTGAACTTCAGCCTCACACATTAGTGTAACAGAGACACGCACGAATTCACCAAACGGACAAATTGCTTGAATATAAACGCATACAAACGCGCGCACATAGGAATATGCACACGGTGGATACATAGACAGCACTCCAAAGAGCACAGTTAGTATGAACTGAGAGAAGGAGAGACAGAAAAACCAGTAATTAAAATAGGGTTTCAAGCCTGGGACATACAGAGGACGTCCATCTGGGAGGACAGGAGTGGAAGACGGAGTTAATGAGCAAATATTAACAAACCTAACTTGATTTTGTCTCGTGAGCCTACAGTTTTCAGGGCGGAGCTGCGTGTTTTAAATCTAATTTATGCCTTAAACACATACACAGTGTTACTGGGGGGAGGGGGGGGGGGATTCCAATTGAGCAGGGAGATGGGGGAATCCAGTCACGATCTGATGCTGCTAAGGCTGAAGTCTCTCAGCTCCAGACTGAAATGAAGATAAACATTCCCAGAGCAGTCTTAGGGGAACCATTCATTTCACTTCTATCTTACAATAAATAGGAATTTCCTGAGGAAGCTGGAGCGGCATGTCGGGAGCAACGTTTCAGTCAATACATTGATTTATCTGACTATGTTCCTGGAATCCTTCCTTTGCAGTGTCTGTGACTTTACACTTTTCAATATCTTTCCAGAATATTCTAAATAAGGATTATGTCCAGGACAGTAATGTTTAATGTTTTAAAAAACTCCAATCTTACTTTGACCAGAGTTTTTAACAGACAGCTTTATAGGTAAGTGAAAAAATCAATTTTCCACTTTGTCGTTGTTGGCCAAATGTTACTTTTACACCTTTTAAAAGTCACTGACCCATACTGTTTTAAATATGTTTTTAAAGTGAAGAGTCTTACCTGCAGCTTTGGGGTAGAAATCCACTGAAGCAAACTGATTTGACCTAATCTGGAGAGAAGGACACAGATGAGCCGTTTGACTTTTGTCCATGTTACTGTCACTTCTGAGGACACACTGGAGCAGAGGAGCACTACGTATCCTGATGTTGATGTTGCTCCTCCTCTGACAAGAAACAGAGTGTAATTGTGTGTCCTTGTCCATGTCCATTCCTGTGTGTGTGTGTGTGTGTGTGTGTGTATCTGCCTGTCTGTGTTTTTGCTGAACAGACCAGGGAGGAGCTGTGATGTTGAATCCCTCAGGATCTCAAAGTCTTACCATGCTTGGTGTAGTCGCGTCACAGGGTCTCGGATGTTTGAGTGGCAATGCCATGGCATAAAATGGTAAAGCGCCGTCGAAAGAAGAACATGTTGTTGTTGTTTTTTTCTTGTTGCTGTGGGACATTAACATTTAAACCTTTGCTGTGTTGACCTTTAAGCAGAACCTTTGACGTAGGCTGCCTCAGTGGTCCGATGACCTTACTTTGATGGAATTATCACAGAGAAAAATGGCCTCTGCCCACAAAATCATATTATCATAGAAGCAGTTGTACCCTGGCATACATCTGTCTGCAGCTCAGACTATGAGTGAGATTTGATACAGATCATGTCATCGCAGGTCATTTTCATTTTATTTTTCTAATGTCATTTTTTTTGTACTGTGATTGTGCGCTAAACACAAAACAATCTTATCCTGACCCATTTTTATCTAGCTAAACATATCTTTATTAGGGATGTCCGATATTAACTTTTTGCCGATATTGTCCAAACACATTTCCGATCCTGATATCAACCGATACCCATATACGCCTGGTGATATTTGTTTATCTGTAGAAACCACTGTATGAGTTGCGGACACCAGCATTCTGCCTACAATGCCCTGATAAATATAAATAAAATATATAAAAATAGATTAATAAATTGAGCTGCAATACTGCCATCTAGTGACTTTCACTTTAACATATAGCCGTTTATCCCCAAACTATTTTTAGAACACACATCATTTCCCAAAACTCAGGCATTGCGTTATCGTGTTTTCATTATCGAAGCAAAAACCAATAACGATTCTTACAGATATTACTTAATTATGCTAATATCGGACATCCCTAATCTTTAGATGTAACTTTAATCGTCAGTGACACATACATACAGTAATATGATTAATAAATGGTAAAACGGTAAAGGAAGTGCGTACATGCATTGGTCTTACCTTCAGTCAGTGCCTCAGTGTTTCAGCATCTTCCCCTCGTAATACTTTTGTGTATTCCTTGTTTTCGACCTTTTTCTGTGTGTCTGTGTTACTGACTTTGTATCTTTGTATCCTCAGACAAGTGTATTGACCCATGCTCTGTTTTCTGGACTTTGATTCTGTGTATTACTTCCTGTATCATTCGGCTTATCAGGTAAGCTGTCATCTGAGTTTGATTTACTGCACTACCACCATGCTAAATTAGGAGACCAGTATGTATTAGTTTAAAAAATGCATGAGCAATGAAATGTGGCTGGTTTATCTTATTGTAATAAGACAAGAAAATTATTACAAAAATATTTTTAGAATTTTATAGTCATTGGTTATTTAACAGAACTGAACTATCGAGCAGGTTTCTTAAATTATATCAAACTGCACTAAAAGGTTCACACTGCAACACACTTGGCAGAGTCAAATTAAAATGAAAATGCTCCAGATTTAGAACAAACAGGAACTTCCCATCCCTGTTCCATCACAAACAAGAAAATACTGGTTCTTTATTAGTTTTGCATAAAAAGAAAACTCATGTCATACCTTTCATGCCACAACACGGAATGTATTATTGAAATATACAAGTGGCAACTGGGATTTGCTTTACATGGTACAGGAAGGCAACAGATAAGAAGAACATGTGGGATTACGCTGGAGGAAAGTCTACGAACTGGCAACAAAAGGGGTGGAGTAACAAGACAGGTCGGGATGGTCAGATGATCACAGTAGACGGACAGACAAGGGGAGGCGTGGACACAAAAGCTAGGGCAGGGCTGTCAAAGTAACTTTGATTCAGGGGCCATATACAGCATAATTAGATGTCTAGTGGGTCACACCAGTTCAACTGTAACATAATTATGAATCAAGTGGGCCAATTTTGGCCTGCGACCCGTATATTTGACACTCCTGAGCTAGGGAGAGCACCTGGAAGAGAAACACAGGGTGAGACACAAGAAAACTAAACAGGAAAAAAAACTGAAACTGGGGAAAATCTAAAGTTATAACTGAACCAGGAGAGCTGGAAGCCGCACTTAGAACGTTCCATGCTTGACTTTAAAGTATGGGCTTGAAAATAATTTTATATTTCATTAGTAGAAGTAAGGGCTAACTGAATGCACGTGTTGTGTAAATCTTCAGTTTTCAGAGTTGATCCTTCCTTGAGGATCATGATACATCCCTCATCATGTTTTTAAATAAATTTCATATTTATTTACATTTTTACATTTATTTTGTTTTGCAAAACTCTACAAGCACAATCCGACAACAATTTCTTGCAGGGTCTTTATAATCTAAGAATCACACTCTGTGACTTCCTACAAATTTTGCTTGCATGCACGCACACGGGGAAAAAAAGAGAAGAAAACAGCAAATGTTAAAGCTCTCCCTCTTTTTACTATATGAAGAAAAGGGCTGGAGGCTGTGGGTGAAATGAGGTTGTCAGGTTCTTAATGGTCTGAATAAAAAAAACATGTACAATGCAAGCCTTTTCATTTTCTGCGGTGTACTGGTGCATTCAGTCATTGCTATCCATATCTACCTATCTAAACATGTAAGACTGCTTCAGACTGTGTGAGTGTGTTCAGTAACCCTATGGTAATCCAATAAATCACACAGTGAATCTAACTAGCTCAGCTATGAACGTAGGTTTGTATTTATCAAACCATTGTTGTGTATACACAGAATGAGCCTTTTATATGTACTTTAGCCTCTTACACTGCAGTGAGGAGCATCCTGCACCACGACATATGAATGGACAAATGCCCAGAGGTTATTTTTCCTTTTAGAGCGCAAATCCTTTATGCAACAAATAGGTCAGCGTAGTTCACTGGTGTGTTTGAAATGTAGAGGGGTGAATGGAGGCGTCTTCTATTGGCTACACAGCTTTTTCTGGAAGACGCCCCTGTTGTAGATGGGATTAGAACCAACGTTCCTCCATCAACACATTTAAGCCTTTGCTTCCGAACGCCACTCAGTTTTATTTAAAACAAAATAATCCCTAAAAAAGTGCTTTTCTCAATAAGTTAAAAAAAAGTTACAAATCACTGCAGTTTTTACTTACCCCCCACAGTATTATCTCTGGGCCCCTAAGGCTGACCAAGCCCCCATGGTCAAACATTAGATGTGTCTAATAAATCTAATGTAAGTCTTATAAGCATGACACATTAATTATTACTATTATCAATGACACCTGCAGTGACAGGTAAAAGTGGCAGCTGGAGTCATCTTAATTTTACAATACAGTCATTTTTGTGAAATTACTGTATTTTTAAAATGATGTTGCATAACCTGCTGGTTGGGTGACATAAGAAGCCTCATGACTTTGCTGCCACCTAGAGGACAAATCCAAGTCCTCGCAAACAGATTTTATTAATTAAACTGCTCAGGCTTTTTACTGCAGTTTATGCAATTGCAGAGGCAGTTGATGACACACACAACACTACTCCCAAACCCAGAACTGACTAATGAGATAATAAATAATAAACAAGTGTGAACTTAATGTCTTGTTGTAGATAGAGATTCATTTGAAGGCATATCTTTGAATTTCACCAGTCCATCTATGGTCCTTCCCTATGGTCATGGCCATAAGAACAGGAGCCACTCAAGGCAGACCTTTGCTATTTTATGTTGAAAGGAGTCAACTGAGGTAGAATTGGTATAATAATAATAATAATAATTAATAATGCCCATTTCTGACGAGGAGAGAGGAGGCTAAGGATTAGAACTTGTGTTCTAAACAAAATAAACTTTGGCATAAACATCAAAAACCATGAATACAATAACCTTGACCTTTGCAGGGAGATAATAATTGCAGCAGCCTTACCTCATTTTCTCTTCAGTCCAGTGACATCTCAGAGCAAGTCTTGTAGTAAGAGGTGTTGTTACATGTACTGTTATGAAAACATCAAGTCTCTACAAACACAACTACTAAAGCACTGGAATCGCTCAGACCGAGGTTACTCTGTTTCCAGTGAAATGGATGTCAAGTGTATTTCCATAATCAGCGGTTCTGTGTTGTGCAATATTACTGTTTATCATTACTGACTTCAGGCTGCGGGGACTTTATCACTCTCTCAACTCTGCAGTAATTGTTCTCCGGCTCTAGCACTTGTTTCTCTCATTGCAGATTTTTAATGGCACACTGATGGATGTATGGATTTTGATCACCGCAGTGAACTCGATGGTTAAAAGAACAACTGAAGATCACTGTTTTATATCAATGCAAACCCCCGGGGACGGCATCTAAAGAACAGTGAGTGCTCACATAGCTGATTGCTTCCTTTTTTATTGTTTACCTGATACTCATGAGGACTTCACTGTCACCTGACATAGTTGCTCAGGGTGCAGTGGCATGGCAACAAGTTTACACATCCTTCTGCAGTCACTAAACAAACACATCCTCCGCTCTGAACTCGTGTGCTTCATGGGTTCCTGGTGATGTTTCTTCTGAATACAGGAAGGCCCAGTCTTTTTCCTCCCATGCAGTCATGGACTGGAATGATAATTATATTTTAGTTTACATATTGCAGTGTGGGCATCTCCAATGAAAATGAGATGCAAAGTGAGGAGATAAATTCTGACCACAACACAACCACTACCTTTCTGTGTAATGGATAATAACACCGAGAACACGCTATTGTAGAAGAAGAAGTGCAGGTTCATCTATTTTGGAGCGTGACTTTCTTCAGCAGAGTAAAAGTTGATCTATGTGGGTTTTTCAGACAGCATATTTAGGCATATGATAAAGTCATACAGTCAATTTGTACGGTGAAATTAACCATCACATAGAAGTGTAGTTTGTGCACTTTGTAGACTGATAATGTAAAGCACTCATATCCCATTCTTAACAAATTATATTTGGTATTTACTTTTTATTTCAGTGTATTGGATTTGGCCAAGTTCTATTCACATAATCATCATCCACTGATCATTTGAATTCCTGGATGTGGTCACGGAGAGAGTTTGACCACAAGGTGCGACCTTCATTTGCAAAGCTTAGCTTAACATTCCATCACGTGACAGAGATGATGACCACTCCAGGAGTGAAATCTTTTCATTGTGTTAGTCTATCAAAGTTTGGTTTGATTTAAATGTTTATTTTGAACATTGTCTGTTTTTTACAAAACCACCTGCATTAACTGAAAATAAGAAACTTGAAGTACAATTACTTCCATTAAGACTACAAGCATCCAAAGGAATTAGACAAACAACCATTCACACATTTAATCCATTTAAAATGTACAAATAACCTTTTACCCCAATCTGGATGTTGGGCCTTGAACTAGTGTTAGAGTTTCTTTAATATTTTGTTTATAGAATTTTACACAATGTGTGTGTTTCATGAACACAATAATTTGGTAAAATATATAAATTATTTTATAGGAATTCTGTGAGTATTTAGCTGTTTGTACTCAATGCCTCCACTAATGCAAACATTTTACTGAACAAGGGCAATTTACAACATGAGCATGGAATGCAAATCATCAGTGACAGAGAAAATGAAATATGTATAAATGTCCCTCCCTCTGTCCATCAGGCCTCCTCTTGTCGTCTGGCTCATAGTTTGCATAAAGACAGAGAAAACAAACACGTAATTGCAGGTGGTTTGGCCAAACTCCCTCCTATTCTGTATATGTGACTATAGGCAGACCAGTTCTATTGTCATATCTGTTAAACGTTGTGACACAGGGCAGTTTTTTCTCTGGTTTAATTAAATGTGAATGTTAATTTCAGTATTTATAGTTTCATTTACTCATTTACAGTTCTCTTAGTGTCCAAGTCCCATGGTTGTGAATATATTTCTAAACGTTTGGCTCTAGACCGACAAGCATTTCACAAATGAACTTGTGGCTGTGTCACGCATGCGCGGTTCCTGGGTAAGTTAGGCGAATAAACGGAAGAGAAAAGTTAAGTCTGTCTCCCTCAAGCCTTACTTTACTTGCGTTTCTTAGTGACTTAGGTATCTAGACGAGACCGAAATATACATTGAATATCGTCAGTCATTACATTTTTGCGTCGTGGTGAATGTCACAACGGGAGTTGGGTCGAGAGAAAAGGGCGTGTTTGAATCTGAACTGCTGTAGGGACACAGCGCCTCCTCCCTTCTTTTCTCCTCCGCCTCATTAGATGCTAGCTTGGTAGCCCTTTTACATGTTGCTGTGCCCTTAGGTGAAGTTAAGTGATAGTTGCAGTTATTTTTTCATTTATTTCATCAACGGTCAGTGCAGAAGAAGATGGGGTGCACTCTTAGCACGGACGACAAGGCGGCACAGGAGCGGAGCAAGATGATCGACAGGAATCTGCGGGATGACGGAGAGAAGGCGGCCCGGGAGGTCAAGCTGCTTTTGCTGGGTGAGAAACACGGAGGGACCGGGGTCTAGGCTCGGTTTGCTAAAGATATGACGTTTCCCTTTGTCCC
>NC_024312.1:11858059-11878725 GCF_000523025.1 Cynoglossus semilaevis
AAAATGTTGGGAAAATGAATCGCTGGGTTTCGTATGTTTCCGTGTTACACATGCGTCGTCTTACACCCACCCTGCTCTATCTACCGAATAAAAGCAACACAATAGCAATGTTAGTAAAATAAAATAAAAGATGTTGAAACCCGTTATTTAAAGGCAGTGTCCAAGTGGTAAAACAAGAGCAACGGCATTTATATCGACTTAACCTCGAGTTGCTATCAAACAGCTGTGGTACACACGAATCGCGTATAAGGGATAATAAAATAAATAAAACAGTATTTACATAGTCTCTTAATTGATACCGATAAGGTGTGTGTGAATGTGCTGGTTGAGACATCTTCAATTTCCAAATCTATTAGCGGCATTATTCAACAGTTGTCAGACGTTGTTGAATATAATGAACAAACCGGTCATGGTATTCTGTACGGATACTAACATCTGCGCACAAACAAATCAAAACATAGTCACATCTAATATGCTGAAAACGTGTATTTCTTCGATACATACATACTAATTGACTCAAAATTTAGTCAAATATAATAACAGTTCTACTTACTGATCTGACAGTAAAGGTTCACCTTGATATAAGATATATTACTCTTTATGTTTATGCTGGCCAAAAACGGCCTTTTTGCAAAATAGGAATATAACAATGTATATTTTTAGTTTTTAAGTGACTTTTGTCATTTTATCTGTTGTCTGATCTTTTCAACCACAATAGTTAGATTTAGAAGTGTTTACTTGTTTTACTGTAACTTTTATTCATTTGTTTTCAAGGATTGAAGGATTTTTGATCAATCCTTGCATCTCTCTTATTTAGATTTTACATTTAGATGCATCTCCTCTGACTGTGACATCATCATTTAGGTGCTGCTTGTAACCCATCGCTAAAGTGAGCAGGCAGCAGCTCTAGCACCTGGGGAGCAGTGTTTGGGGACGGTGCCATGCTCAGTGCACCTCAGTGGTAACTTGGCAGCTTGTAGATTCAAACCTGAAACCTCCCGTCTCCTTAGCCATCAAGCCACCACTGCCCCACAAAGGAAGATGCAGACATCGATGCCTTGCATGCTAAGCGTGTGCTCTACCATTTGAGCTAACTCCCCATAAATGTTTACAAGTCCAGGTATTATGTTTATATGAACAGCATTATTTTGAAAATGATCAATTAATTTCCTTGGAAATATATAGGATCTGATATATACCACAATAAAATACCTTTACAGATGACTGGTACTTGTTCACCCAAGTTCAGTTATTTTCCAAGAAACAGTTAACCTTTTTGAAATAAGACTTGGGCAACGTTTGTGGAGGTTTGCACTCACTGCTGTTTTATGTAGCTTGTTGAATTATTTCTGTGAATGGTACCACTTCACCTTTCTCTCATCCTATGGTGGCTGATAACCACTGCTGGGTATTTCAATCAGGAAAAGTCAGCTGAGTGAGTTGCATAGCAACCTGTTCAGCCTTGCTGACACCAATGGGTATTTGTGGTCCAACAACACCCTCAGCAAAGACATTGAGTACATTCTTACTTGCATCGATAGATGTCAACATTTGGTCAGGGAAATGGCCTCACAGACATACATGGTTTAATGTACTTAATGAATGGGGGGTCTTGGTGTCTGTGGTACCACCTATTTTCAGATATATGACCTCACCCTGGTCACAAAGGCCGAAGCGCTCAGTTTGTGCCTGCGTCATTTTAGGCAGACCTTGTTTGAATTTTCATGTTTATTTTTCTACTGTCATTATCCTCGCTGGCAACTGCAAAAAGGCAAATGGGTTTGGTTTTGTGGGTTTATCACCTGCTACCATAAATCTTTAAATACGTGCCTTTGAGTTTCACTTCAGCCAAACTAACTTTGTCTTTTATATTGTATGAGGTTGGCACGCAGGCTTATTTCAGTTTGTGGCTCTGCCTTTTCTCCCACTGGCTCTGTTTGCATTAATGCGGTAATCTTCAAGTGACACATTATGAGATGAGCATTTTGAGTGGGCGGACATCAGCTGTAGGCACTGTATGCAAATCGTGATTTCTAAACTTTTGTGGTTGTGCATGTTATTTCCATGATAAACTATCAGAGAAGTCATTGTGCTCTAGAACTGTTTGTTTCCTGTGGACATACCTGAATCTTTTTTTAGCTTTAAAAAATCACCGTCCCTGGGTTATGCTGTTCTAACTCCATCTAAATAATATTGCCGTTTTTAGTTTTTACTCTGCAGCCCATGAGTTCTTCAATTTCAGCAGCTTAATGAAGCACGAGTGTGTGTTTGGGAATTAATTGAAATGTTTGAAGGCGTATTAGCTCCGTGTCTGCAGTGTGTGGCTGTTTTATCATGTGGGACAATGAAATGATAAACACTTTTCCTCACCAGGGAACCATGAGTCCCTGCAGTGGTAAGGTAATTAAAATATTGTGTGCTCAGCTAAAACAGCCACGTATCTCATAGGGATCTGTGAGAAAACGGAATATCTTTTTGCATCTGGGTGACATATCATTTATATCTATATGTATATATTATATGCAATATATAGTGAGACTGTAGGTGGCATTATAATATGAAGTTTGTAACATTAGTTTGCAGTTATCGTTAATTATTACGATCATAAAACATACCTGCTAATATATAGAAGGAAGCAGATGTGTTTGTGTGTGTTTGATTTATTTTATGCTTATTTAAATGTTATTTTTCATTTAAATCTGTATTCTTCTAATTATATTTTCTTAATGACGGAATTTTATCAACAGTTATATTATTATATATAATATTATATATATATTATATAATATTGCGAAAAGCATATAAATGATAAATAATACGCGACCCGGTAACGGATAAGCGGATGAAAATGGATGGATGGATGGAATTCTAGTATCTAGAATCAGTAAGGACATGCTGACTCAAACTTATAAAAACTTGTAAATAAATATATTGGTGAAGTTGACAGTATTCAACTCATTTCAATAAAAGTAATGACTAGCTTTATTGATAGAAATTCACCTAATGGAAAGTGGTGAGTCAACCTGTTGAGAGAAGTTATTATTTTTAATAGTGACACTTTCGCAGTAATATTCATTGTACTCATTTTTGGAAAATACTGAATGTTTTCCCCTGATCTTGTCTTTGTTCCAGGTGCTGGGGAGTCTGGGAAAAGTACAATTGTCAAACAGATGAAGTAAGTGCCACAGCTTTAGTTTAAATCATCATGTGCTGCAGAAAACTGTACTGCTGAACTGCTTCAATATGACACAGTCAGGACTATTAATTCAGTTATTCATTGAATTAGGATGGTATCCTCTCCTCAGCCTCCATTGATTAGTGCTCTGCTGTACAGTATACCCTGTCTAACGCAGTGGAGTCATCTCAGAAATCCCACCTAGTGTTTGACAGACCTATGACATTTCAGGAAACAATGTTGTTGTTCAGTCTAAAACTAGTTACAGAACACATGCCTAAATCTCAGCTCTATCAAATCAAGACTAAACATAGTAGAACAAACACACCCAGATACTGTCTGAAAATGTAAATGAACTATGTTCACTGCACATGCTATAACATTTCCTTTCTTGGCTTTGACAAGACAAGCACAAACAGCTGAATGAATTATGTTGACACACTAAGATCTAATCTGCTCTTAAATAGCACCGTAAGCCATAACGATTGTATTCATTTGAGATGTGTTTACTTGTATTTGAAAATGCAATTTATACAACTGTTGGAAAAAGAAGAGAGGAAAAAAAACAATGTCAACAAAAGTCCCCGAAACCAGCAGACTAAAAAGTAACATATGACCATCCAATAATACATCTAATGCTTGTCAACATGGATTACTGCAGTTATCTGTTTGAACTATAATTTCCCTTTTACATTATTATGCCTATAATGTAGAACAAGGCTGCCCAGTAAGTAGATTGGATCTACAGGTAGATCTTGAGCAATCGACTTTACTTATATAGTTTGCAGTAGTAGCCACATACTGTAAGAATTTATAGAATAATCAGTAGGCCAACATATAATGTAAATAGTATGTTCAATTGTGTAAATGTTCAATAAGTAAATATATGTTTTCAGAGTTTCAATGTAAGTGGATCGCTTTAGCCTGATCGTTCAAACAATTGCTAATAAACCGTAAGAGTGGTTTAGGAGTTTATACTTTTATACATTTGTAATAAAACATACACTGTATTCTGATTATACAGAATATAATATAAGTAGACATTAAGTACACCCCAAAAAATTCTTGCAACTACCTTCTGCCTTAAATCCAGTGTTATAAGTAATAGGTGCACGTGCAAAATGTTAGATTTTTTTTTATAGGAAACATATAAGTATGATTACACAATAAATACAACCAGGTGCTAAACTCCTTTCCATAAGTGAGAAGTTATTACCTGAAGCAGAAACAGCTGTTAAGGATTCTTAAAATTTGGCCGAAACGGTAAACACTGCCGTTAACTCCTGGTGTGAGTTATATAAAGTTATGCACTACGGCAAGGCCGAGCACAAAGCACAGTGGCAGTTCAATTGACATCATCGACATGTTCCAGCAATAATTGAAATAGAGAAGCAAAGCTTTAAAAAAAGGAAGCAAATAAACGGAAGTGAAAAAAATGTAAAGTTACCAAATGTATGGAAAAGCCAAGAAGTGAAATTGTTGAAAACAGTGCTGGTTTGATGGAAAGGTGTTAAATAGAAAGGTGTGAATAGACAGTGCATTACACTGTCCTGTATATGGGTCTGCAGAGCCACAGACCGGTCAGGGTGCCCCCGTCTTTGTCCTGTTGTGGGCGCCAGCGTTGAGCACCTGATTATCTCAAATAGACATTCCTCGAAATTTACAAGCATCTACTGCTAATAGCCCCGTTCAGAGGTCAAGTACATACACAATGTTTAGTCATGTGGTCATTCTGTTATGGCTGATAGGCATGTTCTACATGCAGCGGTTTTAAAAGTATCTCTTGGAAAACGCCTGAGCACTTCATGAGAGGCGTCGAGTCTATGCTTAAAACCATTAGATTAGGAACGTCTTTGAAGTGTAGAACAGGATAAAGACCACGGGAAATATGAGGAACAACCGTGACATTTTTATCTCTCCAGCTATTACATCATTACATCCAGGCCTAGGGTCAAATCTGAGTAGTACGCAGGGCAGCGGCGGATGTAGAGGTCTTGGTCGAAATGTGCATCCAAACGTGTCAATGCTTTTACTGTAGATGCAAAAATTCAGATTTAGTGTGTAGTTCACATATACTGTAGCTGCTGATATGTAAACAACGTTCTACCATTTGGTAACTACACCATGTTGTGTTGTTGTGCTTCAGGATCATTCATGAAGCGGGCTACTCAGAGGAGGAATGTAAGCAGTACAAGGCCGTAGTCTACAGCAACACCATCCAGTCCATCATCGCCATCATCAGAGCTATGGGACGCCTCAAGATTGACTTTGCTGATCCAGCCAGAGCTGTAAGTGAACCTCACCAAGAGCAGGACACAAACATGGAAGGGAACTTTCCTATTAGTAATGGATTTAACTATTAGTATTTAATTTTCCATCTGCTCCGTGTTGTTTTAAAATGCAGTTCAGGCAACGGGATGATTTTTCTGCTTTCTGTTTTTTTTTTCTTAATAGTAAGGGGTTAGGTTAGTTAATGTTAGTTAATGTGACAAGATCTGGCTTTGTGTTACTGTAACCAACTTTAAACTCAAGGATTCAGGTTCAGATTTTGGTCTTGGTAACTAGTCTGCTTCTCAGACTAGGGCAAATTTCAAAAATGCTTTAATAGGGCACTGTAAAAGGGCAATCAACCACAAAAATGAATTAAGACAGTTTCTTTAATTAATTTATTTAGGCATGGGCAAACTAAGGCCCGGGAGCTGGATGCAGGCCGTTTAACTTTTTAATCAGGCAGCCAAACTTTTCCAAATTATATAATTTAATTATATTATCAATATACTTCTGCCTTTCCCCTGCAATACCCACGTTTCCCCAATAGATGGTGCAGAAAATGCTAAAAGGATTTTTAGTATTTTGTGCTCCTGACCCGGCCCTCCTTTCAATTTTAGGACAACTGTGGCCCACGAGTCAAAAAGTTTGCCCACGCCTGTTCTAAGTGTTTTTGGTTCAACATTAACTAAAAGACTTCCGTCTCCTCAGGACGACGCACGGCAGCTGTTTGTCCTGGCAGGTTCAGCCGAGGAGGGCTTCATGACCGGAGAGCTGGCCGGGGTCATCCAGCGGCTGTGGAAAGACGGAGGCGTTCAGGCCTGTTTCGGCCGCTCCCGCGAGTACCAGCTTAATGACTCGGCAGCATAGTGAGTAGGATGTGAACTGTCCGTCGAACTAACTCTAAACCGTAGCTGTAGATAAACTCAGCTAACTCAGTAAAGCTAGGGTGTGTGATCGATGTGTGTTTATTATAAAGAGAACATGGTGTGAGGGGTTCATTGGACAGTATAGTCTTTTCTGGTCACTTAAATTTCCTGACTTTATTCTCTTCTTCTTTCATTAAAAAAAAGCTACCTAAATGATTTGGACAGGATATCCCATGGCTCTTATGTGCCCACCCAGCAGGATGTGTTGAGGACCAGGGTTAAAACGACTGGTATTGTAGAAACACACTTTACATTCAAGGACCTGCACTTCAAGTGAGTACAACTACACACCTTTCTTTTCCTTTTCATATTGTCAGTAACCCAACTCTGCAGGACGGTGCATGACACAGTTAACTAGCTGAATTCTATAAAGTGACGAAATGACTCCTGTTTCACCACCTTTTTTTTCCAGTGTAAATGTTTTGTTTTTCTGCTGCAGTCATTCAACCTTGTTTTTTTTTGTGATCTTGCCATAGAATGTTTGATGTAGGAGGTCAGAGATCTGAGAGGAAGAAGTGGATCCATTGTTTTGAAGGAGTCACTGCCATCATCTTCTGCGTGGCCCTGAGTGACTATGATTTAGTGCTGGCTGAGGACGAAGAGATGGTCAGATATGTCAAACACTAACTAACCCATAGGTTACCACTCATGGTGAAAAGAGCTTTTCAACACAACTCATTTCTTTTTGATCTTCCTTTAGAATCGCATGCACGAGAGCATGAAACTGTTTGATTCCATCTGCAACAACAAGTGGTTCACAGACACCTCCATCATCCTCTTCCTGAACAAAAAAGACCTGTTTGAGGAGAAGATCAAAAAGAGTCCCCTTACAATCTGTTACCCAGAATATGCAGGTGAGAGAGGAAAAGATGTTAAATATACACACAACTGCACTCCGTGTACTCTGTGGTGCATTCAGATCCTTTTATTTTGTGCCCAGACCCCCTGTCTTTTTCCCTCAGATGCAATAATTCCCACTGTGGGCGGTTAGAATGAAGATCACTTGTAGTTTAAATATTTGTCTTCAAACACTAAACTATTGCTTGGGATTAAAACAATACACAGGGAGGTTTGGATTTGACATTTTTGTCCGACACTGAAAGGTGTGGTCAAAGCTGCAGCTGACAAAGATCTTTCTGTATTGTTTCGTGCTCCTGAACTGTGTGGGATAGGATTTTGGGAGTTCACGATTGAGCCTGAAGTCAACCAAATAATTTCAACAAAATATGCTTGACGATTGATATTTCGTGGAGATAAATGGGTCACAAATAGCATCACATTTCATAGCTAAATTAGTCACAGTAAATGTTGTGTACTAAACTGAGCTCAAGTGTCATGATGACTGATAATAAGCTGGTCTTTCTAGTCCATACTATATTATAAACCAATAATTTTCTATTTAAGAAATGGTGACCTTTATACAACCGTTTGTTTGTGTGTTTGTACCTGAGGAGAATAAATGCTGATATGAAGGCCTGACCAATCAAACATCTCACTCTTTAACATTTATAACACTTTTGCAAAGAATTCTAAAAAGATGTTTCTTGACTCACATACACAGGAAGCGCTGGTATAATCTTGCATTAAAAATAATGACCATGTTTGCTTAAAAAAAGTAAGATTCTCAATATCCCATGATCTGTTTGGCCATTTGACGTCATTAAACAAAAGTGCATAAAAGAGTCAAAAACTAACAGGTTAACTGGGCAAGATGTTGTACCTAAGTTCAATATTGTCACTGTATGACAGTGTATGGCAGGTGTCAAACATACGGCCCACAGGCCAAAGTTGGCCTACTAAGGGATTCAGTGCAGCCCGCTTGATGCACAAACACTTTGTTTTTGTTCAAATTATATTTAATTAAATATGAATATTTTTGAATATAATTGTACTTCTTAGCATGAAAACAAAGGGGGAAAATCCTTACTGATTATTTATTTTTTGGGTAATTATGTTACAATTGTACTGGTCCAGTTTTTTTTAATTAGTCGGTTTCCTCCCCGTCCTCTTGACCTTTAGGCTCTAACACCTACGAAGAAGCAGCAGCGTATATTCAGTGCCAGTTTGAGGACCTGAACAAGAGAAAGGACACAAAGGAGATCTACACCCACTTCACTTGTGCCACAGACACCAAAAATGTGCAGTTTGTTTTTGATGCCGTCACTGATGTCATCATTAAGAACAACCTGAAGGACTGCGGCCTTTTCTAAAGGTACTGTGCGGTCGTCGAGGGCAGACAGGCTAATCTAAGTCGCTCTGTCAAGTTTCTCTCCTTTAATGTTTATTTTTCTCTCTGTTTAGGCAGACGGTTGGTCAAATTACCAGGTGACTTTATTCATGCCGAGTCTGACTGGAGGGGTCTTTGTGGACCCTGCAGAGAATGTCACTTTTAACTCTTTATTAACTTATGTTCATCTCTTCAAATTTTCCAAGGCAGTGTAGAAAAAATGTTTTGTGTAAAATATTTGTACAACTGTCTAGGTCAGGGGATTTTTCACGGGTTTTAAAAATGTGTGTTTTACCTTTTATCATCATTTTTAATTTTTGTATAAAATTGGGGGCTTCACATATTTTTGTCTGTAACTGCACACTTTATCATCTTTATATTTCGTTACGTGTGCATTGCATGCCTTAGTTGCTGTCTTTTATTATTATTTTTTTATTTTTTTTTCTATGTAGATGCTAGGTTTGGTCGCTACCCAGCCTTTCTCAGCCTCCTTCGATTCCATATTTTCTTTCTTTTTGTAATCATTTTTGTCCCGATACTTTTTCACCCTTTACACACCAAGGAAGACCAAGTTACTCTGTAGATTATTTTACTCCGACTCTGACATACTGTGAGGTGTGTGTGCCTGCGTGCGTGTGTGTATGCGTGTGGTTCGGTGCGCGTGCACAATAAAAAAAAAACAAAAAACAAACAAAGGGACTTTATTCCTCTACGTGTCATCCTCTTTCAAAGTTGTATTTTTTTAAAGCAACCAAAAACAAGCATCTCCCGCTTTTTGACTAGCCCACATTCTTGGTGTGCTGCTAAAAGCTGAATCATTCCAGATTGGATCACAATGTCAAAAGAAGCTTTGAAAGGAGGATGCCATCGGCGGCCTTGTAGCAAACAGTAGGACCAACCATATAAAGATGTGTGTTCAGTGCATTAACAGACAGGCGGCTGGGTTTGTAGTGCGCTGTCATCGATTTTGAGTTTTGAAGGTTTCAAGTTACATATACCCCTTTATGCCCTCTGTTTCCATTGGATGGGGACATTAGTGGACTAATATCCATGATTTTGCTAATAAAAGAGTTGCTATGGTAAAACCATCGCAACTTGTGCAACAGCTCTTTCCTCTGTCTCCTTTTTTTATATATTTCAACAGATAATGATTCAGTTGGTGAATCATGTTGGTCATTTATTTTTCTCAATAATTAGATTAAATGTATTGGAAATAAATATTTATCTTTGACGGCAACTCATGATGCAGTGCCTCAGGCCTGTCATCAACATTCTTATAGAGCAATGGAATTAAACAGTCATACTAGGTGTAAATTATTATAAAAATATATTCCGTCGTCTTGTAGGACTAGCATTAATTTCAATTATAATTATAATTCAGTCATATAATGTATATATTAAGTATGTTTATATGAGTAAATATATATCATTTCTACCCTTCATTTGGATAGAAAGTGTTGACACCCTTGCTCTACACAGTTCACCAGTCAAAGGTCCACAAAAACTATTCTCACCAACGGTCACAAATGTGGTCAAAAAAGAGTAAATCTAAGAAACATTCATTTCCAATATGCATGTTTTTTCACTTTGAAGTGCATGGCCAGATGTTCACATACATTAGGAGGTTCATTTTTGGAAACTCTTGCACAGAGGTTTTTCTGCACTGCATCTTACTTGGGTACAGGAGTAGACAGTTCCACCTAGAGGAATGAGTGTGCAACTACAGAGTGGGACAAAATTATTTAGAGAGAGAGAGAATTAGCATGAACAGCTAGCCTAGCCTAGCACTGGTGAAACTTGGCCTGTCTCTCTATCACTACTTCATAATGCTCTCCAATCTGGGATTAAGAACAGGAAAGACCTCCACCTTCTACACTGCAGGTGGAGACCCTACAACCGCACCACTGTACACATACACAGGTAAACATATAACTGCATATTTTAAATATCTCATTCATGTTTAAAAATGCAAAATAACTGTAGTGTTCTCATTGGCCTTGGGGCTGGCTTTTATCTGTCTGCTCATCAAACCTATAATAATGATCATGTATATACAGTATGGCACATCAGATCTCATTATCTCATTCTCATTAATTATAGAAAAATCATTTTTAAATCATGATAAAAGTTACGTTTTTGTCAAACAATACTTTTAACTATGCATAGTTAAATCATAAAACGTTTATGGTAAAAGAAAAAACAGGAAAAAATAAAAATAAAAAGGGGAACCAAAAGGTGCATTGTAGGGAATTTTCTTTTTAGGTTAAGGGAACTCTTAAGACCCTTAGAAATAACACAAACATCAGCAAAGTCTCCTCAGTTTTATTCTGTCAGTTAAATCCAAGATACATTCTGTCTGAGCTCAACACAATTTACAGCTCAGTATGGTAAAGAGAAGCAGGAGGAGTGTCTTCATCCTCTCGAGACTATACACTGTATTATTGTCTGCATCAAGGTGACCCTTTCATCTCAGCAGAGAAACCACTTGGTTTGCAATTCTTTCCATACAGCAGTTGCAGAAAAGAAGGCAGAGCATGGGAGAGGGAGAGAGAGGCAGTGAGTTAAAGGCCTATCAAATGATGGGAAGAACTTCTGCTTGACTTCAGGTAAAAAGTACCACTTTGGTTAATCAGTAAGCCAAATAGAAATAATAATTGTTAAAAAAATTGATGGTGTTCTTTTTTTCCTCATCTCTTTTGTTAATAAAGATTAGTCTGGAATCATGGAAAAAACTAATAGTTGAATGATACACATAAACGGTCTGTGATTAAACCTGTTTCAATTGACTTTAACCAGAGGGTAAAGGAACCTCTTCCTGTGATTCCGTCATCCACGGTACAGTAGATATAAAGAAACAGCTCCTGACCTTTTTCTTTAAATATTCAGTCAACTTGACCCACTTCTGAAAGCCATATAGGCATAAATATGTAATGGCAACAAATGGATTTGTCATTCCCTGGTTTACTTTGATTTACATCAGTTTAGAAATGTATAATACTGTAAACGGACAGCATTGTGAGAAAAGGCACGTTAGTAAATGATGTAGTTTAAGCTATTGAGTTATTACTGAAGGAAATGGTTTGCATGATATTTCTGCAAATGCCTGACCTTAGTTTTTAAAAGTGTTATGTGGCTGAACATAAACCTATTGTTGTTGCACTTTCAATTTCAGATCATGATGCACTGGAAAAAAAGTCACATCATCATACACCAAATACCATATCATTTATGCTGTCAACATATAAACAACACATTATCTATCTATCTATCTATCTATCTATCTATCTATCTATCTATCTATCAGGTTTATATTTGATTATTCAAAACTATATATTTTATGTTGTATTTACCAGTGGTTCCCATAGGTGGGGCTGTTGAGATATTATGAAGTTGGGAGTATTTCCTTTGTCTGTCCTAGGTGGGGAAAATACATTCATCTATAATTGTATTTTCACTGTTTAATGACAAATTAAGTTTGTAGACATTCCATTGTTTGAGGTAAAGTTCTCTAATCTCTAAATGTATCCACGTCACGGAGGGGTCCTATCTAACTAGAGGGCGCTCTAGAAACTTTTGGAATCACTGGTCTACAGTATACCAGTGATTCATCGAGTGTACTGTGGGAAGTTGTTCAATTTCACCTATTACAGTATACGTGATTCATCGACTGTGGGAAGTTGTTCAATTTCACCTAATTTGTCTGTAACAACTTGTCATCTATTTCTGCAAGTATACCGGCATTTTGTTCAACTAAACAGGTAAGACAAGATAGTACTTTATTGTATCACCTGTTATGAATCACATTTTATCACGTTATACTAGCAGTAAAAAAAAATTCCCTGCAAGATTCCATGAACAATATAGCGGCAGCTGACAATAAGAGTAAAATAGTTATAACTTTTTATTCTTTAAAATTAGCATTGACAACGGCAGTATACAATTAAAACAGAGATATAAGAAAATGGCCATCCAAGTTTAAAGCAATAAAATGGAAATGACTATTAAAGACTAGAAAACAGATATTATACACTCCATATTTATTAGGATTAATAAATAGATTTGGGTTTATAGGACACAACGCAGTGTAAAATGTGGGTCCTCCCAGTCTGACCCTGCGTCAGTGTGATCACAGAGAGAATCTCCTGACAGCAGCAGCAGCAGCAGCTGGGCTGTAGTGTATGAGGAGTGAGGACTGAGGCGCCTCCTGTTATTTTCCCCTCCTCTCCATCCTTTAACGCCGAACCAGAACCATTCATCTCTCCCCTCCTTCAGGCTTCACATCCGGGTCATCCGCCACTATCTGTCTCCTGTGTCTGCCTGTGTGTTTGACAGAATTACCATCGTTTCTGCCTCCGCCGCGCTGTACCGCAGCTCCCTGCCCGACTTCGCGGTTAGCTAAGCGGACACTTCGTCTGACGTTCGCCGCTGCTAATGATGGAGCCTTCAGTGCCGTGAGAAGCCGCCGCCACTCGTTCACAGACAGAAATGACACGGTAGCAGGCGTTTGTATGGGCTAGCCCGTTGGACATTAACTCGCCCTCACCATGTCTAAGAGCCTGAAGAAGAAGAACCACTGGACCAACAAAGTCCACGAAGCGGTTATTACGCGCGGGAAGGATGGGGAGATGGGCTTTGAGCTGAAGGGGGGCGCGGAGAACGGCCAGTTCCCCTACTTTGGGGAGGTGAAGCAGGGGAAAGGACTGATCCAGAGCGGCAAACTGGCCCAGGACGAGCTGCTGCTGGAGGTCAACGACATGCCAGTGGCCGGACTCACCACTCGGGACGTGCTAGCCGTGATTAAACACTGCAAAGACCCGGTCCGCTTCAAATGTGTCAAACAAGGTGAGATACAGTAGGGTGTCTGAACATGAGAGGGGCCAGAGCATACAGGGAGGCGGGGACGCGGGACTCTCTCCCTGTGTGTGTGTTTATGATGTATGTTGTCCGTGTGTGATGCAGATTCAGATGTCACCTGCGCTCCCATCAGTCTAAATAAACCCATAAAGTCATTATTTTAGCGGGCAAGGCGCAGAACCTGCCTCCGGGCCTGGTCGCTGTATTGATGGCTAGACTTCTCCAAGAGAATCACAAACCACCGTGGTTGACCACAGTGTCGCTATCTGGACGGAGGCGTGTCCGTGTAGGCGTGTTGTCTCGTTGTTTTGTTCAATCCTGGGCTGCTTACACAGTGTATCCAGTATATGTGTCCCTTGCACAGGCATGGGCAAACTTCGGCCCCCGGGCCGTAGTTTGCCCATATAATTCTGTCTTTCCCCTGCAATGCCCGCAATTTCCCAATTGGTGACATAGAAAAGGTAAAAAGCATTTTAGCATTTTAGCCTTTATTGACTGACCCTGAGGATCTGCTGCCCTCACACACCAACCCTGTTACCATACGACATCAGTTATCATACTCAAATAAGGCACCAAATATAAAACTTTTATACGTTTATATATAGTCCTAGTTATACACATTTGGACTGACAATCAATTCAAATTATTTTAAGGCCTTTTTAGCTTTGGCTCAATCCCAATTTAATTTATCACGATGACTCTTCATAGTCATCAAAGTACTTTTTTTTCTGTATATTACTGAAACAAAAAGACAAATAACAGCAGGTAGATGTATATATGAGTAATTATTAGTATGGGAAAATGTCTTACCACTGGCTTGTAGAATGTGTAAAATTGAATGTCCTGGTTCTCTCACCACCGTCAAGGCAGACAGAGTCTATGTGGAACAAGAATGTTAAGCTGAAGGAAAAGCAGAGCTAGTTGCCATCGCATCTTCACATCACAAGTGTAAAAAGAAATCTGCATTCTTAGCTTTTATTTATATCATTACTGTAGTTCTGTTTTGGCCAAGGTTTTCTTTGTTTTTATTTTTGTGCAGTTTACACAGATAATCCATCTTCACTGGCTCCTCGTCTGGCTGCCAACTCCCAGACTTTGTGTTTTCATGGGTTCTGCTAATGCAATTGATTATTTTGTTAGAGCTGCTGACAGAGTAAGAGCCTCGTGATGTTAAGGTGGTTAAAGCTAATGTGGTTGTATCACATTGTTCTGCTGTTTATCCCACTTTCCATTATCAATTTAAATAGGAGTCTCTCTGTTTACTATAACATTAATCAAGGAAGTAAAGGATATTGAATGGGCTTTTTACAGTCGCTTGGCTTAAGTGGCCCCCCCTCAAACACAGGTCTGTTCTAGAGACACACCAGTTGACTGGCTAGTCACCGGTGACCAGCAACTGGGTGGTCGACGTTGCTGTGCAGTGCACTGACAACACTGATGTCCTCAGCATCACAGCCCTTAATAAAGGACATATTCTATAGAATCTCTGCAGTTCTACCAGTGTCTACTGTGTATATCTATATGGACTAGACCTGATGTTCTTGGCTACTGAATTTTGGATTTATTCTTACAATATAGTTTGCTAAAATTTTGAATAGTGAATGTAGGATCTTTATCCAAAATGTGACAGATATGGGCTAACATGAAGGGGACTTTGGTGCCTGCCTCTCCACTCCATACATGTCTCAGTGTCTAGGGCCCTCCCTTTTTTCAAACAAACATCTGCAGGGAAACTAGGGCAAGACTGCCAGCAGGGTTAAAAATGGTGCTACTTGGCTGCAAAAGATTCAAAACCAAAGCACTTTCTGAGCCTAGGTGGCAACACTCATTCACCCTAGTAACTCAGAGCGCCACCTAAAGGGCTTCTTCAAGGTCTGTTACCAGATTGAGGTGCACCTGAGCTCAGGGGGCATGAAATATTGTAGGTGTAGAGACTTGAGCCACGTGACCTTAGGCTGTACATTCAGCAAGTAGCCAGTGGATCCTGCTGTTGCTATTACTGCACACACACTCAGGGTGACTTCAAGGGAGTATAATTTAACGTAGATTCTGAAAATCTACGGTATATTTTGGGTGAACAGTATTTACACTATATTGGTTTAACCAAGCACCAAAACGTCCTCAGCCTGCAGTCGAACTAAAAAAAACTGCAGCCCACTGCTCCTCTAAGTACAGTTCTAAGCTCTGCAGTTCACATATGGGTTAACTGCACAGAGTCATTTTTAAATCTTTAAATCTTTTTTTCTTCAGGCTCACGCACCAGACTTTCTAGACCACCACTGAATGACAGGGTCTTTAG
The DNA here is from genome assembly GCF_000523025.1 of Cynoglossus semilaevis. Taxonomy (NCBI): domain Eukaryota; kingdom Metazoa; phylum Chordata; class Actinopteri; order Pleuronectiformes; family Cynoglossidae; genus Cynoglossus; species Cynoglossus semilaevis. Next base: position 11,873,812 of record NC_024312.1, read on the forward strand.
GATCATCTTTTTAATCGGCCGGGCAGAAATGAGCCTTAAGTATTTTCAGAAAATCTTCAGTTATTAAACATGAATGGACCTGGAGCAGATTGTCTCAGTTTGATGATTCATTGATCTCCCAGGCAAGAGGGATCATAACTCTCTGTTCTGTCTGAGCTGTGTTTTCCTGTTTCTGCATTGATAATTTGTTGTTGACGGCTTTCGCACTACAGCTGTTATATGTTATGTTATATGTTATATTTATAGCATGTATAAATGCTAGCCCACTCTGCATGCTCTCTGTTTAATTCCTTAATCTTGGGTAAACTGTGGCTGGGTTTGCAAGACTAGATTTATATAAAACAATGTTGTGCCGTGCTTCTTGTGTACGTATCAGGACATAAATAGTCTAGTAGTTTGACAAAACTGGGAATGTAATTCAAAACAATCCAGTTGTGAGACCAGTAAAGATGCAGAGAACCACTGCAGGCTCTGGAACAGGCTTTCTGCCATATTTAGCGTCTCTAATTATTGATTCAATTCCTTACTTAAGTGAGAAGACAGGAGATTCACACTTTGCTGAATATGATGATACTGGACATTCACATGCATATTCCATAAATAAAAATATATAAGATTGATATCCTAAAACCTGTTAATTTCTCCTATTGATCATCTTCTCATTAGCATTTAGCAAAAGGGAGGTGCAGCGGCAAACAGCTGCTTTGCTCAGTGCGTCACTTTGAAATTGCTCCAGAGGTGTCACAACAGTGTGAAGAAGAGAGAAGTGTTGACGTCTGTGTTTGTGCTGAGTGAAACAGGAATACTGGAGGTGTAAAAAATCATACCCTGTGCCAGATACTGTGTGATGTCACCTCGTGATTTCTATAATTAAAAACAGATTTCTTTCAACAAATGAACAAATGGTTAAAGCGTTTGTGCTATTTTTCCATTCTGACGTATATTAGCTGTGGTACGTATGGTGTTGTTGAAAAGATGTTCCTGTTTTTTCATCATAGTTGTTGTTAGTTTCAGGTGAACTATGTATAGGACAGCAGTTACATCAATTAAAAATTCAGATATTTAAGTGTAAAGTCAATTCAATATTACAGTGTACAGTAGGTCTATGTGATTTCCAAATTGTTAGCCTCTTAGCATAACTGCATGTTTTGGCCATATTCTGCTTTTCTGCACATCTCTACTCTCCTGTTGCTGCTTATTCACTTTTTTAAGACACAAGTTGACACTAGTTGATATGCAACTTACTGCTGCAGTTAAAATTAAAAAAGTTCATTTGTTAGCTAATGTGTCCAATTTGTGCTAACAATGTGTTGTGAAGCCTTAAAATACAACTTTGAGGTTTTAATAATTTAGGTGTTTAGATTTAGGATTAGAATTAGGGCTGGTTTATGTTAGGGTAAGTGTTAAGATAAGGCATACAATTGTAATGGTTAAGGTTAGAGTAAGGCGTTACTAGGTCAGTGATTGACTCTGTGGGATGATTCAAGCATAGAACCTGCAGAAGACCAGTTCCCTTCCTCAGAACCAGCTGTATGGCAGCACCCGTGCCAGACCCCGGTGCAGCCCACCACAGGAATGCACCTGTGTCACTCCCTTTAATTTTTTTAGAAGGTAGTACTGCTGTCACCTCAAGGACCTGCTTGGCTTCTCTGCTTCAGATAGAAGAGGCTAAGAGGTACCACTTTGGCAGTAGCTAGTTTCATCCATGGCAGTGGATTAGTATTCTAATAACATTCATAAGATTAAGGTAGCTAACTAAAGGACTCAGGTGGCCAGGCCTCCCATAAGTGGTGAACTTCACCACAGAACCTGATCACAAAGGTGAATGAATCCCACGCCTACTTCCTCCTGGCTGGACACCTCGTATTTCAGCTACACACAGGCCCACGGCTCCAGCTCCATGAAGTGCAAATCAGAGGGCAGGCAATGAATCAGCCAAGAGGTGTTACGCACATATGGTGGTGGATAGAAAAGACTCAGAAGTCTCTAATGGTGTTAATGTATGTGCATTCAGAGGTGTGACAGTGAGTGCTGCACACTAGTCACCGGCAGGTTTTGTATGTTAAAACAATAATAACACACTGCTGTGGCAGCCTGTGCATGCATACTACTGTGTCAGTATTTGGAGATCCAAAAATAACTGTGAGGTATTAGGTGCCTCAATGTTAACTGAAGGGAATGGAGACAAAAATGGATTCCCTTTCTCACTGAAGGCTGGCACATTGCTTGTGTTTACAGCTGCTACAGTATATTTTCCATTAAGATAAACTCTGTGTGTCAGTTCAAAAATTGATATGAATTAACTGTTTTGATTTTCTACTAGTGAAGGCTTGTTTTCTTGAAGACTGAGAAATGAGCAGTAGATCCAGTTTTTTTGTAATGTTGATATCTTAAAGATGTAGATGGTGGATTTTGACATTCTTGTGTGAACCTTGCTGATGACGTTACCCAATTCTATTCTGCTAGTATCGCTGATCCAATGAATAACAAAAGACATTTTGACCAAGTAGTTTGTCTTGTTGCTTAATTATGACTGAAAAAAACAATCTGAAAGGTATACTAGAATAGACAGAGAAGTCACAGGATGGATGTCTTATTCACCCATAATTAAAATATATGCCTGTACATATAGTGCTTATGTAGTAGAAGTAACGGTTAAAGAAATGTTTTAATACCAGTGAGTCAAATTTAATTTCACACTTAGTGTTATTTTTTCTTTTATGTTGAAGTAAATGATATTTTTTAAGCCTTGCTATGATAATTATAATGTTTCCTGAATCGGTGCTTACCTGTTGAAGTCTGTTTGTCAAGTTTGACATGTTTTTACACCCTTCCCCTCCAACCCACACCCCCACAAACTGAAATACTATTGACAACCTGATAACATGTATATTTCTGTACAAACCACTGTATGAGTTGCTGCCACCTAGTGACTGGAGGTTTGTTATCGTTCAAGCATTACAGCAGTGGTACACTTGTCCAGTGTGCCATATTCCATTGGAAGACCCTTGTGCCCCCCGTGGCACCTCACAGCGAAGTACTGGTTTAGTGGAACATAGCCCCTGACAAATGCCACTAAACTGTGAAAATATTAGATAAGATATTAGATATATAAGATAAGAGTCAGACGACGTTGGTGTAAAGAATGGTTTCTCTTTTAGCTTACAGGAAACTGAATTCACTTCAGGGTAGATTGGGTCAGTGGGGTCACAGATGTCCAGATTCAAGAGAACAGCATTTTAGCATTGTGTAATGGTTCAGTGTATCAAGGCTGTTTAAGTACCAGCCAGATATAAGAAGCAAAGCTGCACTGCAGCTCTGGATTATTTTTAGAGCATCTAACAAAAGAGCACTGTCAGTGAAGTAGCTGTTTTTAGATTAAAAAAATAACAACAAATCTTCGTCAAGATGGCCATTTTAAAACACACCTGTGAAGAAGTTTTTCCACAATTACATGTTCAGTGAGACACAGCTTGAATGAAGGAAGCCATTGTTGTAAGATTGGGCTGTTTTAATGAGACTTGTCCGCACATTTTTTTGGCGTTATTATTGTTCTATCACAGTATTGACAGAAGCAACAGAAGGAGAGATCACACTTCTGCTCCAGTCACGTTGTGGATGAGGAGCTTAAAGAATCCACATCATGAATGTGTGCTTTGTTAATGTCCAAACCTCAAAGAGATTATTCCTGTCAGAGGCAGATGTCTGGTTTATTAGGACTAGAAGCTGCTCATACTTAGGTCAGAAGATGGAATTCAAGCACAGTCATCCAATGGCCAAATCTAACTGGTCCACTTTAGAGATTCAGGTCGTAATTCTCTGCAGACACTGCCTGAGGACATTCTGGGACGTACTGTTTCATGAGTTTGTCAAACATATTAAAGATTCATAGTTGATCAAAAGGGTGAATTACATAATTTGTGTCATTTCAACATCCTGTTTTCTAAGTCAAGTCTTTATTACTACCTACTTTGTTTCTGCAATGGCTAAATCTGGCAGGCACATGTTATATAATGTGTGTGTGTTGCACCATTGCAAGGCTGCCAAAATAGTTGATGAGTAAATGCTTCATCATATTTTTAATGGTCATCTTAGCATTTAGTCTCTTCTTTGCATAAAATCTATATTATTTCTCTGTTTTAGTTTTCTTCGTGTGATTTCTTTGTTCCTCTGACAGTTAATATCCCAAGATTTTTTCCCAATAAGTGAAATTATCCAATTTGAAAGTCTGAAAACTTACTTTTATTTTTTTTTTTCACTACATGGCAGCAGATACGAAAAAAATGAGTCTATCTGGGCATTGTTGAAGAAGAGGTCTGTGAGGGTCTTTCTTCAATTCCTGTGAGCTATTTCATTTGATCCACAGTTGAAGCAGCCAGAAGTTTATAACAGAGCCACATTTTCTTTTAAATACAGCGGTTATCGTTTGGGAAGATTAATCTTTAGCCATTTAAAAATAAACTGTCTCCATATTTACATATAGATTTATTATATTATATATATTACATATAGATTTTTATATATTATACATGCTTGATTCTCTTTTCAACCCTACATTGTGTTGATCCTCTCGAGATGCTCATTTATTATTATTTATTATTATTATTATTATTATGTCGTCACACTATTTAATGACCGTTGCATACCAGCAGAGGGCAGTAGCAATACAATTATTCGGAAATTGCACTGCCGCCATAAAGTTTTTAGAGCAGTTCCGTGTGATACCACTGAATTAACATTGTTACGTAATATTTTTATATGTTATTTATTTTTCTCACCTTTTTGATGCACATATTATTTATTATCTGTGTCTGAAACAAGAACAAGTGACCAATCAGAGGTTTCTGTAGGTCATACCGCCTTAACGTAAGCTTACATGGTTTACACTTGAGACTTGGTTGCCTTGGATTGTCT
>NC_024312.1:11878755-11908592 GCF_000523025.1 Cynoglossus semilaevis
AACTAACTATTATGATATTATGTTAGAAAGGGTTGTCAAAACCAGGACAGACTACCACTATCTACTGTTCTCATGAACTGGTCTCCTCCCTTTGCAGGAACAAAATCTGTGAAGAAAAAAATATGGTTAAAGTTCTCTATTATCTTTTTTTGTTGTTCTGAAAACAACCAGATTCTCCTCCAGTTACGTACATCTGTACTTGTTGACATGTGACAAGGCACACAGCCAAAGGTAGTTTGTAAAACCTCACCACAACCTGAAGGTCTGTCAACACATTCCTTAAATTAAACTGGTCTGGGGCACAAAAAGGTTGTGTACCTCTGAAAACGTGGACTAAGCTTTGGCTGAGGTAATCAGGAATACCTGTATAAAGGTATCAGTATTAAGGTGTTTGTTTGTGGGGCACCAGAAATGGTACGTTATACACAGTGGATTGTATAGGAGGTTATAGGAAAAATGAGGACTCTATATACAATATCAATGTGTCTTCGTGCATGCGTCTGTGTTGTGTGTGGGTGTGTGTTTTTGTCCCTGGGGTGCAGACTCTCACCCTGTAGACTTGTACTTTTCTGTAGCCTGTGTGACCTCTTGTAGGAGTAAGTATTCCATTATCAGTTCTCTTTGTGAGTTTCAGGCACAGCGCTACATCATCTCCTTAAAGCTCAGATACACATTCCTCTGACCATCAAGTCAGATCTCAATATTTAACTCCACCTTCTGTACCCCAGGTTGATAAGCACAGAATATAAACTTAGAGTATCTGCCAACACCAATCTGATACCTTCGTTTCTACTCCAGCACGCCATGGTATGCCGTTGCTGAAGCGATCGTGTCCCTGTTCACGGCATGTCACGCAACATTAAATTGAGCATTTGGAGGACCAGATAGGACAGGCTATAGTTTTGTTGGCACTGTCCACTGCATTTAGATAGTTGACCATGATCAGTGTTTGTCCATCCATCAGCTATAGAGGGTTGGGATGTAACTCCTATTGATCCAGCAAGACAGATCAACCAGGACCAGCTGTCCTCATACTTGTCCTGCTCTACTATTTTATAGTTCTTTGTCACTTTTTCGCCAGACCATACTAATGTTGTTCTCTCCTTTGTCTTGTAATGATGAAGAGTGGATTTGAACATTTTCGCCTTAGTTTTACTTTGTCAACCCCTGTGTTCACGATGATGCTGATCAACCAACAGCTACTGCATATTGCCCTCATTATCCCCTAGTTGATATGCCGCCTAGCATCGCCTCAGGCGAAATGTAGTGTGTGATCTTGACCTGCTGAGGGTGTTGAGGGCAGGATTAACCTCCCGCAGTAAAAGTTGTATCATCATCAGGCCTGCCATATTTCATCAAACAATGTTGCTGTTGTGCATGTGTAAACGTACTAGAAAAGCGACACTGTGTGTCGCTTTTCTAGTACGTTTACACATGGTCAGAAGGTAGTGTCTGGTAGATGTGGAGGATGTTTGGTGGAACATAGACAGATGGATATTTAAAAAATGTGGAAAAAAGTGAAAGAATCCCACTTCCTTTTGACATTCATACTATTGTAAGCCTGGCTGTAATTATTTTGGAAAAATGCCGGATTTTATTTAATAATTTTCAAATATTGACTTGTGCATTTGTGCGTTGTGAGTTCTCTTTCATGGAAACCAAAATCCAGTTAGATTAAACAAGCTGAAATAAAAAAATAAAATAAAAACCGTTTAATTTTATATATAAACAATTACTCATTAATGAAGTTAACTATTATTACATCTGCCGTGCATTCAAATACTGATCAATAAGTCGATTACTCGTAGCTACGTTAAAATGGTGTCCATTTTTGAGCAAGCTGTCTTTTAATTAGATTATTTTATCTATATAAGCATATATTTAGTCACTTTCTTTCACGCTTTCACGCTTTCTCCCTGTTGCTCAGACACACATACACACACAGGCACGCACACAAAAACCCACACAAAATCCTAAAACGCCTGTGCAGTACCCGCAGCAACAGATAGAGGCTGCTGCATGACCACAGAAACTGAGCAGCCAGGGGCAGGTTGTTTGTAGCCCGGCTTCCCGCTGGCACATCACATCCTCCTCCTTCCTTTTTCTCCCAACGGTCGTCGACTCTCTCCATCCCTTTATGTCTTACACCGTTTCTCTTACCTTTAATTCCCGTCTCCTGGGATTAAAATAGGCCGTGGCCGTGTGTGCGCCGCTCATGGGTTGGAGCAGCTGTTCGGGGGTAGAGACAAGAGGGAGACAGTGAGGTTTCAGAAAGACGGCAGCAGATGTGCAGCTCTGGATGCAAAGCTAGAGGACGCCTGAGAGGACAGACTGTCTGTGGATATGTGTACCTGTGGAAAATGGACTTGCATTTAGCAGCATCTGGACGCCGCTGCCGATGAGGTGACTGTCTTTCTCTCCCCCCGTCTGTCTCTTTCTCGTCTGTCTCCCCGCTGTCTGTTGTGTGTCGGTGTGCTCGAACAAATATGTGTCTGTCCTTGCTGCGCTCGTCAATGATGTGCTCCTCTGTCCAAATACACTGCCAAGTGATGAGGTGTTTCTCATGTGAAACTGCGGCATTTCTTAATTTTAGATTCCCAAATTCCTTTGTTTTACAGCCCCCATTTCCTTACCTTCTCCCCTTTCTCTCATCTCTCCAGTATTACTTATCTCCCTCTCTTCTCTCACTTTGCTGGTCCTCAAAACCATTCACATTTCTTTCACACAGCCTCACTGAAATGGTGTCGGTTTGTATTGATGGTTTTTTGAGAAGGCTTGGTTGTGAAAGACCTCTGGTCAGAAACATACATGTATGAGCTCAACGCAGCTGGAATCAACGTGAACGCTTCTCTCGTCTTGTCAGTTTGTCGTCTCCGTTATCTTGGAGGAGCTGCATTAACCTTCACTGTTAGGCCAAGCAATGTCAAGTCATTTTAGAAGGAAGGCATGTTGGCCATGCATCGGTGAGGAGCTGTGGCTTCACTGGTAAATGCCTGGCATGTAACCTCATCCTGGTTGTCATTGGGTTTGATAGTCTTGTAAATTGAATGTTGGGAGGAGAATAAGTTCTCCTCCTCTTCCTCATTCACTCCTCTGGTTTGAAATGGAGGGAGGGAAAACCATCTATGGTCATTATCATATCATGTGTGTGCGGGGGCTCTATGTCAGACCTGCTTGTATTCTCAGGCCTCGTTCCTGTGGACGGCAACTCAGCAGCAGCAGAGGGGCAAAGACAAAGTGATGTGAGCCTCTGTCCTCTGTCCTCTGTGGGCCTTTGTCACCCAACCTGCTGACACTGCACGTCTGGGTCCAAAGGCTTCATGGGTTTACACAATAACAATGATATATATCGCCTGTGTGTGTGTGTGTGTGTTTTTTGAGGGTGTATCTTCTTATCAGCTGATCCACTACATTATTGTTGAGCAGATGATGTCACTGAAGTGGAACTGTCTGCTCTTAGAGCTTAAAAAATCCCAGCCACGTCTTTTGCAATAAAGTAATAAATAAAGTAAGCTCTATTGTTTTAGGTTCTGTTTTATTACTCCTTACAGGTTGATGAAATTCTGCAATAGGGTGCCCAATAAATAGATCATGATCTGCCAGTAGATAGTAAGAGGATCTGCTGCTAGTAGGTCATGACGAATAAATATAAATACATTTATTTGTATAAACAGTATATATATATATACAGAATATATATATATATATATTCTGTAGTGTGTAGCAGTGACCATATTCTGTAAGAATTCATCACATTGTGCCATATAGCTCCATGCATTTAATCAGTACCCAAACCTATAATGTATATATAATGTGTGTTCTGTTTATATGGGTAAACAAATATACACTTAACATTTTCAATGTAGACAGATCAATTAGCTTGGTCATTTGAACAGTCCCTCCCAAGTCAAAAAAAAAATTGTGGACACCCCTGATTAACAAGGTTTTTATTTACAATTATGAATGAGGCAATGAATTAAACTACAAGGGTACGAAGAGTGTTCAGTGTTCAGGAATCTAAAGGCCAGAGATGTCTTTAAAGAAAACTACAACGCAAGCTTTTTGTTTGTTCTCATAGGAGGAGTGGTTGACAAAGATTTGCGGCACTACCTCAACCTGCGCTTCTCCAAGGGCTCTGTGGACCACGACCACCAGCAGATCATCAGAGACAACCTCTACCTCCGCACTGTTCCCTGTGAGTCCACCTCTCCTCTTCTCTTCTTCCTCCCCTACCCTCTGGCCTCCATCATACCAAGATGCATCTCTTCTCTCTGCCTCACAGCGGAATCCGTCGTTGACTCTTTCTTTTTCTAAGATACTGCCCTCTCCCCTTTCTCCCTATCTCCTCGCCCAGCAATATTTCTTTATTTTTTATTTTTTGTATCAGTTTCCACTTCCATGCCCTCTGGACATGGCTGTTGTAATTTTTTTATCACACGCTTTTCTCTCTCTGTCTCTCACTATCTATGGCTCCTTCATTTCACTCAAGCGTTGGGCTGCTCAGCTTCCAGTCTGAGGTTTCCACGGCAACTACGCTCTTGAGGCTTGTATTGCTGTGACGCCCCAACCCCCCTTCCAGCACATGGACATGCTCTAAACTCACACGCACGCACACTGGATGTCACCTTGTTAAATGTTGTAGGATTTTTTTTTGTGAGGAACCTTCAGAATAATAAAATAATTAACAGGTAAATACTAAAATAGGTCAGGAATAAAAAAGGCTGTTTTAGATTACAACGACACAATGTTGTGTTGAAATTCAATATTGTATTGTTGGGCTGGTTCGAGGCTCATAAAGACTTTGTGGTAATGGCGTGCATCCGGGACAGAGACGAGACATCGGCAGTGGTTGACCAACTGTGAGGCAGACATGCTGCAATAATACTGTGACAATACTGTCAGCACAGGCCTGACCTGGTGATAAACAGCTGATCACATTACCAGCATGATAACACACAGTCGGTGACAACGTGCTTGTGTGAAAGGAGGTTAAAAAACAGGCAGCAGGAAAATGAAAGTCCTGCCAACAACAAAAAGAATCTGTGTTTTTGTGACGACCAAGCCATGACTGTGTCAACACAGCCCTGGTTCAGATTGAAGTTACCCACTTAGATGTGAGAAGCATGTGAATATGACTCACCCAGCCTGGTAATCCTGGAGTGTGGCTTTGACAAGGGGCAAGGATGTTTTCTCACACTCTCTAATAGCTATAAGTGGCTGCACACTGGGAAAAATACATTGTAGATTCTACTAAAGTGTGACATGGGTAAATATAATAAAATGAAGTATAATTCTGATGTGGACTGACACTTCCTTAAACATTTCATATTTGCCTTATTTTGTTAGCAAAAACACATGTAAATTCATTCAGAGACACTGTTGATTGGATGTTCATGGTTACAGTGTTTACAGCGTGTTTGCCTGTTGTAGGGATGATGTGATTGACATAACTTACAGAAATGCACCTTAACCTTTTCAAAAACTGATTCCGTTAACCGATGGCTTTCTTCTTCCAAAGGCCGATACTGATAAGATACCTGGAGATAAGGCTGAAGAGCAAATGTCCACCTAAGATATGTCATGACATCAATACAATTAACATAAATGTCCTAAAATCAGTCTGTTTATTATTGTCCACCCTTCATAACTAACATGAAGGTGAAGCTCTCTCCATCAGCACAGTGCGCTGTCAAAATAATGCACCTGTAGTTTGTCTATTTGTAATCTGGGAGATTTTTTTTTCTTTAAAGAATGATGATGTCTTGACGTCAGCGTTTTTTCCTTGGCTGAACCATTCAACTCCACAAGATGTTCTCTGCTGCTGTGTTGAGCCGCTGACACTGCCGTGGTTGTTTAATGTGCTCCCACAGCTGCACAGTTTCTCTCTCCGCTCTCCTTCTTCTCCGTGCTTCATATTTTTGTTTTCCCTCCTGATCCCCCTGTTTCTCTCTCCGTCCTAGACCAACTCATTCTATCACTATGTCTATACACTTCAGGTTCAACTGTATTTTCCCAGATCCTCCGTGTTCTGCCTTCCTGTTTCCAGCCTGTTGGCTGTGTAATAGTGCAACAAAGGCAGACTGACGGGCTGAGCTGAGCTGAGCTTTAGCTCTGCTGCCCTGAACACACTTCACTCTGCCAAGGCTGAAGTGTTTGTCCAGTAACTTTTGGTCAGTACTTTTGATTGGACCAAGACAATTCTTGGTTCAATTCTTTAGTCCGTCCCTGCTCCTTGAAATGAGAAACCCTTATTATTATATACCCCTATAGAACTTTAATGCATTTTTTCCTAATTATACATTTGGCCAGAATGCTGTGGTAGATTACCCTCCCGCCATGCAAAAGGTTGCAGGTTCAATTCCCAAAACAAGGTATGGTTGCATCAGAAAAGCTGTCACTTAATGCTGTTATAACTAGCGGTATAACCTTCGTTAATCCATAAGAATCCATAAATTAGCCACATCGTTGTTTATGCCGCAGGGTTCAAAGCGTGCGAAAAAAGTAGCAGAAATTGCGCTAATTTTTATTAAACATTGTTTAGATTTAGTGAATCAATCTATTTTCCTAAGTGTGTGTGCCACCATGTTGTTTATTGGTTAACGATGATTTGATTTGATTGTGACTGCATGAGTCAAAATGAGAATGTAGAGGAGCTATCATTTGTGAACGGTATCACAATAAGCCCCAGCTCCTGACATCTTTTTTATTGCTTCCCAGCTTCTTTGAGAACAAAAAGGCGTGACGTGTCAGTGGTAATGTCTACCCTGTAATCAACTGACTATCACTTAACATGATTGATGCAGCGTGATAGAAATGGTAGAATTCTTCAACCTCAGGCACAGCGGATTTACCTCCCAAAAGGTTTCATTAGTGATTTATTAGGTTTCACAAAATTTAGTTAATTAATTAATTAATTAATTTTTGCTCAAACAATCGAGTCAGACGTCAGAAGTGAAGTGAAGACATGGGTGGCGGTCTCGAGCCCAGTCGAGCTGCTCGTGTTTGCCAGGAATTTTGTTGTTATGCTTGGTAGAGCTTTGAAATGAGTCCTCTCCATCCTGTGTCTGCAGCGGTTTTACTGTGCTGTCTCTGCAAGTCTGTCAGCTTGACAGGTAGACTTCACTGAGCCTCAACAGGCTGTCACAGTGAGAGATGTGGGAGGAAGTCAGTGAGTGTGTTGGTTTGTTCTGTTTAAGCCTTATCTGATGACCTCAACTCCTGCATCCTGTTACATCATTCAGGACAACTGGACTCTGACAATAAAACCCACCAGAAAGACATTTTTAATACACATTCAAGTATTTATAACGCCTGACATTCCACCGAGTATTGGTGAACTGTCCACTGTGACCTTCTCTCATCCAGTGACTGCTGGATTGGCTTCAGCCCCCCCTTACTTTAAGGATTGAGCAGTAGAAGATGGATACTTTTTGTCCACCTCCTTTAGAATATATTTATTTTTCCTCACACATATGTATGAGACCTTTGGACTCTAGATCAGGCATGGGCAAACTAAGGCCCAGGGGGCCGGTTGAGGCCCGTTCAGCTTTTTATTTTTTCCCGCCAAACTTTTCCAAATTATATAATTTATTTATATTATCATTATACTTCTGCCTTTTCCCTGCAATACCTCTTTCCGCAATAGGTGGTGTAGAAAATGATAAAAGCATCTTAGAATCTTAGCACTTACGCACGACTTTCACACGTCTTTTATCTTACCACAAATGCTCCATCTGTCTGCTGTGGCCCGCGAGTCAGAAAGTTTGCCCACGCCTGATCTAGATGGAGCTGTTGTTTAAATTGGTTTTTAAAGAAAACAGAACTCAAACAGTAGCAGAAAAGTGAGTGTACTGTCAACAGAGAGTAGAGACATAAGGGATGCAGAGACTGTGGAACTAAGAAGACATGAGGTGTGTTGTAAAGAGAGAAAGATCACATGGGAAACGGTGCAAGAGAAGAAAAAAACTGACAAAAGTGAGAATATGAGACTCAATTCAAGCAGACAGAAAAAGGATGGAGGGATGAGCTGAGCAGTAGAAGGGCGGACATGCATGGAATGGGGGATTGAAGGAGATACAAGGGGGCGGGGGGCTCGTATGTCATTTCCCCAGAGACCCAGCTCCTCCTCTCCCCCTTTACTTAGAGGCATCTGTAAAAGGTCTATTAATAGCAACAACAGTGAGCAGTATGTTTCTTTACTCAGATGGCCTATAAATAGTGTACATGCAGCTACTGTCACTTCGTATATGTTGCTGTGTACACACGCACACACACACACACGCACACACACTGGTCCGCAGCTTCACAGCCTCTGACAGGGAATCCTCCTCAGGAGATTATAGAGGAGAAGAAGAGAAGATGAAAACACTGCTAACGTGGTGAGGATGTGGATATTTGCCAACAAAACACCAGCGATCTTGTGAGCTGAAGTGAGCTGAGTCTATCACAATAAGAGTACATTTGTTGTTCATGCCGCAGCTTGAACTCGGACATAATGGAGGAAAGTGGTAAAATTGTCACTTTAACCTTTGCCAGTACCATCGCACTTGAAGGGCAAATTATAGGCCAGGGAACCCAGAGTGAGTGAGCACGCACTCAAACAAGACAGCAACGCTCACATAAAAATCTTCATGACAAATAAAAGTCCTTTGGAGGACATTTATTTGTCATGAAGTGATATTTGTACTCTGTCAGTTTTACATTTTGAAAAGTAGCATTAAGTCATACTTATTCTTTTACTCATTAGTACATATTAGCTCTGATTTTATTATAACAGAAAGCTTCACTTGGAATTTAATAAAGACTTCAACAAGAAAGGAAACCCTTACTCTTCTGTTCACCAACATATATATATATATATTTACAAACATTCTTGTATACTGGACTGGATATGTGATTAGAGGGCAGTCTGGTTGATGACCAGTCTCCCAGTCATCAATGTACTTTTTATAGTTACATGTATTTATGTGTTTAGCAGACGCTTTTATCCAAGTGTCATTAGGTGGTCCCTCTGGGAATCGAACCGAGGACTCTCTGCTCTTTGCTCGCCATGCAGGCGTGCTAGGTTTTTATTATAGAAAGTAGAGAAGTGAACCACAGTTAACTGCAGCCAACTCTGTGACATTATAGCAGACTGGCCATCAGTGCGTGAGTGCTATGACTTTTGTATATAGGAAATGCTGAGTCATCCTGTGTAACAGGGTGCTCACACTTCTTTTGGCTGGGGAGCTACTATTCTACATTATATCTGTGAGTTAGCTCACAAACCTTACAAATTCAGAAGAAACATAAGGGAGGGAAAAGGTACTTTTTGGTTAAGTCTGCTGTGGGGAAGCTGGTGAGAAAGTGGCCCCAAGTGTGCACTGAAGATGCACAATTTGTTCTGGAAAGAATTTCTTTATTTTTTATTTTATACCTTTTTTTTTTAAATGACCGTATAGTACAGTCCCTGTCTGTTTTTTACTAAGTCAGTACACATTACCTTAGTAAACATCTCATCTTCATTTTGACTCAATTCACTCATAAGAAACATGAGATTATCCTGAAATTAACAGAATAAATAGGTTTTGTTTTTTAATGTGTTTCTAACGGGAACACCTATTGATGTTTTTATTTCATGCATAATCATCTTCATTGTTCCTTTAAGTGTTTCAGTTGACTACTGTGGTTTAGATAATCTCCTCTTCAGTTTCTCTATTATTGTGTTGTTATTCATTGTTTCGTGTGTTAAGATTAAAGAGACTAAAAGCTTTAAATGAATAATAATAATAAGAGTGTTGGTCGTCTCTTTTGCGCACGTTTGTGTGTGAGAGAGAGGGAGAGAGACATCATCCCCTGGGGACTCTCTCCCTAAAGGGGTGATTTGCCTGCTGCCTCGCTCTTGTTAAAGGCCTGGCTGACACTCTTTGATGTGGTTCTGCGCACCCTACTGTTTGATTGGCACTCTGGATTAATGTTGCGCCGCAGATGAAAGAAACTGCAAGGGAATTATATGAATTTTGTCAAATAAAAAAACCCCTCAATATTAACGAATTGGTTATGTTTGCAAAGTGCCTCCAGTGTAAAGCCCTGGACATGTGTCATCAACCTCATCTAACTACAACTTTTAACATCACAGGAATATGTGAAATATTAAAGCAGGTGTTTAGTCTGTGCTGCTGTGGCCTGGCAGCACTAACACCTCAGAAGGCCGGGCTATTTTAGTTCGTCCCCACTCCTACTGTACTGTACATGAACACACAGAATGCACACAACAACCCACACAGTAGGAACCTGCTGTGTGACCCATACATTCTTCTGTGGCCATCAGATTTGCAGGCAAACAAAGACACCATACAAGGCTCTCATTTGAGGGAGCAACAGGAACAGCTGAGTTGGTTTTTTTTATCTTAATGTTAATGGTACAGGCACAAGCCTTACACAACAATCATTAGGCAGAAAGACGGCTTTTCTGCAGAATTGATTGAACCATACAGACAATTCCTTTATGAGAAAGGCTATAAAGATGTGAATGCTTTTATAAATGTCGTTTATTATGCCTTGCAAGGTTTCATGATACTGTGTTGGGGTGTTTTATTGACATAAGGTTATATTATATGCGTTATTTTCTTCCGATTCTGAAGATAATGATGTGATTGGAATACAGGAGGTTTTCAGTTTACGACATCGTCGACCTATGGAGTCCACAGCTGTTTTTTTTAAGTTAACTAGAACGCTGGGTTATTCAATATGTTGCCGTCACTCATCAAAAATGGGGTTTGCCTGGTCCTTGCGTCTGCTGATCAGCACACATCCCAAATTCTCCCAAAACACTTGGTCCATTTGGTGTAACCAGGCATGGTCAAACTACGGCCCGGGGGCCAGATGCCGCCCAATTGGCTTTTTACTCCGGCCCGCCAAACATGTCTAAATTACATTATTGATTTCAATCATTGTACTTCTGCCTTTTCCCTGCAGTGCCCTCATTTCACAAATCGATGGTGTAGAAACGGCTAAGTACCTTTCAGCACTTTAGCATTTATGCATGACTTTTACATGTCAGTTGTCTTAGTTCATAAGAACGCTTCATCTATCTGCTCCTGACTCAACCCCCCTGTCAAATCTTAGGACCCATTGTGCCCCGCAGGTCAAAAGGTTTGCCCACGCCTGGGTTAAATGGTTTCCACTTTAAATTAGAGCTGCTCAATTATGAAAAACAAAAATCATAGTCACAGTTATTTTTACTCAATATTGAAATCATAATTATTAAATGCAATTAGTCGATGAGAAAAACGTTTGATTTGCTCAATAAGAAAAGCTAATAAGTGTATTCATTTTTACCTTCTTGATTAACTTTCCCAAGTTAATAAAATCAGCAATGTAGAATCTCTTGAATACAAAGAAATTAAAAATTAAATACAACATATATTAATTACATTCACTAGATAGATAGATCCTGCTCTCCAAGCTGGTTCTCCACTTCACCCGCGGCCTGGATCATTTCTCATGTTTGCTGCTTCAATCCCACGTCCAAGAACTGATCTTTATAATGCAAATCAAGTACAGTCACGATCAAGTGCTGGTTCCACACAGATCTTACCGTGCCTGCCACTTTTGTTTTGTGTGTCATCACAACATCCTGTTTTGGCCACGTTGTTTCGATGATAAAAATGTCTTGGCCAAAAACCGAAAATGCACTTTTGGGTCATCTTCAGACACGATTGTTTTGGTTGCAGGCTATTCAGTGCCTCCCTAATAGAGATTCATAATTAAATGTAATTCTTTTTGCTATTGTTTGGAGTCAAAATTTAAATCAAAAATCATTTTATGGCCTTACTTCCTTGATAATGTTGCCAGAGCATCCTTCTCCTGTAGAGTGTATACCAAGGCAGAACAGGTTTGAGCTTCAGACCTCTAAGACCACGACACAACACAGTGTCACGTCTGACATGAAGTTTATTTTCCACAAAGCTGACAGAGATGTTATGTCTTGTTACCATGGCGAAGCCGTGTTGGCAGATTCTGACATGTTGTCGCGATAGCAGACGCTAATGTCAGCCTGTTGCCATGCTGTGTTGCTCGATCTGTACTGCGGACGTTGCGATGTTAGAAAGTGTGTTATAGTGTGTGTGTGTGATAGTTACAGTATATCAGATACTTGACAAAGTGTGAGAACAAGACAGATGGTGAGACAAGTGAGAATAAAAAGTGAGAAGCAAGCAAACTAAAAAAAACAAACAGTAAACTGTAGTGAAAATAATTGACATACTAAAAACTAGGTGGGACTCCAGTGAACTCAATTAAACACATGAGAAAGGAAATGTGAAATAAAACACACATCAGTGGTATTTGTTTCTTATTATGTCTCTTTATCTGTAGCCTTTCCAGTTCCTTTTTAATGTCAATCATTTTTTCACACCAACAACAAAACGAACCAAAACCAGAGGCCAACTCTAGTACACATTTGATATGATCTCATGGGCCAAATATAATTACTCTACGGGCCAGATTTGGCCCCTGAGCCTGAGTTTGACACACGTGAGCTAATGTGTCTAATGCTAGCTAAAATTTACAACCTACTGGTAAAGTGACTGATGGCAGATTGTAGACATGTGCTGTCAGGCCAGACAACAGCAAACATAAACAGGTCGAATGTGGTTTTTGTATCAATAGGTGGCGTCACAGAAAGATGAGGGCTGTGAATTTTGTTCGAAACTGGCATCGTTGGACAATGTGTTGCAGTTATCTCAGGCCAACTCTTTTGGCTTGGGTTGTCCAATGAGTTCATCTCTGATGAAGTTAACAACAGCTGTTTAGTCTTTTCTAACCAGGTGTAAAATCTGCAGCAGCCAGTCTCTGTGTGTGAATAATGAAGCAGATAAAATACAGTTCTTCAGCTTTGAGCCGTGGAACTCTTCAGAGTATAATTTCTCCTGCTCCTACTTTTATGGTTACGCTTCACATACATACTGGACACCTCCTCTCCAATCTCCTCGTTCCCACATTTTCAAACTGAGACAGTAATTGACCACTTTCCCCTCACCCTTTATTAGTGTAATAAGTCCATCGATGGTCTATTTTTGGCTCTGAGGCTCCCTCTTGCTGACTCCTTCTCTCATTATATAAACATGTGTACGGTGCATTCATGTTCAGCATCCAGCTCATTTGCAAGCTCCTGTAAATGCATGCTGGAAGTAATCAGGCTTTTTGTTCTCTTTTCTTTCACGCTGTATTTCGTGTATTTCAAAATAACGGACAAATTTGTGATAAATATGGCAAAGATTGCTTTAGTTCTATAAGACTAGTTAAAGTGAAGCTTGAGTTTCACGTTTCTCTTGGGCAATTAAGCTACTCTTTTAGCGGTTAGCAATTGAGCTAGCCCACTTACTCTCAAACTATTTGAAGCCAAAGCTGCTCAGCTGCAGTACACCAAGTATTGCATAAGCATACACAGAAAAGTATCCAAGATATAATGTAGCACTATCTCAGTGGAGCTAACATCATTACATAAATAATGCATTTTTTAGAGTGCACGAGCTAGGATAAGCATTATTGAATAAATCTTATTCAAAACGTCACACTTGATACGGCATTTGTGAACGTTAGTGGAGACTAGCGTGGTCCGCTGGCCAGAATTACATAACAGCTTTTTTTTTTTTTTGCTTTAGCCCAAATGGAGGAATATTTTTTAATATGTATTTAACCTCACAGAGCAAACTCTCATTTTCCTCTGTTGTTATAGTGTGGTGAGACCCTGAAGCTGGAGTGACAGTGAGGTAACATGCCTACACTTAAAAAGTATGGTTTTTTTGTATTTTTGTTAAACAAACTTGATTCCTAAAAAATAAAATTTTCAGATTTTGGTTATAAGTCAAAATATCTCAATAATAGCACAAAAGAAACAAATCCCGTCCTCTTCTGTCGTCTGCGTTGTTTTGCTTCCCACTTTACTTTCACTCTATTATTTAGCAGATATCTTTGTCGCCACACAGTCACTTGAGATATTTTAGAATATCAGTTAAAAATCCAAATGGAGTTTTCTTGTTATGCCCCGTCTTCCCCCCCTTTTTTTGTTATAAATTCATGTCATTAATTTTAAATTTTTTTTTTATAAATTCATGTCATTAATTTTAAATATTTGGGACGGAGATTGTCTTTAGCCCTAGGACTGGTGGCTATCTGGTGTTTTACTATGCTGCCATAGGTTGATGTTATTTAAGCTATCAATCCAAATGGCCTTCCTACTGTACTTGGATTACCAGCCTGTGCTGTAAGAGGTTTGCCGGCATTGACTGACTATATATGAGTCATTTTTATCACCCTCTGAATAAACAATGAATCGACCTAGCTAAAATGACTAAGAATGGAAATAATAATAATCACGTTTAAATTAATAGAATTATAAAACATTTGGAGGCTGAACCTAGGGCAGAGTGCTCAATTAAAAAATAAATAAAAACCATGAGCACAATTACATCAGTATTCAAATCATAACCTTTATGAAACACATTGCATTACCTCAGTGGTTCTCAACTATGTTCTGTCATGCATAATTAAATAAAAAATAATGGTCCAAAGATAACAGTAAACATACCCAGTAAAGCTGGTAGTACTGCAGGTGTACTCGAGAATGTGTCGTGACGCTGACGACGTGGATGTGGTTCCGCTTCGCTATTAGTCAGTTCTGCTGCTCCTCTTCATCTCCTGCTGCTCAAGAACAACCTAAGGTTTAAGGGAGCGTGCGGGAGTCATTGGAGACGAAAAGCAGTATTAGAGTGTGTCAAAATGATTGTGTATCCTATTATGCTGTTTTTGTGATCACTTGGAGTCAAATTTTAAATTTGAGTGAGGCCAAAGACAGGTTGTAATATAATAATATATATAAAGTATATAATATAAAACATTGAATTGACTTTGAGAATGAAATCCACACCAGATGAAAATGATATTTTGGGAAACAGAAGAAATCGAAACACTGCAAAGTCATATAGCTGGAAATAGCCAGAGAAATCTGTTCTGCTAATAGTATCTAAAAGTACTGTCCAGCTATTGGAAACTGGCAAATGTTTAATAAATGCACATACTCTACAAATCTTTATATTTTAAGATAAAAACGTTGTATTTATACTTTGGATCATTTGAAGCTGTGTGTAGTCTGCAGCGCATTGTGTTCTGGTTCTGAGTTTTTAGAAAAAGAACAAGGCAGCTTTAAAAATAGCATTTTCCTAAGAACAGTTTGGTTAAACTAAAAGAGTCTTCATAAAACTAAGAAGAATGAGGGTGGAGGTAGCAAAAATGGAAGACACCAAGTAAAACATTTTTAAATGTGCTGAAGATTTTGGAATGGAAAGAGGAAAATGTCTTTCTGTCTTAAGGCCAAAGAGGTGATCACGTTTACCTTCTTAGATACACACTCTGTAAGGGAAGCTGCAGGTGAACGCCATCTGCAGATTGTCAGGGTTCCAGTTGGCTGTGCCTGCTGTGGTCTGGACAGCAGAATGATTCTGATCTAAAAGATCTATAGCTAAAACTGGTGGAAGGCCACCGGCTCGGCTTCACTGTGGTGTTCAAAGGACACTCCGCACACAAAGGATGGTCTTGAATCTAAATTGAACATGCAGCACAGATCATAATGTGATACTTATTGCCCTGGTTGGTCTTATAGATGTGCTGAAGCCATAGGCTTGTTGCTAAGTAGGGCTGTGCAACTAATCCTTGAGTACGAAAACAATTTTGACTCAATTTAATCACAAAAAAGGTTTGTTGTTGACATGATTTTGACACATTACACTCTGTAAGTTTACTCTTATGGAACCTTCCGTCTCAAATGATTCATACACCTTTCTGAAGGCTAACTTGTGCAGCCTGTTAAAAAAATGTCAATGCAAGTAAAGACGTCAGAAAAACTAGATAGGAGAGCAAATAAAGTTCAAGCACCCAGTGTCCTGTAAACAACTCAGAGAAAGTGAAGTGAAGTAGCACTATAAGGTTCTCAAGATCACAGCCATCAATGAAAGACATATTTTGCAGTAGAGCTTCTAAGGCTGGTGTTCTATTGTAAAACACCAGCCTTTTTTCTGATGTCCATTTGCGATGGCCTTTAGTGCAACGGTCCCCAATGTTTTTTGCAATTTGCAAAGCGATTTGCAAACGCTTTATAATTATAATGATTTATTTCTATGCTTTGGAAACGATTCAGTGGGACAAGTTCACAGAATTTGTTCTAAAAAGGTAAATTAAAATCTAACATTTTAATTGATGATGAGATGATTTATAGACAGAATCGGCACAAATTGAATCACTAGAAAACTATGTCTTAGTTAGAAGAACTGCTTATAACTCACTTTTACTTCTTGGCTTTTTACCAGACAGAGAATCATTTTGTCTCTGCCTGTCTTTTAAGTCTTATCACATATTATCTTATAAAATCTCTTTATTATATAGCTACAGCACTTCGGCGACCGTGTGTCTTTTAAATGTGGTAAAAAAAAAAGAAAAGTGGATTGGATTGGGAGTAAAGGCCTGTTCAGTATGATTTCCCTCCTCCTCTTGATCTCCTTCTTCCCGTGTCTCTCTCCATCTCCCTGTCACTCACACTCAGTTGAAAGAATTTTGGCTACCACTAGTGATGGTGCTCTTCACTCTACCCTTTTCTGTACCATTTCCCTTTTCAACCTACTTCCTCCTGCTCATGTTTTTGGCCTAAAATGTCCTGCTTTTTTTTTTTTTTTTTGGTACAGCCTTTTTCTGGACTCTTTCCTTGCCTTCCTGCCTCTTCTTCTTAAGTGCCCCATTTGCCTCTGATGACCTTTCTCTTTCTTGTTTTTCTTTCTCTCTCTCTCTCTTTCTCTCTAGGTACCACAAGGCAGCCTAAGGAAGGGGAGGTGCCGGGGGTGGACTACAACTTTGTGAGTGTAGAGCGTTTTATGGAACTGGAGCAAAGTGGAGCCCTGCTAGAGAGTGGAACATATGAAGGTGAGCTTTTTTGTAACTGTAAAGAGAAATAGGAGCACATTTCTGTTAAATATTTGACTCTTTTTGTCTCTCATATTGTTCATAGCTGTGTAACAAAAACATTTTTAATTTATTAGGTTAAGAAACTCCGCTGCATGGACTTTAGTAAATGCTTTGCCACACAAAATGACTTGCCGGGTTGTATATGGGCCCCGGGCCTTGAGTTTGACACACGTGAGTTAGAGGCTAATGAATTGACTAATCCCAATTAATCACACAGTGAGTACAGTGTTACAATACAAATACAATTTGGGTGACAACCAAATAAATGAAAAGATATAAAACTAATGTTAAACAACAAAAAAATGTATGTATTTTTTATTATATTTAAATGTGCATCACCGGTTTGTTTTCATCACAGTGCAATTACTGCTCTCATAGACAGTATTATTCAAAACTAATGTTTGGCTCAGAGCCGTATCGTCTGTTCTTTGAGCTCCCCTCACCGTTTGTCTGTACTAGTGCTGTGTGATCTAACGTTAGATGTTAGAGTCTGTCTGTGTCTGCCTGTTCTTCATCAAGGTGATGCTTAAAGTGCTCTTTTTTTTATAGTAATTTAAAAAAAATACCTAAATCTTTTTGTTGGGGAATATGCACACAGCCCCTGAAATCCAGTACTTCTCAAATAGTGGGGTACCCGCCCCCCATGTCCACCGTGCCACAAGTGCACCACTGCTGTAATGCTTGAATGATAACAAGCCTGACTAGGTGGCAGCAACTCATACAGTGGTTTGTACAGATAAAAATATAGAGTTCTCAATAGTATTTCAATTATCGGGGGGACGGGGGGGAGGGTGGATTTCAGGGCTAAGGGAACGGAGAGGTGTGATCATTTAATGACAAAAATTGAAGCCTTCTGTTATTGGAAAAGTAAATGAAACAAAACTTCAGTATGTTTCCTTTTGGGTTTGGTTAAAACTGTGAAGTTCTGATTTCAAAATGTCATTTTTTTAGGTTGGAAACCTGATTGAATAAAACCTTATAAGGTTTAAAACCCTGAGATCCAACTAGGTATAAAATTTGGACCCCTCCTAAAACGAAAGCACACGCCTTCAGAGGCGTTGACATTGTAAAAATACAATGTAAAGATCAGTTTTATATCTACATAAAGGAGTAGAATGTGCATCACAACCAATACAATATATTGACACTCATTTAAAAAAATACTGGTACAGCTATATTTTGGTTGAATAACAAAATGACACAGCTCAAGTCATTTTATGGTTCTTATACTATTGCTGTTTTTAAGAGTAAACACTCAGTGGACCTGTACACACTGCACTTAATATTTGCCACATCAGCAGTACCAGAACAGAACGTACACTAATGCTGTTTTTCACTTTTAATATTTATTGTTACCTGCCATCATGGGCAAAATGTCTCTGAGGTTCTCTGTTGACTGCAGTATAACAACGCCTCTTCTTCTGTCAGACTTTTCTGTTTATCCAGAGATGACATGACATAAACTATTAACATTAAATGGAACTGTAATTATATTGTCATATTATTATTATTATTAATTATTATTCATATTATTTTGTGATCATCATAGTATTATATTTCTTGGAAATTCCTGTCATATGTATTTTTAAAACACTGCCTCATTAGGCTGTGAAAGCAGTAGATCGTTTTCTTAACTTAAACATGACCTAAAATCTGACATTGTTCGTGTCCTTGCACTAAGTCCTTCTTTTTTGTTTTCTAGTGTTTGACAGAAGTGAGCTTTTCTCAATGAAGGAAAAATCTCTACGGGGAAAAAGTCAAAAGGCAGTCACTTTTTAATGCTCTCGAACTAGGCTTACTTCTGCTTAACGGACTGTGCTTATTATCACCTGGGGTATCCATACATATGGCCATTCATTCAAACACTCTCACGCCTCTCTGTGCTCAGACAACTTCTACGGGACACCGAAGCCTCCAGCAGAGCCCTCCCCTGCAGCTCCTCCTCTGAATGTGAGTGAGGCCTTGTTACCTGGTGCCCGGCCCAGCGCACAGGGCAAGAGGAAGAGAAACCAGTCGGTAAGCAACATGGAGCAGCGTGCCAGCCTGGAGCCGCCTGAGGAAGAGGAAGAGGAGAGTCCAGTTGTCAACGGCAACGGGGTGGCCATCACACCAGGTGAGGTGAAGAAGAAATGAAGGGAAAAAACATACTAAAACCACTCTAAGTGTTTTTATTATGAACTGTTCAACATGTGTCTTATTTTGATATAATAAGTATTATAAATAATTTCATCTATGACCGTTCACAGCCCTAACTGCTCATCACACATTACTGTCTACAGTCTCATTTTGGCTTTTGCTTCTGTCTTGCTGTCCTCTTATTTCTGTCTTTATTTTCCCACTGCTGGCCTTTGTCCTTGTTTCCATTAATAACTCACCCTTTTCTCCCCATCCTTTTATGCAACATCCTCTGCTCCAGCTTCCCCTCTTTTGCCTGTGCAGCCCCGTCTTTCTTCACTTCATTTTTTTCTTATTGCCCCTGTCTTACTAGCATCATTGACATTTAAAAAGAAAAAGCGCAGTGTAAAAGCAGTGGCTTATAAATCAGTTAAATGTGCTTTGTATAATTGAGTGCAGTGACTGTGATCTCATTCACAAACTTTTCTTCCTAGATTTAGTTTTTGATCATGTTTTTCATACTGTGTTGCAATTCCAGGACCAGATAAGTGCACAAAGTGACATTTTATGTTCCAGCACCAGCTCTGATATTTTAATTAAGGATGTCCAGTATTATCGGCCGATATTAGCTTAGGGATGTAATATTGGTAAGAATCGTTATCGGTTTTTCCTCCGATAATAAAAACCCGATAACGTAATGCCTGGGTTTGGCCCAGATGATGCGAACTAAACATTTAAAAAAAAAAATAATAGACACAGTATTGTCATTGTGAGCAGCACAAATGTATCCTCTCCCTTTAATCCAGTACTTGGATATCGGCAAAAAGTTAATATCGGACATCCCTGGTTTTTATATTGTGCATTTTATTTAAACTCTATGTATATTCATGAAAGTGGTTAATACTTTTATTTAAAATTAATTAGTAAATTAATTATTAATAATTATTTAATTTGTTTAAGATTGTGTGTGGTCCTTTTAGTTGTAAATAATTAGTTGAAAACATATTTTTATTAGTAATTTGTTTTATTAATTACTAGACTTCAGGTGACCCAATTTGAATTCCAGGCGACCCCATGTGGGGTCACGGCACCAAGGTTGACAAACACTCAATTTAAATGTGACAAAGGTTGCACACTGCCTTTTACTGTGTCCTTGAGGTGACCTGTTACTAGTGCAGGTGAACAACATCCTGCAGACACACTGCCGATACAGACAGCTACGCACTGTCAGGTCACTGAAGTCAGGAATGAAGCTGCGTTTAATGTGGCGTCGTTTCTCCATTTTCTCTGAGGCTTTGTTCAGACTGCATTGATTTTGTCAAATCCGATCATTTCAGGCAGACTTTCATCACCAGTGCAGCTGATCCAATCTATTTAATGTTTCCAGACATAGTCAAACCCCAGGCAGACATATTTTTTACTGTTTAGCTATGTGGTTACATTTTTGTATAATTACTTTTATGCTTTTTTAAAAAGATATTTCAATGTGTACCACATGAAACAATCATCTGAAAAGTTCCTCAATAATCTTAATAATTCCGGGTAAGGACTGTTGTGATTAAAAATTTAAAGGCCTTCCTGATTATTTTTTCTTTATCTTCAAGACATTCTTTCGTTTCTTCATGATGTGACTACATTTCAGCTTTCTTTTCACTCACAGTCTTTGGGTCTGTATTTGTATGTAAACTCCAGAGTCCAGTGAACACGAGGACAAGAGCACAGATGCCTCTGGCGAGGTTGCCGTTGACGTGTCCAGCCAGGCGCCGGCCTCCATCGAGGTCAACACCGAAGGAGAAGAGGCTCCAAGTTCTCCCCCTAAATCTCCCGGCAAAGTCCCAGATGCAGATGAGGAGGAGCTGGGCCCTCTGCCTGACAACTGGGAGATGGCCTACACGGAGAAGGGGGAGGTCTACTTTATAGAGTAAGTCGATGCGAAATCAATCAAATGTGTCAGTCTTTAAAAACAAACAAACAAAAAGAAGGTGACATTTTATCAGCTGTAAAATTAGCTCTGCAACTCAGCAGTTCAGGTTAACCGTGACGGCTCTACCTGTGGAGCAGGTGATTATTTTCAGCCAAAAACATTTACAGTATGTTTGGGTTTTTTTTTTGCGTGTTACATTTTTCAGATATTGTCTTTAATTCCTGGTACATTTTCCTGCAATAAATATGTGCCTTCTGTCTTTAGTCTTTTACAGAGTATTTACTGTAGGACTCTGTCTGTAACAAAAAAAAAATCTGCTGAAAGGAAAAGATGCTGTAATACCAGTATGAGATAATACAAGTAACTATATAACTGAACAGTAGTTTTAGTGTAAGTTGAGTTTGTAGATATGTTACTGTGAAGTATTGGAGGTCAAAAAGAATAAATAAATAACAGAAATAATAACTGAACTATTGGAGGTAATAAAAACTGTAAAATTAGTTAGTTAAGTTAGTTAAGTATTTGCACATATTACAGAGGTTTCTCTCTGTTCAGCAATTATTGCAATGTCAAGTAAATATTCATTGTTGCTGACCTCAGCTCGACTCTGCTTCTCAGGAATACAAAATCTGTGTACACAAATGCCAGTGCTGTCTGTCTCCTTTTGTCCTCTCCCCTCACTCTTAATAATTGGCCAAGGGACGATCAGAGACATTCATCTCCTGTGATTCTACTCACTGTCAGGAACTTTCTTACCTTTGCTTTCTCCCGGCCTTTCACCATTCCTCTTACCTACACGTTCATTTCTCTCCTTCCACTCCAGTCACAACACCAAAACCACATCATGGCTGGATCCTCGGCTCGCAAAGAAAGCAAAGCCACCAGAAGAATGCAGAGAAGACGGTGAGTTTCATCAACCTGTTTACTCTTTTGTCTTGTTTCATCAGTCATTCAGACCCGTCTCTAAGTGCTTGTGAAAGTATATTGTTTTCTGTGCTTTAGCTGTTTGTTCTCTGGCTGCTCGACAGTGTTTTCTCCTCTTGCGATTAGAGGGAATAAATCTACATTGCTCATAGCCTTCTTTTCTACCTACTTGTGGGGACAATACGAATAAGGATGTAAAGAAAGAATATTCTTTAAATAAATATGGTAATTACTGTATTTTCCAAACTATAAGTCGCACTTTTTTTATCCCTATTTTCATAGATTGTTTTCAATCTTATCCTCCTCTCACTTTAAAAATATGTTATATTTTAGTAAGATGTTAGTATGTTAGTATGTTAGTAAAATGATCAAAGAATACTTCCTTTTGTATATTTTGTATATTAAGAACAATGATTTATTTACTCTATCTACTTTTGTACTTCATGGGTGCATTAGCTACAGTAGCGTTCTATTTATATGGTATGTATGTAATACTGAACAGTACTGTGAATAAGACATAAGTATATTTCTGAGCAGAAATAGCTGTTATTCTCTTTTAATCGGTTCATCATTTCATGGTTCTTCACATTTATACTCTGGCACTTTAACACGGTCCCTGAAAATATTGCTCTAGTGATTTGCAGCTGCAGTGTGGTGTATGCAGAATCGAGTGACTCATTTATTTTTATTTTTTTGGTGACAAAGAGAGGGTGCAAGCTGTAACCACTTAAGGTCTACATATGACCAAGATCACTGCATTGGATTTTATCTTTTCCAAGGATTTCTTCTTTAAATAAAAACAAAAGATTTATATAATAACCGATTTTGAAAAGAGCTTCCGTGGTGTTTTGGTTTGATCAGGTAACAACAGGCTGATCCTACAGCTCTGCCTGTGTCACAGCCTTTGGTCTGCAGATAAGATGATGTGATTTACCAGAGCAAGATCTAGATCAATATCTCCTCTCCAACTCCCTCTGTTCTCTATCTTCTCAATTTTCTCCTTTCCCCTCCGCTCTCCTCACTGTACTGTCACCCTTTCAATCACCCTTTTTTAGCTTCTGTTTTTTTCTTTCGTTCTCTGCATCCCCTTTTCTTTTTTCTGTCCCTCTATGTTTCTCTCTCTCTCTCTCTCTCTCTCTCGCTCTCTCCCTGCCTCTCCCTCTTTTCTCACTTTCTCGTTCATTCTCTCCACATCTAGGAAAGGGCCGAATTGTGACAAGAATTCTAATAACATGGCTTGAGCCTTTTTTTTGTCCTACTGCCCTCTGTACACCCGCACATACACACACACAAACACACACGCACACAGGGTTATCATTATAATCTCAAACATGACCAGCATCATATGGATTTACCAAATCACATTAATTGGCACTAAAATGCATACATTTAACCAAGCATGCCCCATCAGCGCTGCTCAAGGGACAATGAAATCAATAAAAGCTATTATGTCCATTAAACTGGAAAACTCTACCACTGTGTACATAGTGAGAGTCAGACTAAATCAAAAACAAAGTGTCATACCTGGCTCATCACAAGGGCAGTAAGAAGAGTGCAAAGTGTGTCGACTGTGTATTAGAGCAACATTAATTAGAAGGACAGTGGAATTATTGGATATACAGTGCACGTCATTCTGCCCAGCTGAGGATTTTATATATTATTATCTGATGCTGAACGATGTTTTATTTTGAAAAATCACCGGATTCTCTCCGCCGCATCTGTCTATGACTCACACTTGATGCATGTCAAGATGCTTGCCTCGGTCACATGTCTTACCTACGTCTGCTACCTTCTGAATAGGTGTGCTCCGGTCGGTAACACATAATACCGCTAAATTGAAACCTCCAAGCTAGCAAAATGAACAGAAAACAGACGTCTTTGGAAAGGTTCTTTGGTAAAAGAGCCTACGTCTTCAAAGAAAACGTAAGCTGCATTTAACAGACAATTCCAGGAGTCTTACCAGGTTGTTCCCACAGACCTAGGTCGCCATGCACAATACGCGGCGAACGGCTCTCTAATGAGACGATGAAGCCTACAAAACTGCGCCACTTGGAGACCAAGCGTTCAGCATTAAAACACAAGAGCGATGTTACGATGCTAATAAAGTTGCATATACCGTGTTTATTAATATATTTCGAAAATACTAGTTTTTATTCGGGTCGTATCATTGTTATATTCATCCGCCACACCTTTAAAGGCTGATCCTTGAAAAACTGTTTTGACATTGATACATACTGAGGTTCATTGTCAGTTTTAGTAATCTATACATATTTCATTCTGCTTGTTGATTATGATATGCTGCCCTATTGCTCAATAAGGAGCATGCAATTTGAAATTCAAGAAACATAGCAAATGATAAAAGGACAAGGCAAAGGCTATGGTTGGTAGTAAAGAAGGCTCGATCTGGTACTCAGTATTGGTAATGGTCTGGTATTGGTCAAAATTTTAGGATCGAACAACAAAAAAAATAACAAGAAATGCTGAACTTAACTTAACAGTTGTTAATTAAGTTTTGACCTTGTTTTTCTGTTGATACACAGTTAAAGGTAACACAGCAGGAGGAGGTGCAGGGAGAAACCAGTTCCCAAATGTCAGTATAGGATTTAACAGGTTTAAGTAGATAGAGAAGGTGGGTGTAACTGAAAACTGAGACGATGGATCGATCAAGAAGTAGTTGATAGAGGAAAACAAAACATGAATCTGAATTTAATTTTCTGAGATGTTAGTGATGACTGGTGTGATACATGTTGAGAAAGCATACATGAGAACACAAGAGTGTGACCTTTTTGGCAGCTGAAGCTGGTTTTCCGTTTGCCGACATTGAATGCATCAAGTGACATAAGCGACACTATCACTTCAGTAATGGCAGCCCAAGGAGAAAAGAAGGTATTGGATTGATATCGGTATCGACAGATACACCAAGTTGCAGTATCGTATCGGACATGAAAAAGTTGTATGGAGGTAACATGTAACATATAAAGATGATGATTTATTTACCTTTACGGTCCTGTTAAGGTCATACCAGAAACATAATTTGACATGAAGACATTTTTATTTTTCTACAAATGGTCTGTGATGGTTTTAGATTGAGCATTTATGGTCCAGTTCTGGTTTTGACTCCTATGAGGTCATTGCATCCATGTCTGGCCGCTATTTATTGAGAGAAACTAAAATAGTGTGAAAAGAAGGATGAGTCAACTCAACAGGAGTTCATGTTAAAGGACAAAAACCAATTACTCGTTGACTACATACAAAGACTTCGTAAATTCACAAAATAACGAGGGAAACAGAGCTGTCAGTTCTTAAGAAAAAAGTCCACTTGTGGTTGTCATGGAAACTGTCTACCTTTACTGGGGGGGGGGGGGGGGGCTGAACGACTTGTGGCAGCGTAAAGTCCAATATTTAAGGTGGCTCATTGATACTGGGAGAGAATTTAAGGCAGTCTGTCTGTGCAGTGTACAGACAACCGAGGTTGTTTGAGGTAATAGCGGTCTACAGCACAGACTGTCTGAGTCTGAACACTCAGAGAACAGATAATTGCAGCATACTCCCTTTTCCCCTCACAGTGCACAGCCCACATGCTGCACTAGATGTGTTATATTGACATTTTATTTTATTTTGTTTTCAGCATTGGGTGTGGCTTCATCCACTGAATACAGTTATACAAAAGAAACAAATTGCTTGGTGACAATTTTTTTTATGCATGTTAATTTGAAAAGCTATTTTAGAAATGTTCACAAATTCACTCATAGCTGTGTTGTTATTTAAAGCTACAGTACTGTGCAAGGACAGCGAGTCTGCTCTGCTGAACAATTAACAATTGTATTTGACATCAGTTTGTGTTCTTTGACACAACTGTATAAATATATGAAAATGAAAGACTATCTTCAGTACATACAAATTTTCCTACACTTTATACTTTCCTACTTACACACCTAACCTCATTTGTTAGCTGCACCTACTTTTTAAATGTATTTCATATTAACATTAATATATCTTTGTGTGTTGCGTTTGGGTAAAAAGGCCAAACCAGGTCTGGGTGACCTCCAGTATGGTCTTAAGAAAACACAGTCTTCAGTATTGTTCTGTCAGGAGGACTAATTGGGAACATGTAGTGCTAGTGTAAAACAGAAGGGTACATGTGTGGTAGTAGGTGTACTTCTGTTACCTCGGTGTCTCAATCCTCTTGTGTTAATATTGTCTTTGTGAGGGCTAAGTAATTAAGCTATAAACTGCCTGCGTGTACCCCAGCAGAGAGAGATGTGTTTAGGTGTGTTGCCGAGGAGCTGGGATTGCAGACGCCATACAGATTACGGCAACGTTAGCAGTTAATTCTTGATCAGAATGAGGTGGGAACAGAAATGCACACAAGCAACAAGAGGACATGATTGACACAGCAGTGGAATGGAAGTCATTCAAGAATAAAAAGAGGAATAGGAGAAGGAAAAAAGGAGAGTTGTTAAGGTCCTGACGTCCGGACCAGAATAGGAAAGTGACAAAAAATGGCAAAATACAAGTTCTGTGTCTCCATTAAAACAGCACGGCTCATGCGCTAAGATTGATGTTGTCTCTCCTCAGCAGTTACAGTGTTCCCTCTCTACATCTCCTTTCACTCCCTCAGCACGTCACAGATTTTTTTAATCTAATCTCATGAAATGTTCGCTATATCGCAAAATATAAAAAAAAGAAAATAAAAGACATTTTGAAATAATTATACATATGTAAGTTTTGGCTTCACTGGTAGCTTTGTTTACCTAGACGAGATGGTACACAGCATACTATTGGCTAATGCAACGCCTAGTTGGTGTACTGTTGGCTAATTGAGCATGCTCTTCTGTTCCTCACTCTGATTGGCTCATGCATCATAGCATCTCTCAGCATCTCCCCTTGTCTGTCGGCCACTCTCTCGTTCACTTCGCTCTGCGTTGCCATTATACAACTCTACTGTGCCTATAATTGTGTGGGGAAGGGTAATACTAACTATCTCACCTCTACTTCGCAATTTTTCCCAGTTTGCGGTGGGTCTTGGGATGCAACTCCTGCGATAGGCAAGGGATTACTGTGCATGTAGGGATGTCCGATAATATCGGCCGACTGATAATATCAGCCTGATATTAGCATAATTATGTAATATCTATAATAATAATTGAGAAACACTGCTTTAACCCATCACCTTGATGAGCAGTTGGCACTAAATTCCTTACATACCAGGCCACCACTGCCTCGCTATATTGGTATTGGTTGATATCGGAATTGGAAATGAAGTGTTTGGACAATATCGGCTTATTGGATATTGGCAAAAAGTTAATATCAGACATCCCTAGTTACATGTAGTGTCAGCACTTTCCCTCTGTGCAAACTGACTTCATATCTTTCCATATGTTTTTCCACTCAGAGCTGCCCTATGGCTGGGAGAAGATAGACGACCCCATCTATGGCAGCTACTATGTAGAGTAAGTTCAAACACTCAAACACTATAAGTAACATTCTCTGTGGAATTTCTGTGACTTTTTCATTTGGATGTGAAGAAATGCTTATTTGTTCATGTTCTTTTGAATTCTTATTAGTTTTTAATTAAGAAAAAAACGTATTTGCAAGATTTGACCATAATATTCTGCAATTAGTCCGATACATTTAAAGATGCATTATGTCTGTTCCAACTCAATTGGAATTCATTGTTTTTGAATTAGCATAGCCCCAAGTCAGGTATTTAAACATGAATTAGTAAAGAGCAAAACCAAGTAAATAATTAGACTCAAAATGAGCAAAATGAGTCAGATACTGCTGTCGTCTTTATTGGTAATTCTGAATTTTATTTATGTCTTCATTAGATTAATGTATGTATTTGTTGTACCCTAAAATCAGTCACATCAACAGAAGGACTCAGTTTGAGAACCCAGTTGTAGAAGCCAAGAGACGTCTGGAGCAACAACGACAGATTCAGAGCCAGGGTCTGTCTGCTCTACCGTTACCCACCATCTACAGAGGTACATGTAGAGGACACCGATCTAAACATATGGAATCACACACTGTTACATAAACATGGTCAACGTTTACAACTTCAACTGAGGCAAAACTTCAACCGAGCCAGACCTCTGTATATGTTGTGACTCATCCTGTCTGGAATTTAAAAAAAATGATGTGCACTTTGTGAAAAACTGTGTTTTTAAATGTCAAATATAACCTTCTTGCAAACTCTGTCTCATTGTAGAGAAGTCCTTATTCACAAGAGACCCGACCCAGCTGAAGGGCACCTTCCTGTCCACAGGCCTTCAAAAAAGCAACATGGGATTTGGCTTTACAATTATAGGAGGTGACGAACCAGATGAGTTTCTGCAAGTGAAGAGTGTGATTCCAGATGGACCTGCTGCTCAAGATGGAAAGATGGACACAGGTAATTATGTCCCTGTATGACTTCATTCTTCTTGTTGTTCTGGTTCTACCAACACTTTAGCCATAACCAGTCACAGTTTTGCATTAAAATGTAACAATCAGACACTAACTCTGCTATTACCACCAAAATCAAATCATAAATATTGGTTGTTTTCAAGTGAACCTCAAACAATTTATCCTGCATCTTTTGGT
Source organism: Cynoglossus semilaevis (assembly GCF_000523025.1). Taxonomy (NCBI): domain Eukaryota; kingdom Metazoa; phylum Chordata; class Actinopteri; order Pleuronectiformes; family Cynoglossidae; genus Cynoglossus; species Cynoglossus semilaevis. The sequence continues at coordinate 11,907,299 of NC_024312.1, forward strand.
CTTGCCCTGTCTGCTTCCTCTACCACAGGGTCCCCAACCTCTGGGCGGGGCACTAGTGCCAGAATAATAGAATAATTTGGTATTGGGCTGCATGGAATGACTAAAAAGTTTACCTTTGATCCTTGGAGGTAACTCCTTTATATTAGTTACGCAGCCCTGGTTTTTCTTTTTAACTAACTTAAGGCCCTCTTTTGGTCAGTCCAACTCCTTTTTTTCCATGTTCCTTTTTTTCATCAAAAGATGAAAAGACGACATTCATTTATAAAGGTTCTCCTTCCCCTAGAGTTGTTTTGCTAGCACGGCAAAGAGTGTGGTTTTCATCCTTTAGCCGGTGTGTACTATTGTTCTTTTCGACCTTGTTTTTCTGTTGATACACAGTTAAAGGTAACACAGCAGGAGGAGGTGCAGAGAGAAACAAGTTCCCAAATGTCAGTATAGGATTTAACAGGTTTAAGTAGATAGAGAAGGTGGGTGTAACTGAAAACTGAGACGATGGATCGATCAAGAAGTAGTTGATAGAGGAAAACAAAACATGAATCTGAATTTAATTTTCTGAGATGTTAGTGATGACTGGTGTGATACATGTTGAGAAAGCATACATGAGAACACAAGAGTGTGACCTTTTTGGCAGCTGAAGCTGGTTTCATCACTGACACCTGTTTACCGTAGGCTTTGGTGGAAAACAGACTTAAATAATAGAATCAATAAAACATAGGCAGTTTATCAAATCAGGCAGCCATAAAATTAAATCACTGTGGATCAGAAGTTCCTCCCACTTACTGCACTATTGCAGTAATATGGAGTTAGTTCTGTTGTCTGTGTAAAATCTATAATCATCTGGACGTTCTCCCTACTTTCACTATTTGAATTGAGGAGAATCGTCAGTCTTTTGCTTAGTTGGTGTGACCTACATTTGTTCTCTGGCACTGTGTGTCCTGGAGCCCAGTTTCCTGTCAGCACAGTCTGTCCTGTGTGAGTCCAATGGTACCGAACATCTCATTATCATCAACAGTGCCATTAAATGAGCTAATGCTAATGCATTTACAGAATCTGCTGCTGTTTGACATCCCCATGTTAATACTTCAGTAGAGGGGAAAAAACAGCAATAATTATTGTATGATTTCAGTAGTTTAAATACCAGTTGTTTTTTTCGTAATTAATTATTGTCTGTAAAAATTGTCTCTCATATGATCTTTTTTGTTTGTTTGTTTGTTTTCTGTTCTTATCAGTGTTTCTTTAGCCCTCATTTTGTAGATTCCCTTTCTGCTTGAAGGGACTTTACCCCAAACGCTGC
>NC_024312.1:11908647-11978706 GCF_000523025.1 Cynoglossus semilaevis
CTGAGAGCCACTGATGCCACTGTCATTTCACATCGATGTTTAAAAAATATTTTTCTTTTGTATAATCCTATACGTACTGTTTAGTACAACAGTGCAAATGAGTACAATTTATGAATAAACAAAAAAAACTTCCCAGGTTGTGGGCCACTTCTGGCCCACAACCTGGGAGTTTATCAACCATGTTCTACACTCTTGTGTAATTGCAGAAACTATAGGTACAGGATTTAGTGGGCCAATGAATAATTTACATTCTTCTGACCATTCTATATTTTCATTCTGTGAATTGTCCATATGATATGTACTACACTTAATCAATTCAATTCTATAAAAACGCTCTTCACACAATGTGTTGCTGTTAGTATAGTTATGCTTGTGTAGGACTGTTTGGGGTATTTTTCCCAGGTATGAAATCATAAAAAATCCATTAAATTTCACCATCATTATTTGGGTTGCCACCTCAGTCCAGAATGGTTAATATTTTGCTGTAACAGTTCCATGTTGTCTCCAGCAGAGGTCCTGGTCCTGGCTCTAAACACCTGTTTGCAATGCTGTTTTGTGGGAGTGATCAAATATCTCACTACATTCTTCTAGCCAAATTCTTCCAGTGTTTGAGCTGTTTTTTTTTTTTTTTACCTTTTAACCTGAACCAATTCTTTACATGTTTTATCTCTGTTATTGTCTTTGTGGTGTACTTCGGTTGCTCCCATGCAGGCTCCTGGCACTTACTTTGTCAGTTTTGATTTTGTCTTTTTCCTTTTTTTTGTCTTCCTTTCTAACTCCTTTCCCTCCCCATCCCTGTATCTGAATCCTGTGCCGTCCCTCTGCTTTGAATGCTTTCCATTTTGCTCTGTTCTGCTCTTTGACATTTTCAGTTCTGCTCTCACTCATTCACACTCATGCTGTCACGCAGTCGTACTGTCACATATGGGCATTCTGGCGTGTTAAGCTTTGGGGCATTGCTCCCACTGATTGTATAGGATGTTAATGTTACATGCGCACATTTTGTGTCTATTTCTGTTCACGAGCTCAGAGTTTGTCATTAAGCCGTAACTTTCCACACACAAGAGCAGATATTACTGAGTAGCGTTGTGTTTGTGGAAATCAAATGTTACCAAGAACAAAGGTTACAGCGACTGTAGAGCAGGTGCTTGACCTGACAAGTCAACTTTTTTTTCTGCCAGAAAGGTCAACATGACATCAGAATACAATTGGATGATGTCACTCAAACATCATCTACTTCAAATGACCCTTTAATATCACTGCAATTTCCCAGAGCCACAGGTATAAAATGATCATCTAGATCAGGCATAGGCAAACTAAGGCCCGGGGGCCAGATGCGGCCCGCCTAACATTTCCAAATTATATAATTTATTTATATTATCATTATACTACTGCCTTTTCCCTGCAATACCCACGTTTCCCCAATAGATGGTGTAGAAAATGATAAAAGCATTTTAGCGTTTTAGCTTTTATACATGACTTTTACATGTCATTTATATCTTAGTTCCCACAAACACCCCATCTAGCCCTTTATACCAGGCCTGTGGGCTTGACCCAAATGTCACTGAGCAGTTGAAGGCACAGAGGAATTTCCCCTACAGAATTTGTAGACATCTTACAGTTGTTGTGTTAAATTGATGGATTATGTAAGGATATTACGTCCAGCAGATTACGATGATAACACTCTGAGATCCAGGCCAGTATAACTCAGTGGTTACTGAACATTTTCTATGGAGACTCACCACGTCAAGATATTCAAACCTGTCAATAAAACAATCAAAACTTTCTTCAATATTTAATTTAATTTTAAGGAAACAAAAGAAACACGTCACTTTAATTTTAAGGAAACAAAAGAAACACAGTTATAAATCAGTGCAATTTTCACACTGTGACAATTAAAGAAAATTCTTTAGTTCTCCAAACTTGCCTTTCAGGACTTGGCAGACACACACTAAAGTGACGTGTGCACCGAAAGCTTGATGAAGTCAAATTTGTTTAATATGTCACTTTTGTGGCTGTTTTCCAGTTCTAACTCTGTTGTGATTTTTAGGTGGATTCAAGTACAGTATATTTTATATTATCTGAGCATATAATTGTGTGTGAGGGACTCACAGCGCTCCATCATTGACGTTTTTACCCATGACTGAGCCTGATGATTGGTTTTCCATGTACAATAGGATTTGTTTTAGTGCAAAAAACAGCAAACGTTTCTTAATCCGGAATTTAGATTTTCTGCGATGTCTCTCACATAGTGTGTAGTCATGCATATGTACTCCAATCAGCAGAACTGTCTGACTTGTTTTCTTTTTCAAAGTGTGTTAAGACTCTCCCTCCCATCTCTCCCTCCTTTTTTTGCTCTCTCTTTCTCTTCACTAAAACCGAGACCGAATTCCTAGAAATGGACAGTTTGCGTCTTCTGCTCTGCTCCACGTCCTCATACCACAGGGCAACAGTTCTGTTGAGTTTATAAAACAACAATTATTATTATCTGATGAATACAGTATGTCAATCATAACAGTGTAGTGTAAGCAGTTCAGAAAACAACATTGACTTTTGTTTACCTAAAAATAAAAAATAAAACAGATTTTCCTTTATTTTCTATTGCTCTTTCCTACACACACACACACACACACACATATATATATGCCTGTGTCCTGTATAGTTTTGTGGATGTTACACCCAATGCATTTGAAATTGCCCAACTATGAAATTAATCTGATAATCATTTAGCTTGACTGACCTTACGGTTTTTATTCTTATGTCACAGGTGATGTCATCGTCTACATTAATGACATCTGTGTTCTTGGCACCACACACGCCGACGTTGTGAAACTCTTTCAGTCTGTACCCATTGGTCAGAGTGTCACTCTTGTGCTCTGTCGAGGATATCCTTTGCCGTTTGACCCAGAGGACTCCAGTGGAGCAGCGGGCACTTCTCTGACGCCAATAGGCATGGAACACTGCCCTCTGGTGGTGAATGGGCGAAGCAGCTATGACCCATACCTTGAGTATCTGTCATTGAGCTCTCAGCTGCCTCCTCAGGCTCTGGCCCAAGCTGGAGCACACCACCCCGGAGACACTCATCTGGACGGCTCATCACTGCCGCCCACCACCCCCGGCTCAGCCTCAGCCCTCACACCTCATGACGACGTGTCCATGGCGTCCTCGGGCACTGCAGGAGTTACAGGCACAACAGCTCAAGGAGCTGAGCTGCTCACAGTTACCATGGTGAAAGGGGCGGAGGGATTTGGTTTCACCATAGCTGACAGTCCAACTGGTCAGCGAGTTAAACAGGTGACGTATCATGACTTGGCTGTGCGTTTGTTTGTTCTGACCATGTCATCACTAGTCAATGAACATGGTGAAGATGTTTTTGAAACCGGCGGCCTGGTGAGGGGAGGTCCACACACATAACTAAACAGAATTAAATGAGTCATATATTATTTAATTATTTCAGAAATAATGAATTATGATGATAGTGTTTGAGATTCTACACTTTCATTTATAATGTTATTACATAACAGTTTGGAAAAAGGCAGATAGATGCAATTCCCAAAAAGAAAGAAAATATTTATTATAGGCATGTACTGCAGTTAGAGATGCAATGTTTTTTTTTGTTTGTTTGTTTTGCTGATTCTGATTGACAGCGTATAAAAAAAGTTAAAAGTTAAAATATTTCCAAAAAACTAAACTCAGTCTCACCTTTCAAAATAAAGTGCTTGGTGACTGAAATTAAATACAGTATAATTTATGTGTATAAATAGAAAATGTGTTGAGTAGTGGTTCAGTAGTTTGTTAAACACAAAATTGACTGTATATCTAAGAAGAGTAGAACTTTCTAACCTTTTATATTGTTAACATATAAAGTTCAGAATAAAACCATAAATGCACCTTTTAGAAAATATCATCAATACATACGCTATCGGAGTCAAAGTTAATAAACGTGTTCAGTGAAGAACCCAAGTTTCTTTATGTACTTAAGAAACATTACAAGTGTGTCTCTGTGGTGCAGGTGCTGGAGCCAGGCTCACAGGGAGCATCGGGGTTGATAGAAGGCGACCTGATCCTGGAGGTGAACCAGCAACCTGTGGCTGCAGCAGGACATGGACAAGTAGTAGATATGCTGAAAGAGTGCCCTGTGGGAGCTGAGGCTACGCTGGTTATACAGAGAGGAACAGGTGAGAGACTCTTTGGCAACGGGGAAAAGAGGTGAAGTTAATCTTGCTGTTAGCTGTAGTGCAACTCTGTGGGTTGGGCTGGAACCAATTTAATCTTTATTGTCCACCCACTGTGGAAAATAATCTACAACCCTATAGCTGTGTTTAAAAAAAACAAAAAAAAAAAACAATTCTTGATCATCACCATTTTAATTTTAATTTAGACAAAAACACAGAGGTGGCACTCTAACTCCTTTTACCTGAATGCTCGGTCACCTGCTAGCAAATATAATTGCACAGCAAACAGTTAATTTGTTCTACATGTGCTTCTGCACTTATTTTCTCCAAAGTGATGTGGTCACAGGGTGAAATTTAACCTGGTAATTAGCTGCTGCGTCTGCTTTCCGCTGAGCCTGTAGTCATTCCATACAAATCTGTCAGTCATGGAGCCATTTAAAGAGATGACATCTGCAGATGCACTCCTGTGGTTTATGTGGCACCCAGCGGCTTTTGACAAGATTTAGTCATAAGCCTTAAGCGTTTTTCAACAATAAGTTGCCTGAAGCTAGCTTTAAAGTGTAATTGTTTCTCAGATGATAACAGAGCAAGAAAGTAGATGGATTATAGATATGCATCAGCTGTATGCGTTATTTACAATCACAAAACATATGAGCAATCAGCCATGGGCATCATGGGTAAACATCAGAGCCTGACAGGGATTGATGTTTCACGCCTGAACAAAACAAACCTTTCACTGCAGGTACATCGTCCACATGCTGGGCTGAAGTTGGTATGAGTTGGCACTGCTGAAATGATGACACTTCAGTTGTCTGTAGCTCCTTGGCCACTATATCAAAATGTCTTTTGATATTTGCATGTTAAATTTGCTTATTTAAAGTTTTTTTTTTTTTGGAGACTATTAAGCAGCATAGATTAATTCACATATTATCTTCATTAAAAACATGATCCAAATAATGATGAGTGATCTGATCTACACAGGATGTACAGGACCCTAACCCAACCCTTTAGGACCCAAGGCTGATGAGAAGCAATCTCTTCAGAAGGTCATTAGTTGTAGAGGCTACAGCAGGCATAGGCAATCTAAGGCATGGGGGCCAGATGCGGCCTGTTTAGCTTTTTAATCCGGCCTGCCAAACTTTTCCAAATGATATGGAAAAACTGGTAATGCTATAGGACAGTAAAATAAGATGTTTTTCTAAGCAGAAATAAACTGTTAGATCGATACAGTATGTGTGCATATTTAGATCTGTTGCAATGAAGGGAACTCTGCCAGACATCACTGAGCAAAGCTGCTCACTGCGCTTTCTCTAACATCCATCCAAAAGTCAGCAGGCTAGTCTGCAATGCCATCCTGCCATACTCCCTAACCAATGACTCGTGAGAAATGCAGTGTGAAGGGCTGTGAGAGAGCCAGACGTCTGTGTCAGTGTAACTCTTACGAAACGGTGCAGGATCCAAGATGGCCCCACATGGCTGCTGGAGGACATTGTTTACCATTTACTGCACCTTGGTCTCGGTCTCTTGTTTTCTGGTTATGAGGAATCATAAACTCTAGGTTATGTCATAAAGTGTTAAAGTCATTAAGAGTCTGTTAAACTGAAGCCTCGCTGCCTCCTGCTCTCAAACAAAAAAGCACTGCAGAACTGCAGTTCTCTCGTTAGGTATTGTAATATACGTTGGTTAGTTTGACCTCTTTTATTAGAATGCACTTTTGTGTCTAGTGTCCATTGGCTGATGCAATGAAGTGTGAGGGGCCCTGTTGTATGAATTAAATCATATTGTTCCTTAAGAGTAGTTAATCTACTGTTATATAGAAAAAATGATCAAATGAACAAACAACACACGTGTTCAAAGAAAACAAAGCACAGAGCAGAAACAGGTAATATTTCAACGAATAATAATTAATGAAAAAAATATTTAATAATTTTTTATCAGTTTATAGCAATTTCATGCGACCCCGTGTGGGGTTGCGCCCCCAAGGTTGACAAACACTGGCCTAATACAGAGTAAACCCTTCACCTGGCCCTCAGCAGCGCCACCTGTTGGATATCTTTGATTCAGTGGAGTCTCAGGGGAGCTTTGATGTTGAGCTTCTCCGGAAGCACTTCCTTTATTGTTATATGCAAAAAATATTGCTAAGTAATACATTTACATATGTTTAAGTGCGGGGGTGTCCGTGAGCTGCCTGCAGCAAATGATGTAATTATGTTGAAAACAAAAGCAACAGCCACACTTTACAAATCATCTAAAAAGAGAAATATTTTGTCATCAGATCCAATAAGAACAAGCTGGAAATACAAAAAAAAAAAAGTAGATTTAATAATTACAAATTTACATTTACATCCCATGTGTATAAATTTATTTCTTTTAGTATATCTATTCAGTGATCTCCTTCTCCTCTTTCTTCTCCTCCCCCAGGCCACATCTCTCCATGGAAAGCCTCCAAACAGGTACGTAAACTAAGTGTGTGTTTTTGGCTAAAGGGGGTGCAAAGAGAAACTATCCATTTATGATCTGTTTGCTGAAGCACTAGGTAAAAAGATCAGTGTTTGTCTCTTCTTCACCTCCAAGGTGTTAGACTTTAGTTTCATTTTTGGAAAGACTCAGCCTTCTGTGACCTGCTCTTCCACAGAAATGTTCCATGGGTTGAAAATAGAGAATGTAGGTGGCAGTAATGCACAAATTTAGCTTTGTGCAAATCAATATATTAAACAAGTACAACTCAACAAAATAGGACGTTTAATTTGCATTCAATGGTCAGGGAGTGCAGTTATATGCATTGTTAGGTTCTGCCTCTAGGTGAGAAAAACAGTTTGCAGCTTTAGAAAAATAACAAATCAACAAAGTGTATGTTTTACAGCATGTATCCCTTTCAAAGGTCTAAAACAACGAATTGCAGAGAGAAAAAGAATCCCACTCCACAAAGCGTTATAAAGTATTCTAATTATAGCTGTCAATCAAACTGCACCGCCTCATAACCACAGCCTGTCCGTCTTTTATCAGCTTTTATTATGATCCCAGAAGTCAATACTTCAAGTCTAGACTACAAGATTACATGTTTTTAAACAAAAATATTCCTCATTCATACAGTACTCTGCAAGTATTTAAAGAAAATGCTGAGTACTATATGGCCGTTCTTACTGGTATCTTTGTGTAAAAGCTGTTTGCGCTCAAACAATATTGCAGTTTCTTGGTGTTACATGTTGTTATTTATTTACAGCTTACAGATCACTGGGACCCACACGGCAGCCCACAGCCACACCTGTCAGGCCCAGTCCTGCCTCCTGGCACACCCTTCCCAAACCAACCACAGCACCGCACCTCGGTGCCAGACTCCACCGAAGGCTTTGACCTGATCAAACCTGACCCGTATGACCTCTACGAAAAGTCCAGGGCAATCTACGAGAGCCGACGTGAGTGACCATCATGTGGTTTAAGTCGCACAGTACACATACTGTGGTTAATTGATACTAACCTGCCCTGTATGTGTTGAAGGTCCAGAGTACGAGGAGGTGGAGGTACACCTGTTGAGGGAGAAGACAGGGTTCGGCTTCCGCATCTTGGGCGGAGATGAGGCTGTGCAGGCTGTGAGTCCGGACGCCCGTGACAAGGCTCGTATGGGACGGGCTCAAGCACACATATATTTGACTCTATGCCCACCAACCTTGTTTGCCCTGCTCCTAACTTCAACACACACATCTATTCACAGCTAATATACGTAGCAACATATCTTAAAATCAAGACAGACTTCAATAATGGGCAGCCTCTGGATCGTCCATACCTCTCCTAGAGGTGACGTGTACAAAAGACACAGAACAAGTTAAATCTGTGTGTATTCAATGTGAAGGTGTATTAAGTTCAAGCCAGTCAGAAAAGCCAGAGATCGGTCCAAACATTACGACCTCTGGTCCAAATGTGGAACAGTTTCTCCTTTTGCTGCCATTTTCATTAATCTATTAGTGACACAAAACGTTTGAGTGAATAAGACAAGGAGAGTGAAGTAAAGCGAAAGTACTCTCATTTATAATACTGTCAGATATATTTAATTTCAAATGGAAACAGTATTGTTGATGTTGTTAATGGTTTCCAACTTTTTTTGGCTTGTGATTCCATTTCAACATCATTTTTTTAGAAATAATTTTGATCGTGTTTGTTATACTGTGTTGCAAATACGGTATATACTATATAATTTTAAAAAGAATAATTAGTTAAAAAAACAGGCCGTGGGCCATACCTCGCCTCAATGCCTGGTCTGTGATCTATAATATATACCTTTTTCTTTTACTGCCTTCATTTTAAGGAACATTTAAATGAGTAGTGTTTGTGTCAGCAGCCCTCTGTCTGTCCATCTTTGAGATCATTTACAAGAAAAAGAAACGCTGCAGCCTGAAAGTATTGACTTGACGACCTTGGCATTCTTTTTAAACCAACTTAGGAATGCTGCCACCATCTGTTAGGTAATGGCCTCTCCTGCAGGGGGCTAAATGGTGGTGTCGCATCAGCTGTAGGTTTTGTGTTCAGTAAGAGTTAATTTCTTGTTATACCAGCACTTCTCAAGTAGTGGGGCGGGCCCCGCTCAGGAGGCACAGTGAGGTGCCAAGAGGGGGCATGAGAGGCTGCTGCTGTAATGCTTGAATGATAACAAGCCTCCAGCCACTAGGTGGCAGCAATTCATACAGTGGTTTGTACAGATAAAAAATGTTATCAGGTTCTAAACAGTATTTCAAATGGGGGATGGGGAAGGGACAGAAAAGTATTGAGAACCACTGTGTTAGACACATGCTAACCAAGATTTTACTGATTTGTTAAACTAACCACACACTACCCATATGAAATGTCGCCTTACTAACAGTCTAACGGTGTAAGTGGATTTACGCCGCTGTCCTTCTTTCATACCAGAATCCCATCCTCTTCATCATTATCTATACTGCTAATATTGATCTGTCTTTGAACAGATTGTAATTGGTGCCATCATAGAGAACACACCTGCGGAGCGTGACGGGCGTCTGCGACCTGGAGATGAGCTGATTTCTGTGGATAAAAATGTGGTTGCTGGGCAACCGCACAAATATGTCATCGACTTGATGCATGCGGCTGCTCGTAACGGACAAGTTAGCCTGACTGTGAGGAGGAGAGTTCAAGCACCTGGTGAGGAGGACATGTTTATATGTGAGCTTTCTTTTGTCCGTTTCTTTGTTTGTTTGCTCATTTTCTACACGTCAGAGAACGTGCTTAACATTTCAGGGACAGCACATTAGAGTCTTCATAAAAGGTAAATAAGGGCACTTGAAATTGACAAGTTATTTCAGTGAAAAAGGGAAATAAATGTTGGATAATAAGCATGAGACAGCTCATGTTTGTGTCTGTGCTGTTTCCAGTGTTTAAGAACCGTCCCCACAGAAGAGGAACGTCGGATGACGATTGTAGGACTTGACTATGGATCTGTTTGATGTCTGCGGTCGTACTGATCTGCTGCACTCCTCCATGTGGTTTCAGGTGAACCATGTCCCGTGAATGGCCGGAGTCCTGGTCCAGTGTCTGCTCAGCACAGCTCCCCTCACAGCGATGCAGCCTCAGCTTTAGCCTCAGCAGCAGCAGGCCCCGCCCCGTCTTTTATCAGCTTTTATTATGATCCCAGAAGTCAATACTTCAAGTCTAGACTACAAGATTACATGTTTTTAAACAAAAATATTCCTCATTCATACAGTACTCTGCAAGTATTTAAAGAAAATGCTGAGTACTATATGGCCGTTCTTACTGGTATCTTTGTGTAAAAGCTGTTTGCGCTCAAACAATATTGCAGTTTCTTGGTGTTACATGTTGTTATTTATTTACAGCTTACAGATCACTGGGACCCACACGGCAGCCCACAGCCACACCTGTCAGGCCCAGTCCTGCCTCCTGGCACACCCTTCCCAAACCAACCACAGCACCGCACCTCGGTGCCAGACTCCACCGAAGGCTTTGACCTGATCAAACCTGACCCGTATGACCTCTACGAAAAGTCCAGGGCAATCTACGAGAGCCGACGTGAGTGACCATCATGTGGTTTAAGTCGCACAGTACACATACTGTGGTTAATTGATACTAACCTGCCCTGTATGTGTTGAAGGTCCAGAGTACGAGGAGGTGGAGGTACACCTGTTGAGGGAGAAGACAGGGTTCGGCTTCCGCATCTTGGGCGGAGATGAGGCTGTGCAGGCTGTGAGTCCGGACGCCCGTGACAAGGCTCGTATGGGACGGGCTCAAGCACACATATATTTGACTCTATGCCCACCAACCTTGTTTGCCCTGCTCCTAACTTCAACACACACATCTATTCACAGCTAATATACGTAGCAACATATCTTAAAATCAAGACAGACTTCAATAATGGGCAGCCTCTGGATCGTCCATACCTCTCCTAGAGGTGACGTGTACAAAAGACACAGAACAAGTTAAATCTGTGTGTATTCAATGTGAAGGTGTATTAAGTTCAAGCCAGTCAGAAAAGCCAGAGATCGGTCCAAACATTACGACCTCTGGTCCAAATGTGGAACAGTTTCTCCTTTTGCTGCCATTTTCATTAATCTATTAGTGACACAAAACGTTTGAGTGAATAAGACAAGGAGAGTGAAGTAAAGCGAAAGTACTCTCATTTATAATACTGTCAGATATATTTAATTTCAAATGGAAACAGTATTGTTGATGTTGTTAATGGTTTCCAACTTTTTTTGGCTTGTGATTCCATTTCAACATCATTTTTTTAGAAATAATTTTGATCGTGTTTGTTATACTGTGTTGCAAATACGGTATATACTATATAATTTTAAAAAGAATAATTAGTTAAAAAAACAGGCCGTGGGCCATACCTCGCCTCATGCCTGGTCTGTGATCTATAATATATACCTTTTTCTTTTACTGCCTTCATTTTAAGGAACATTTAAATGAGTAGTGTTTGTGTCAGCAGCCCTCTGTCTGTCCATCTTTGAGATCATTTACAAGAAAAAGAAACGCTGCAGCCTGAAAGTATTGACTTGACGACCTTGGCATTCTTTTTAAACCAACTTAGGAATGCTGCCACCATCTGTTAGGTAATGGCCTCTCCTGCAGGGGGCTAAGTGGTGGTGTCGCATCAGCTGTAGGTTTTGTGTTCAGTAAGAGTTAATTTCTTGTTATACCAGCACTTCTCAAGTAGTGGGGCGGGCCCCGCTCAGGAGGCACAGTGAGGTGCCAAGAGGGGGCATGAGAGGCTGCTGCTGTAATGCTTGAATGATAACAAGCCTCCAGCCACTAGGTGGCAGCAATTCATACAGTGGTTTGTACAGATAAAAAATGTTATCAGGTTCTAAACAGTATTTCAAATGGGGGATGGGGAAGGGACAGAAAAGTATTGAGAACCACTGTGTTAGACACATGCTAACCAAGATTTTACTGATTTGTTAAACTAACCACACACTACCCATATGAAATGTCGCCTTACTAACAGTCTAACGGTGTAAGTGGATTTACGCCGCTGTCCTTCTTTCATACCAGAATCCCATCCTCTTCATCATTATCTATACTGCTAATATTGATCTGTCTTTGAACAGATTGTAATTGGTGCCATCATAGAGAACACACCTGCGGAGCGTGACGGGCGTCTGCGACCTGGAGATGAGCTGATTTCTGTGGATAAAAATGTGGTTGCTGGGCAACCGCACAAATATGTCATCGACTTGATGCATGCGGCTGCTCGTAACGGACAAGTTAGCCTGACTGTGAGGAGGAGAGTTCAAGCACCTGGTGAGGAGGACATGTTTATATGTGAGCTTTCTTTTGTCCGTTTCTTTGTTTGTTTGCTCATTTTCTACACGTCAGAGAACGTGCTTAACATTTCAGGGACAGCACATTAGAGTCTTCATAAAAGGTAAATAAGGGCACTTGAAATTGACAAGTTATTTCAGTGAAAAAGGGAAATAAATGTTGGATAATAAGCATGAGACAGCTCATGTTTGTGTCTGTGCTGTTTCCAGTGTTTAAGAACCGTCCCCACAGAAGAGGAACGTCGGATGACGATTGTAGGACTTGACTATGGATCTGTTTGATGTCTGCGGTCGTACTGATCTGCTGCACTCCTCCATGTGGTTTCAGGTGAACCATGTCCCGTGAATGGCCGGAGTCCTGGTCCAGTGTCTGCTCAGCACAGCTCCCCTCACAGCGATGCAGCCTCAGCTTTAGCCTCAGCAGCAGCAGCCGCCGCCGCCACCTCACCTGCAGAGGGATCAGCACTGCAGACCAGTGACGTGGTCATTCACCGCAAGGAGAATGAGGGGTTCGGTTTCGTCATCATCAGCTCTCTGAACAGACCGGAGAATGCCACCGTCATCAGTAAGTTGGTTTTTTTTTTGGAATTGGAAGCCATTTCACAGAAAGTGACACAACAGAATGATAGACTTTCATTTCCCAAATGTCAACCCACCCAGTTCAAGGGAGTTCAACTGTCACACCCAGGGAGATGTTAAAGATTCAATATGGTTTAAGAGAGGATTCAATATTCATTAATACTGTATGTATGTCACACAATACAGTAGGGGTTTTCTCCAATATTTCACAGCAATGGTGGTTTTTTTATTCTTTTTATCCTAGACAGTCCATTTACAGTCAGAAACACCAGGATGGGTCTAGCTTCAAGTTCAATGAGTGCTGAATGGAGGAGAACAATGGGAGAGATATTTTTTAGTTGTTCACAGATGTAATGTTGCTACAGATGTGTGAGGCTGTTCGACCATATAATGAAGGTTCTGATAAGGTGCTATAGGCTCTGTGGGCCACGACGTATGAAGATGACATTGTCATCCGTGGAAGAGGACCTGCAGAGGAGGAGGCAGAAGAATCGAGATATGAGTGTGTTCAGGTGAAACTAAGGCAGGCAGAAAAGGGAGAATTTATTAGAGAGAGTGTGAGACCTGTAGTGTAGTGAGACCTGCTATGATGTACGACAGTGGCTCTGTCAAAAAGGCTGAGGTTCAGGCGATGGAGTCGGAGATGCTGAGATTTTCACCGATAGTGAGCGCGATGTACAAGATTAGAAATCAGCAGATTAGAGGATCAGGTAAGGTTGAGCCGGTTGGAGATAAAATGTGAGGTCAGGTGAGGTCGAGATGGTTTGGACATGTTGTCAGGTAGAGACAATGGATGTCAGAGACTGAGCTGTCAGGGAGCACAGAGAAAATGTGTGGCTGTAGCAACAGAGGACATGGGGATAGTTGGTGTAACAGTAGAGGAGGAAAGAGACAGGCAGATGAAGGCTATGGCGCCCCCTGAAGGGCGCAGCTAATAGAAGTGACAGAAGAGAAATTCTGCCAGTGGCCAGTGTTTCACAAGCCACTACAGACAAACCTTTTGATACAAGACTACCTGCTTTGTTATTACCCAGCATGCTTCGTCTCCTCATTTGACAAATGAGGAGATGATGTAGCTGGAATCGCACTGTCAATGAACAGTATGTAGTAACTTGATGTATTGTTTAAAAGACTGGGGAGTTTATTGTGAGTAATTTAGCAATTTATCATTTTCAACATTAGCTTGAGTTGTACTCATTACTATGATAAAGCAGATAGCTGAAAAAAATGTTCAACCAACAAAGAGAGAAGAACCAACAAAGTTATACATTTTGTAAAAAAAAAAAAAAAACCTAAATTTACTTTGTCTTCCTCATGTGAGTTGACAACCTCTTTACTGTTGGACATTCCCAGCTGTACCCCATAAAATAGGCCGGATCATCGAGGGCAGCCCTGCAGACCGATGTGGGAAGCTGAAGGTGGGAGACCGGATCCTGGCGGTGAACGGACAGTCTATCATCAGTATGCCCCACGCAGACATTGTCAAGCTTATTAAAGATGCCGGACTAACAGTCACACTACACATCATACCAGAAGAGGGTGAGACTTCTGTCCAGCTTTGGTGTAAAGTGACTCTTTGTAGCTGTCAAATTTTAGACTTACGGAATCCTGGACTCGATTTTCCCAGAGATTTCTTTCTTTTTTTTTTTTTTACCTAAATTTTACCTTCTGTGAACCTCAGGTTCCCAATCTGGTCCCAGCTCTGAGAAGCAAAGCCCCATGACCCAGAAACACAGCGTACAGACCCAGCCCAGCCCTGTAGCCCAGCCCAACCAAGGAGGCGCCCAGCCTGGCCAAACAGCTCCTCAGCCTGGACAGACAGCCATACACACAAGTCAAGCACCTGCGCAGCCGGGCCAGACAGTCACTCAGACCAACCAAACAGTAACTGCATCAGCAGCCCCCCATCCTGCACCAGCTGGAAACCAGCAAAGTCCAGTCAGCCAGCCCTCGGGCCTCCCTCCACAGCTTTATCTCCATGATGGCAGGTAAGACGTCTGCTGAGAGGGATGTTCTACATGGACTCCCCCGCAACATGATTGGTAATTCACTAAAGAACCTTCGAGTCAACAACCAGAGTAAAATGCTTATAGATACATCTGTGCTATAAGCCAGGGGTTCTCAACCCCTGGTCCATGGATGAAATTTGGTAGATGAAAAGGAAACCAAAGAAAATAACAATTATTAATATGTTACCGTAATGACCTGTGAAAATATAAGTATGAAGGTGTGCGGCACCATTTTCACAAGGTTTTTGAATGTCATACGCCACACTTCCCAGGTTGTCAGTGTGTTGTTGCACAGATCAAAACACTGCATCGCTGTGTCACTTTTTTAATTTCATGTGTCTGCAGCATCAAAATCTAAATTACAGTATGTCCTCCTCCTCCTCCTCCTGCTCCTACTTCTTTAGTGTAAAATGTTTTTGACCCAAAGCTCAAGCTTCACTGTTTTGATCAATTTCTTTTGTCAACCCACATGTAGTAGTTTGTCATAATGTAATTAAATTGCAAGCTCTGAAAAATACAATGTAATCAGAGAAAAGCAGAGCCACAGTGATGGGAAACATCAGGGCTTCAGTGTAAATGATTCCTTTATTTCTGATGACACATCATGGATATTTTTATACCAGTTATGCTGTTCTTTCTTTTTTAAATTAATTGTATGCATGTCACGGCTATGAAAAGGACGCAATAGCATTTAGCAGTAAATGTTTGAACAGTGACCTCTGTCTGTTAAAGCTGTTAGAACATAAACGCTCAGTCGTCGTCTGTACCTGTGTGAGTTTCTGCCACGGCATGTCGACTACATTTTCAACCAGAGTGTAATTACCTTTTTTTTCTTTTCTTGAACAGCTTTGGCTGCACACTCGTTACTTTCCCAAAGAAAACTCTGCTCACCTTCATTATGTGACGAATTCCTCCTCTCACGTGTAGTCCTTCAAATGTTCAACTCTGCTTTTTAATATTCTCACAGGTCAGAGGTAAAAGCCAGGCAGGATGTCAAACCTGACTTCCGTCATCCTCCATTCACTGATTACAGGCAACCTCCGGTAGATTATCGCCACCCACCAATCACTGACTATCGCCAGCCCCCCACACTGGACTACAGACACCCGCCTGGTCTGCTGGACTTCAGACAACATCCTGCAGCAGCGCAGTTTCCTCTCGGAATTTCGACTGATTTCAGACCACAGGTGAGACGAGCAGCTGATGCTTAAACCAGCGCTAAATGAATTTGCGGTTGTTTTTTTCATAGAATAACTATTTTTTGTTTATTTTAATTTTACTGCAGGACTTTGACTACTTCACAGTGGAGCTGGAGAAAAGTGCAAAAGGGTTCGGCTTCAGCATCCGTGGGGGCAGAGAGTACAAGATGGACCTGTTTGTTCTACGCCTTGCTGAGGACGGTCCTGCCATACGCAATGGCAGGATGAGGGTAAGTAGACGAGAATTGAATGAAATGCCTGTGATATACTCCTGTGACTGATGCATAACAGTTTGTATCAATTTGAATACAAATATGAAGTAATGATTAGTTGAATAATGACATGGCCAAGTGAGACTGAGGGTTTAAAGGTTACATTTATCACCACATGTAATGTAATCCAGGTCCACCTCCTGCATTAGAAGTTCAGAGGTTTCTTCTTGTGACCGTAGTGTTCTGTGTATATTTCAGTTCTACAAAGCGGTCAGAGAAGGCAACAATAGAACAGATTGTCAAAAAACAGGTTTAATGAAGATAATTAACCAATGTTTCTGCTTACATTGAGCTTACAAAGCTTTGACCTGGAATAATGTTTTCCAACTTTTTTGAGCCCTTGTGTATATTTTACATTAGAAAGCCAATTTATTCACAATTCATTTACCTAGCATGATAACGGTGCCTGTTTAGTTGAACAAAGCACTAGGTGGCGCTGAGTAGTCCACTGACAGTCTGTGAGTTTTGACTGAGATCACTGACCTGTGTGACCTTCTCTTCTCCCTACAGGTGGGGGATCAGATCATAGAGATCAATGGGGACAGTACTCGAGAAATGACACATGCCCGTGCCATTGAACTAATAAAGGCAGGAGGCAGGCGGGTCCGGCTGCTGCTGAAGAGAGGAACCGGTCAGGTGCCAGAGTATGGTGGGTTTCTCTAACACAGGCTCCCGAGTTAAAATACTGTTGTTAAATGACCTTTAACACACACTGTCTCTCTCTCTCTCTCTAAATTCCCTTTTCTTTCCAACTGTGCACTGATTTGATCTCTTCCTCTTTCTCCTGTACTAAACATTATTTGCTTCAGGTTTTGTATCTGTTTGACAAATTAAAACCCTTCTAATATTTTCTTTTCACTGAAGAACCTATTGTCATGCACTGATAACTCTCTGAATTAAAAACCTGTCTTTTCTGTCCTTTTTCGTGTGAAATGAGCAGCTGCTCTTTTACCTTCATGTGTTTTAACCCCTCTGCTCTAAGTCTAATGATTGGTATAGGGTTTTACCTGCCTTTCCTTCAGGAATGGTTCCTCCCAACCTCTCCATGTGCATGAAAGGTGACACACTAAGCTCCCCTTATTTCTTCCTAATGGGCCACTCTAAAGACACGGTTTGTGAACGACTGCACGTTTCCCTCTTCATTCTGATTCATCTGTGCACTGACTCCAGGCATGCATTAATGTGCGCATGTTCTATGTGAGCAAATAGCAGTTGTTTGTGTGTCTTTTGAGCCTTGGAAAAAAATTGCGTTGAAAATGACCTTGCGGCTAAAATTGTGATAAGCTGAAGTGGAGTGTGTAAGATCAGGCTGCTCTGAACAGAAACAATGTGTTTTTAGTTGTGTGGTAATCTCTCTACAAATAATCAAGATCTTGAAAGTACTTCACTAGCTCACTTTAGTAGTCGGCATGTTAAACCTAAGCTAATGCCAGGACATGACGTGATGTGTTTTTTCAGTTCCTCGTTGTAGCATGTGCATGCTGCTTGGCCACTGTTTCCCCTCAGCCCACGTGAGCTAATGTTTCTCTGTCACCGCAGACTGTAGCGGCCCCTGGGATTACCTTTCTACAGCCCACCCTGCCATGCAGGAAGTGACCTTCGAGCCCCACCCGAATCCATTGCGCTCATCCCTAGACTTCCCTCATCAACTCCACCTAGAGGCCACGGTGTGCATGGCGGACAAAGCTTTGCAGCTGACAGAGCACGGCTCCATTAGAGGGGCTATAGGTGGCAGGTCCACCCAGCAGAAGAGCCTCGTCAGGGGTCAAGGAACGCCTCAGGGCCCAGCGGAGGTGGACTGTGTCGCGAGCAACGAGCAGCCTCTGGCTCTGCCTCCTAAAGCTGTCCTGGGGAGGTCAACTGAAACACGGGAGAGGCAGAAAGAAACTTGTTCCCCCTGCTGTGACAAAAAGGTTTTACACACACAGGCAATGAGCGCCATCTGGCCGTGGGACGCATATATTAGTGTGAATTCCAATGAAGCCCCTCCGGCTGGTGGTGAGGGACATGTCGGCCTCCAGGAGAGGCTTGTGTCCAGAGGTTCGTTGTCCAGAGAAGAAGAGAGGACCAGTGGCCATGGTGGTCTCTGTTGCCCCTCTAAAATTTTGGATGATCCAGCTGCTTCCCCTGCGCCCTGGAGTGTTCCTGAGTCCTATAAACTGCCTGGCACTCTGAGGTCCTGGACCTCCACAGTAAGCAGGTAGAATGGATCTAACTGGTTTAAACTGGATTACACTGTGTGGCTCCGTATTCATTTCAGCATCAAGAGGAAAGTTCTTCATCGCTCCTTCTTTGTGCCCTCCGTTCTTTTTCACGTTCCACCCTGATTTAATGCTCTCTTTTGAGTTAGATTTTCAGTTGAGATGATTATTACACCAACAACCTTAAAACAAAAGAACATTCACAGTTATTGTAACATACAGTACAGAATATAAGGTCGCTACTCAGCATGACGGTGTTTCTGGACCCTCAGCCACAAAACCTGTTGCTCTGATCAAAGACGGCACGGCAACAATTGGTTCTGAAGTGGAACTTTAACTCCAACATACCTGACGGTGGAAAAGAGAGAGGCACTCTCAGCCGAGAGGTCAACTAGCGTCCTGTTTCCTGCAGACGACAGATCTGTCGGTCGGAGAAAGTAAAAGACAAAAACTCCTAGTGACGACCTTGTCGGCCCAGCATTCATTAAGATCCTACACGCCTAAAAATATATCATATACTGTAAATGTAAAAATGTGAAAATATGTACATTTGGTAAAGTCAGAAGCATACCTGTCTGTGTTGTTTTATTTTTTAAGGCCTTGTTCTCAGTAGAAACGGGCAGAGGAGTTGACAGGGCAGGATCTCAGCATCAGTCTGTCCACGGCCTGACCTGTAGTACATATCAAAGACAGACAGTCACCAAACACAGGCTGCTCGTGTGAAGCAGTGCTTATATGCATGGATGTAAACCATCACGTCAGTACACAAGCACTCACAGGTCACTGATGACAACTTCCTCTGTGGAGCTGACAGTGACCAAATCTGACGAGGAGTGAGGATTGAGATTTTGCAGGACAAGAGAGAGTTGGCTTCGTATTCAAAGTTAAGTGATGTACACGAGCAGGTGACCAGTAAACCATGCAGTCATTGTGCAGTATTATAAAACTGTGCTGTGTTTATTTTTTAAGGCTTAAATAGTATTTTTGTCCGGTCTGTATTTTTCCATTTTATGCCTTTTAACTGTGCTAAGTGTACCACATCACTGTGGGAGCAGAGCGTCGGTGTGAGGAACGGGAGGCCGAGGGAGACGAGGTGAGGCGGAGTGCCTTAACTCAAACTAATGCAGTGCTGTTGCTGTGTTTGTGCTTTGTTTTGGGAGTTCAACACAAAACAGATGATCGATGACCAATCAGACATATCAGCAAACTGTGGAGTGGTTTCCTCCAGATGTAACGCAGAGCACTACAGTACGGTACAGTACAGTATACAACAGTACAGTACAGTAGTTCTGATGCACTCGACGTTATGATTACCTTAGTGTTGAAGGTCAACGTTGACCCAGACAGGGTTAATATTCAAGTGGACCATGCTTTCTGTTGTTTTACTGTTATTTCAGTTTGTTTGATTTGTCGTTTTCACACACACACACACACACACACACAGAGGAAGCGTTTTTCTCTGAATCAGACCCCACCAAACACCCCTACTTCAACAGTCGAGGCATGCTGCTATCAAATTGTCACTACCTTCATACTATTCTCTCACTTTTTAAATTTGTAACTACCAGAAATGCTTGGTCTCAACAAAAAAAAAATTGTAATTATAAAAAGAAGAAAAAAACGACGACAGCACCTCAGTTGAAAAGCGTCCAAAACAACGCGGCCTGATGAAAGATCTGAGCTTCACGAGCCGTAGGTTGGTGTCGACCTGCTGACAAACTGCCTTCAAAGGACATGGTTCATCCATAGACTGGGACACAAAGCATCATCTGGACTAAACTTGATCTGAAATACAACAAAAACAAAACAATGGTTAACCCTGTGCTGACATGAAGAGGCTACTATATTTGTGGTTAATGCCACGGATCGACACGGTCGGTGAGGAGCACACCGACGTGCTGCTCAGCTGTGAAAAGATTTGAAATAAGGAGTCACAAAAGGAGAAGTCATTCAGCCCTCTGTTTTCGCCCAGGTCGCCCCCTGCCTGCTATGAGTGATTTTGTATACAGAACAAAAAACAAAAACAAAAAACGCTTTGTGAATACATGTGATGGATGGCACGTTCATAACCCCCCCCCCACCCCCCGAGTATAACTGTGTAGTGTTAATTGTGTAATTTTCATCTTGTACAGCTGTATTCCTACAAATATGGTTTACTGTATCATTGATACTGTAGTTTCAAAGACGTGAACAACTATTTTTCTGAAATGCAACAGTACTGATATATAACATTTTGCTAAAAAAAATGTAAAAAAAAAACTTGTTTACTGAAAGATATTCTGAAATATTGTAAAAAAATAAACTCGACATGGTGTAAGACATTCTTTCAAGCTTGTTTTATACGACGGGAGACAAAACAGTCGTTACTGTTACTGTTTGCTGATCACTTTATCCCCATCATATTTGTGTTTCTCATATGCAAATCTTTTCAACTTCACACAGAGCTACCGAACTAAAAGTCGTTTTCACGCAGGATGACAGTGGAGCTTTGTTCATTTCACAGATACTATTCCAGAAGAAGGAGCGGCCGGGTCAAAACATGTACACGGATGTGTGTTCATGACTTTTCGCGCATGGACACGAGATCGTCGTTACTGCAGTGAGTATATGACAGCAAATACAATCACTCATAATACTGAAATAAAGTTAAACATTGTGCAAATATTTGGTAATATCTGCACAATGTTTAACTTAAAGAAAGAGAAATGATGTCAGAACAATACAGAGAAGAAGACAACACTTCACACTGACTCCAGTCTGTAGTCTGGACTCTTACCTAGATTAGACAGAACCTCCACTGCTGAAGCCTGAAGGTTGTTTCCACTCAGGTCCAGTTCCCTCAGATGGGAGGTGTTGGACCAGAGAACAACAGCTGACCGCTGACAACCTGCAGTTCCCCAACCTGAAGAAGAGAAAAGTTGATTTTCCTGAATTTAGTGAATTATTAAACACTACTTAACGTGAATTATTTTAGATAAAGTAAAATCAGATTATTTTAGATCCAGTTAGACTGGATCACAACACTGGAGATTTAATTAGAAAAGATGTTAATGCAACAGCAGACTCCTGGTTTAATTTAACGTTTTTAACAGATTACATTACATTTACATTAGACGTTCAGACATGACTTGTCAAATTCAGATTCAATGTTTTTTACATTTTTTATTATATAAATAAATCTGATGTATTAGATTATATAGTTTAGATTTAATTAGATATATGGGATTAGAATATATTTAGGCAATTCAAAACCTTAACTCATTAGTTCAGTAAAGCTGACAACTAATTAACAACAACTATTTTATCTCAAGTACAGTTTTATTCAGAATCCAAAACACTTTGACCCATTTGAGAAGAAAACAGAGAGGAAACAATCAGAGTTTTGAACCAGAAGCCGATGATTTATAGTCATCAGTGACAGTGAACTCGCCACAGTCTCCAGTTCCCCTCCCTACACAAGAACTGAATTATATTAATATAACTCTTTCACTCACTGACTCGTCACTGACTCCAGTACTGGTGTCCTTGCCTTTGCCAAATTCTTGGCTACCAGGCTGTTAGTTATGAAGAGGAAATTACAACAACTCCACATGACTCCCACTGGATCAGAAATATTCTTTTTATTTCCTCTAATTGGAGAAACGTAGATTGTCATTATCAGGCTTATCTAAGAAATTTGGTCCATTTCTCCAGGTTGTTAAGAGGACAGACTTTTGACTTATCCTTTACTTACCCTCTATCCTCTTTACTAAACAAATGCAACCGGTTGCCCCAAACAGGAATATTTCTTCTACTCTCTGTACCATTTCCTGACTGGAAGGAACACCACTGCACATAACGAAATGTGACGTCTGTTTTTAACCCATCACCAAAGTGAACAGTGGGCAGCTTTTTATTTTTGGGCGCCCGGGGAGCAGTGTGTGGGGACGGTGCCATGCTCACAGCACCTCAGTGGTAACTTGGCAGCTGGTGGAGTCGAATCTGCAACCTTCCGGACCCAGGTCCGCTTCCTCAACCACTAAGTCACCATTGCTGATCACTGACTGATGGATTGCTATAAATAATGAAAAGTGACTGACTCTGTGTCTGAAGGTATGGGTATGGCCTGAAACCCAGAGGTTCGCCAGGTTACAGAGACTGTGCTCCGTCTTCTTCATTCATCCAAACACTCATCTTCTGAAACAAGTCAGTCTGACAGACAACAGACCGTTAAATTAAATAAAAACCGTGTTCCTTAATTTTTAATCATGCTGACGTCACATTAACGAGTGAAATATTAACTGTTAACGAGAGTAAAACACCGCTGAATGTTCATGATATAAAACATTATCATTTTAACACTTGTTTACTTTGACGCTGACACAATGTTCTGTTCTGTCATATTGTCTCTGAATTCCACGAGGACTCACCACTGTCCTGTCTGTGGAGTCTGAGTTTCCTGAATTTCACTCATTTGTCCTTATCTTCTGCAGCCGTTGTGTTTTGCAGCAGCTGCACTCTTCCCCCGCCTTCTTCTTCTTCTTCGTCGTGCCTCTTCTCCCTTCCCATCCACTGAGAGACTCCGCTGAGCTTTGCAGAGCGGACCAATCACGTGCGGCTTGAACAGAGTGAGACGTCAGACGCCGAAAGGTTCACCGCGTGCATTCAAAGCCACAGGTGAACAAAATTATACCTAAATTATTTTATTCTCTACCGCTCTATACCGTCTATTCGTTTTAGCTAAAATAGCTTAGCTTAGCTAAAATAGCGTAGCTTAGCTGAAATAGCTTAGCTTAGCTGAAATAGCTTAGCTGAAATAGCTTACGTTAAGTTTCTTAATCATTTTCTTTGGTAAAACTAAATAAAAAAATGTCGGATTGTGTTTGGAGAATTTCTTTACTTATTGAATTATGTTTTATCATTTTAACGTTTAAACTAAAGCTTCAGTGGGGTTCTAGAATGAATTTCTGAAACTGGTTACATCGTGATAAACTTGCAATCAACAATGTTTGAAATTACCAGATATGCTAGGATTTCTGCGCACGGAGACCAGGAGGAAGTTGTCCAGAGTCAAAGTCCACTCCTGAAACTGAAAGACAAGGTGAGACATCTTTGGTGTCAAACTATTTATTTTAATATATAAGAAAGTCATTGTTTGACAAATGTTTTGCTAACTCCCAAACCTCAGCATGACTGGTCTTTGGTTTACTTTCCAGGTCATCCTGATGATCTTCAACAAAGTAGGTAGCGAAGTTTTTCTTTTATTCTGTTGTCCCTGCTTTGTCCACTTGTCTTTGGTCTGGCTCTCTGCTCAAGGTTGTGAAGACTCTGGTCCCTTAGTAATGGTGCAGATGTGGAATTGCTGAGCGTGTGGGTAAATGTTGGTTCTGGGTCTGATTTGTGACCATGGTGTTTGACGTGTGTGACTGGCTTGAGTGGTTTAAAGCTGAGCAGTTTGCAGTGATTCAGCGTGAAGTGTCTCTGTTCTGTGTGCAGTAACAGTTATAGCCTTTCAGGTGCTGTCGTCAAACGGTGAGTCCAGAACTTTATTTTCGTTCTTGCTTTCTGGATGGCTATCCTGATGTCCTCCGTATGTTCCTCTCCTTTTTTATTTAAGTGTTTTTATTTTTTAAGAGTAAGAAATAAAGAGATCTTTTTACATTTAATTTTGTAATTATTTAGTCATTGAGCCTAAACATCTGACTGAACCATCTGGTCCAATATTCATACGGTTAGCTGAACGGTGGGGATGTCTTGTTTTGGCTGCTGTGTCTAAAAGCTGACGTCCATTGCGGTGCTTCCTCTTGGCTCATGTCCACTTGTTACTGTTTGGCCTATTCTCTCAAGAACATTTGCACCTTTTAATGTAGATTTCTCTGGCAGTTTATATAACTGAAACGTTGTGTGCCTGAATTCCAACTACATGGATGTCAAGGACTCGAGAAGTCATGTGTATTCCTTGCCACTTTTTTTTGTCAATGTAGATTTATGTGAATGTATTTGACTTTTATGTGTATATTTCTCTAACTGACGCAGCTGTCTCACGGGAGTCTAGTTTTTTTCTCAATAACAGAACTTTTTATTGTAGTTTGTTGTTTTTGGACATTCAGATCAGGAATTCAGCTGTGGCACAACATAAAGGGACACGTGGACCTCTGATACTGATGCTAATGGCTGCTCAATTGATGTCTTGTTGAAATATCAAGTTTAATCTTTTTTTTCTCTCTTGTAGTTTAACTTTTTTTTTTTTTTAAGAAAAGTAAAGTAGATGGTGAATTTGTACTTGTCAACAGTTTAGGTGAGGAGCAGATTTAAGAGCAAACTCCTCCATGTTACCACTACAACTGGGTATTCTGATCTATAGTCAGTGTTTGACACAGTGGCTTTGGACATTGTATGCTGTCAATACAATCTTTCAGATCAACTCTTGGTTACACATGGAGAGGAAGAGATGGTATAGCACACGGCAGAGTATGTGACGGGTGAATTATGTTATTTTAATCAACTATAGAACACAAGTGTCCTGCAAAAAAACATATATATAAAAAAACTCCGTGTTAGAGCATGTTTTAATCAGTTATTTAGCCTTAAAGATGTGGCATACAGGCGTCATCTGAAATCTTAGATTTTTTTTAACCTTTAACTCAACTCTTCATCACTGACAGATTCCATTTTTTCAAAATCCAATTTTAAAAAAAACTAATTAGAAAAGTCATGTAAACATACTCCTAGAATCTCTTCAGCCTGTTGTCAGTCTTCTGTTGTACAACAGTTGCTCTCACTGTGGTCATGGTTCTCCTGGGACAGAAGAACAGACATCAAATTTAATATTAACATTAACAGATAATCAAATCAACGTGAACTATAGTTTTACAGCGTGTAATTGGTGATTAGTTCACACCTGAAGGATTTTGTAGATTCCTAGTTGGAAACGACAGCAGAATACATCAACCAGGAATCCAACCATACCATGGAGCATCCCTGTACATGAAAACACAGTTATGGACGTTAAGGCTTCTATTATACATTGATTAAAGGAAAGAAATGTAAAATATTTCTTGTCTTTGTACAAAGTGAAGAATATGTGAGCACAACATAAGATAAATATCTGCTCGGGTATAACTGAAGAAGAACATAATCCCACTGCAACACAGCTAGCACAGGTAGTACAGCTAACCCATCGATTACAGCTCAGTTTGAGATATGGCCAATGGCCCGGTGGTTATGGAAGTTAAGTGCCATCTGCTCACTAAAGTGATGGGTTAAAGCGGTATTCCTTAATTATTTTCTAGTGAGGGTAAGGAGAAATGGGTTTTTTTAAGAAATAGTAACAGCAGAGTCATTTCTCATTTCATAACATCAATTAATGAACTTATTGTGATTGCATTCAACATGTGTGATTTGACATGTATTTGTTATTTTACATACGTGTGTATATCCATGTCAACGATTGGGACAATTCATCTACCTGTGGTTGTGAATATGCCTCCAATGATGCCACACAGTCTGACAAGAAACTGCCAGAAGGGCATGTGCTGCTCTGTGACTTTGACCATCAGTGAATTGATATCATATTTCATGAAGATCCCTGAGACTCCGTGGCTGCCTGCAGCATGGTTTATCCCTCGCTCCTGCAGGGCCACAGACACAAACGCATTAAACGCACTGACTGACTGATTAGACACATCACACATAAATAAAACCCACCCGCTCCGTCACTGAGTACTGATGTGTGTCAGCTGAAATCTTGTATGTGTTCAGCTTGGTTGGCACGATGGTGATGAAGTACTGAAACATGTAATTGGCTAAAAAGAAAAATAAGAGTAATAAAATATTTATGTTTATGCAAAAAATAATATAGAAATAGATTTCTGTTGGGGTGGACACATTACGTTCATCTGTGATTTTCTCCGTGCCGTCCAGTGGACTGATGAGCCCTGGGATTGCTTCGCCAAAGGATAGGTGGTCGATTCGGTGAGAAAAGTTAAAACCTGTAACAGCAGGTCGAGTCAGGACAGTGAAAACCAGTGCACAGCACGTGGGAGCGTGGGCAAGCGTATATTTAGAGCAGTAAAGATGATGAACTCACTGTCATGGCTGACCAGAGCTGCCAGATGGGCATGGCCTCTGGGATGTGGGATGGACCTGTGGAGGGGTCAGGTGTGGTCAGTGGGTGCAACTGTGCATTTGTATGAAAAGCACCTCACTGTGTGTGAAGTGATCTGAAGATATCAATAGTTACCACTATGTGATGTTTCAATAATTTAAAAATACAAATTGTTTATAGTTATTAGTATTTTTTTCTATGCCCCAGTAATTTATGACATAAATCTGAAGGGACAAATGACTTTTCCAGTTTACATTTAATATTTTGCACAACTGTTACATGAATACATTAAAATTATATTAAAGTAGCACAATTGTTTAGTAGAAAAGAAGGAAAAAAATCTAAATACAAAAAAATAATTGAAGTGAATTGAGTAATTGAAATTGAAACTACTGAAAATAAAAAATCAAATTTATTTTACACAAGTAGTCATTGGCCAGATGTGAGGGGCTTTATAGGCTGGAAGTGGTCCTTGGGCCGGAGTTTGAGACCACCGGTTTGGAGCAACAGTATGTTAACACACATCACTGGTTGTGTTGAGTGAAACACGTATGTCAGTTTGATGGTGGGCTGTCAGGTTATACTGAAGTTGAAATCTTCACTCCTCTGTGGGCACACTGATGGTTTTGTTTGAGGTGCACAAAGAAGATGATGTGTTTTGTCTGACCAAACAAATCATGTGTTTCATCTGAAGTTAGATACATATATTATTGCACATTTGTGATTGGTGACATCACACTTTTTGTTGTTTTTAGTGTTGTTCGAAACTGACTCTGATGCCTCTTTCACTGTACCATCAGTTTTTTCTATTTAACACGAGCTTTATGAGACTTCTTTGTTTAGGTTTGTATTTAATTAATGGTTTTAAATCTATTTAATTAGTCATCAAATGAGTTTTATCAACATTGTTAAATAATTCATCAATTTTAAATACTACTGTTAAAATATATAAATAAATAAAATTGAATTGGTAAATAAAATAAAGTTTCATTAACATAATTTTTTAGGCATGTGCTAATGGTGGGAACATACTTGCCAACAGTGATGTGGAAATTTCCCGCCACCTTGTTGACATACATGTGTCCATGTATCCTGCAGGCGTTAAAGGAAGTGGCGCTGTCGTCACTGTGAAAGCGAGGAGAAATGACATCATCAGAGTTGAGAGGTCTCTTTACTTTGTGTTCTTGGCGTCTGTTGGTGCTGATTTTTTGATAATCTCATACCTCTGAGACTGGGCAGGTGGCGCTCCCTTTAATGCTGTCTTGAAGATTATGTCCTGAAGAGAATGTTCAATTTTCAGACGCTCCTGAATGTGCAGCAGAGTCCTGAAAGTCGGGATCCAAACATGTGAGGGGAGCATGGGGGCACGGGGGGGGAGGGAGTGGGGTGTAGGAATGAGTTGTTTAAAATTCATTGTAATTCTACATCAGATAAAAACACAACTTCTGCATCATATGTACAAAAAGCTGTTTTGTAAGAATCAGCACCACTACTGAGATTTGTCGATGCAGAGATCTGTTCAGGCCATTGTAGCTGTATACAGTACATCATACACTTTTTAAGAGTTCAAGTGGATAGAAATCTTACATGTGCCACAATTTCTGCTGTGGTGGGAGCTCAAAGTTGACCTAAAAAGAAAAAAAAACTTAGTCTGAGTAAACAACTGAAGTTTAAGTAAAGTTGTTTTAGTAAAACTTACTGGTTGGTATTTTAAGCCATCAGATGCAACCATTGTTTCTGCCAGGTCCAGAACATCTGCACCAATATCTGTATTCAAGCACACACCCACAAAACTATATAAATAAGGAATAATTACAGGGTGGTTGTGGATTAATCATAATTATATAATTGTGATTTATCTTAATTATGAAACAATAAAACAACATTTGTAAATGACAAGAACGTTTATGTACGCGCTTACATTGGCATCTCATGGCAACTGTGATGTCGATGTTTATTCTTAGTTTACTGTAAGAAAAGAGAAGAGACAGGAAATACTTTTACTAATTGAACTCGTCACAAAAAAAGTATAAAGTCCACTTTTCCACACGTGTAACTGAAATGATTCACTTCCTGCTTACAATCTATAGTACAATCAGCTAATTCCATAAGAAGAAAAGTTGGATTTAAACACTTTAAGTCAGACATTATGGCTTTAATAATTAAAAAGACTCTTAAGAAACTAAAAAACCCAATGGTGTTTAGTGAGAGGTGGATTGTAAATTGTTGTTCTATGTTGTTGCAGTTTGAATAATTTGTACTAAAAACATTTAGCCTCAAGATCAAAAAGGTTACGAACCCTTGGGTGCAGAGTGTAAACTGTTTTTTTCTAGTATCAATAACGTGAGGGCAGGAAATATTGTTCTTTGTTTACATAGCTTTTCCTACCAAAATTAAATTTTAGTGGGAAAACCGAGTGAGTGATTGTTTGCTCTTACCTGCTGAAGTCTTTATCCACCTCATACTCATACCTCATCCATGTGTTAGTGTACACAAAGAACTCTAGCGCAGCCATAAGGGTGAAGGCAATCAGAGATACTGCACAGGAAACAAAAAGCAGTCACTGCACCACTGCTGGACTCTCTGGTCACAGGACAGCACTTTTAATCAAAAACAAGCTATCCAGTCTAGAACATGCTACACATGGTAAATGACATAACACACACACAAAAAATAAAATGATGTGGGAGGTATGAATTTGATGTAGATATCACTTGTCGGGTTACAGGAGCTGCAAATATGTAAACGACCAACAATACTGCAGTACAATGCTCTGTCATACTATTATCATCAACATTAAACTGCATTGTACATTTTAAAATGTATGCTACAAAAAAAAACCACGTGTTCATGTTTAAAGACACAATAGTAAATTCATGATAACCATCCAAAGATGTAAAAAAGATATTAAAACGTAGACCTAAAGCTGCCCACTGTTCACTTTGGTGATGGTTAAAAACAGAGGTCACGTTTCGTTGTGTGCAGTGGTGTGCTGTGTCACAATGACAAGGAGTTCACTTTCCTTTGTTATGTTTGACTATGTGTGCTGGTTATAAAATAATCCAACTCAAACTCAGGGCCAAATATAACCATAAGAGATACGCATGAAGAACATTGAGGGCTGGAAAAACAGGTTTTCTGTGTGTGAACGTGTGGTATGTTGTATTTAGTGCTAACGTGCACATTTTGGTCCTAAGGACAGCAGTAAATACTAATTGTAAGGTAGTGTTTAGAAGACAGTTGTGAGACCTGCTATGATGTTTGGTTTAGGGTAGGGTGTCAAATATGTGGGTTCCACTAGCGGGATTCAAATAACAAAAAGCATAAAAGACTTAAAATTCTTAATAAAGTGTTATTCCTACACCAACCACTATGGGCGCACTGGGTTAGTCAGAGTAGAAGAAGTTTCAGGAGCAAAAACAATGTAGTCTAGACATGACTAACTCCTTTAAAATGCTGCTTCAGATGCAGATTGCAGTTAAAAGAATACACTTCTGTGAAAATGAATATTTTTTGTAGAAATTGTTAAGAAATGCAAGTGAACTACAAAAGAGTTTGGCTTAGTGGAATCCTATTATTCATGCAGGGCCGTACATTTTTAAGTGCATTGCTATAATTTTCAGTTCCAAATACCACTGACCTAAAGTTTTGTTTGTATTTGTGCAGACAGTTGTATTAAGACATCTGGCGTTGTTCATATGTGTAAAAGAATATTTCATTCGAAAACGAAAGGGAAAAGCATCAAATAATTGTTATTTATAGGTAGTTATGTACATAATTGTACTGGTCTGACCCACTTCACGTGTAATTAGACCGTATGTGGCCCCAGAACCAAAATTAGTTTGACACCACTGGTTCAAGAACTCTCTCTCTCTCTCTCTCTCTATATATATATATATATATATATTAAAATTGCATATTTCCGTGACTGCGGTGACTTTGTGTTTGTCTATATGCTCTTACCTGTGCCACCGCTAGCGGTGGACTCCACGTAGCTCTCAGGAACTTTAGGAAAAGCGTCCAGCTCTCTAACCAGAGTCAGGGCCTTCTTTTTGGTCAACCTCCTCATCTTGGCAGTAGAAACAGCAGCAAACAGACATTTAATAAGTCATGCAGGCTGAACAAACGCCTGTATTGTCTGTGGAGCGAACACTCAAGTGTAGTCACTCAGCCTCCTTCGCTATGAAAGAGGCAGACGGCCATTAAACAGTAGCTACTAGTTTCGCATAAATAAACTGTCCGTGAGGCAAAAAAAGAACACGCACTTCAAAAAATTGTGTTAACAAGTTAAACACAGAAAACAGCAGAGTAAATATCCGGCAAGTGTGTGAGGAAGACGTGGTTGTCGTTGGTTAGATCCCGCTACCTTGAATAAACTGCTCACATTTTGAGTTAGCGCCCTCTGGTGGTAATGTAACATTTGTTGGCGCGTGTGCAGCTTGATGTCTCTCTATATGTAGCTGTGGTATAATAGAGAACCCAACCTGAACTCACTGTCAGCTAGAGTTGCACACATATTGTTATTAGTGAGGAAGTAATTGCTTTTGTTACATATTAGCTGTTGTAAAATTGTGTAATCACCTCAGTCACCTGTAACTTCAACCTGTAGTAATTACAATCACGGACACAAAGCACTTAGAAGTATTTTTTTTAATTACATTCTCAAAATTTCATGTATGATGAACTGAATGTTGCATGACAACATGACACAGTGATTACATCAGTGACACATAATTCAATCAATCTTAGCTAGATGGATGGAAGAGACAAAAACAAGTTGTCAGCAAAATATGACCCCCTATGAAAAAAAAAGATAAATTAACATTGTGGTTCTAACAAGGCTGTATGAAGTACACCCAAGTAAGTAACCTGTATACAACACCAGATAAAAAAAATGGTAACAAACACGAAAGTTGACAATATGAACCATGAGTTCAACTTTTTTTTTTCATTAAAAAACAGTCTGAAGTACTATGCAACCTTAAGCGTTATGCCACATATATGTGCAGTGCAGACTAGGGACAAAAATATGACAATTTTTCAGAGCATCCTAGGGGCCGCCTCTTGGTTGTATCTCTCTTCAAAGAAAGTTCAATGACTGGAAGGTTAACACGCACTGTTATTGTACAAAACACAGTTATAGGTATGCCACGATGTCCTGCTAAAATGGCTTTTTAAGTTTAATTTTTCAAAATCCAAGAAGAAAGTGGGCACTCTATTCAGTGGGCACAGAGTCTGGTCCTTCATCCTGCAGGACTGCACTGCTCAGGATGTCATAAGTGGATGTGTCAGATGGTTCTTGAGAAAGCTCTTACGAACATCTGCTTACAGTTGGTGAGATCACGTCTGGACTCAGGTCACATGACTCTGTACTCTGCTCTGAGTTTGCCGTTGTAATTGTTGTCGCAATGCTATGGGGAACTGGGTCAAAATCATCATCGTCATCCTCTGAAATTGGCGACTCGTGAATATCTGCAAAATGAGAGGTATTTTATGTGTGACATTCAGATGGTCTGATTTTAAAGAGAATATACAAGAAATGTACAAGTGAGAGGAAAATACGTACTGCTAAAGGCTTCGGGATATTGTTTAGAAACTTTCCCTTTAAGTGTCCTGTAGGAATATATGGGGTCAGTATCCAGACCATAGTGGTGTTGGTTTAAATATATGAACTACATTTCTATACCTGATCCTCCTGAAGATGCTGTCTAGATCCTTCTTCATCTCCACTAGGGTACGAGTGTGAAGCAGGAAGCGCTCGTTCATCTGCTGCAGCCGAACGTTAGAAAGTCCGTTGAAATTGATCAGCATTTCATTGGTTTTCTCAAAGCGGTCAAGCCTTTTTGGCACAGCAGAGTAGGAAGGCAAAAGAAATATTATCAAGGTATTAAGGCATTTATAAATAAGCAAAAGAGTAATCTATTTGAATTTAGAAATTGTCAAAAAACTAAAAAATATTACACTAAATTATGCAAAGAAATAGCAGTGTTTTCTACATAGAAACCGTATGTTGTCTGTTGCAGTGCATTTTCAGCAGTAGACAGATGTCATTTTAAATAGAAATCACCACCATCTAACAGCACATTTTATTATTATTATTATTATATTCATCAAAATAAAATCTAAGAGGAGATACTAAACTGAGTAAGACTCACATGTGCCTCTGAGCCTGAATGATGGCATTAACGTCCTCCGAGTTGACCATGCTGAGCATCCTGCTGCAGAAAACACCAGACCCAGTGGGCTCCTCCATGGTCGAATCTAAATGAACAAATTCACATGTATGAAATATCTCGTTGATATTGAGTAAGAAACATTTAACAAAATACAATTCATACAAGTCATGTTATTACAAAGTTATCTCCACAACAAATAATGCAGAGGAAGAGTACGCATACACGAGGAAACGAAATGGCAAAAATATTTTAGCATAAACATTGGTCCTGCTTGTAATGATGTGTTTTATCGCAAAAGCTATCAATTGCAAAAGTGTTGAATAGCCATCTGTTTGTGTAGATCGAATGATTGTTAAACAACAACAATAATTATACAATTATTAAATGCCACAGAAAACAAGATGTGAAAACTAGAATCTAAGCCAGCAGGCCTAATCTGAGGGAGGTTCAGAGAACAACAGGTTTAGCAATTATTACCTTGACATTTAAGTTTAATTAAAAGTTTAATTAAAAATACATGTAATAATTTAATGAAATAATTGCGTTCCTTTTTCGTGTGCAGAGACATTACGCCATAACTTAATTGATAAATACAGCAGAGCAGTGATTTTAAACTGAACAAAGCTTCTGTCATAGCAGGTAAACGATTGTTCTCTGAATAAAATGTTAGCTAGATTGCTAACATAACAAGCCAAGAAGGATTCGCGTTGTTGATACCTACATGTTAGGGTAAAACCTTTGGTTCGTTGTCGAGCTCAGACTCTCTCTCTTTTTTTACAATAACATTAAAAGCAAACGTCACTGTTTCAAGCTACGTAGTGCTACTGTGTCTAAAACAAAACACTGCCGTATGTGTCGCCTCTTCCGGTCATAGGACCACTGTTTCCGTTTTTCTGCGCGAGTCGAATCACTCTTTTTCGATTTAAAGCGAAGCAAATTACACAGAAAACAATTCTGAACACTGATCAGTGTTGCTTGTCATATGACTAAATTATAGAAATAGCAGTAACTCACTTACTTTGCTCAACTCTTTTAACCAACTAACCAATATATGACGCTCGCCCCCTGGTGGCCGTTGGTGGTGTAAATGATTAGTTTTGCAAAACAAAAAACGGAAATAAATGTGAAATCTCTGCGGATACTGATATTGTTTGTTTTAAGAGCTATATTTATCTAATTAAATATATATACATATAAACATATAATGCTAATAATTATTCTATTATTATTATTATCATTGGACAGGCGTAGGCTGCTTTGGCCCCCATAACCTACTAAAATTATAGTGAAGCATTTTGTTTTGTTAATTGTCCATTAATGAATAAAATATTAATGAGAATCTAAAAAATCTCATTATTCTATGTAGTAGCTGGGATTTGAGTTATACTTTTCCACAATTGTTCTGACATTTTTCCATATTAATAATTCCACTATCTGGAATAGTCACAAATAAAAACAAACATCTACCTGTTGTTACTTGATCCAGCCATATACAGAAAAAGGCTTTTGTCATGTTTAGGAATGACAGCTCACCTTAATTTATGATAAATCATGATTAATCATTAATTACATTATTTGGCAAATAATGACATAATGATATAATGAAATAATGATAATGACCTACACTTTCTCATTTGTTTTAAACATCTGTTGTTTGAAACTAAGGTCTTGACTGAATCCATACCAACAAGTCCACCAACTAATTTCTTCCAGAAAATTCACAAAATTGCTTTTTATTAACAGACAAGTAAAAAAAAGTACATGATTTATAAAAAATACAAAACTGCTTTTTCTACCATGTAAGCTAAGTAAATGCATAGCGACGGTACATGCAAGTCTACAGTTCAGGTATCCTACTGCTCTCTAATATTTGAAGCTACAGGCTAAACAGGGGAAAAAGTACAGTCGGTTTGCAATCTATTGTTTCTTTCAGTTAATAACACAAAGCCAAAATGATGATACAGAATAAGTTAGGTTGCAGCAACTCAACTTAAAAAAACAACAAATAAATACTTATCACATTATCATTTCACAAATATTGACAACCAGTAATTCAACGCAACATTAAATCAAAGATGCGTGGGAATTACATTCCATTTCTGATGTACAAAAAAAAAAATTTAAAAATCATGCTATGCAATAGCTAAAAATGAGAAGAATTCATAGTATTACACCTTTAAACGGGGGTGAAGTAATACAAATAAATAAAATAAATAATAAACCCATATGAGACATCACATGTATGATATTTTCATATTAGTGTTCGCTTTTAGAATATCATAAACATACAATGACCTTGGACGAGCACGAGTGTCCATGTTAAACCTGCATTAATCTGACAATGGGTGAATTTCAATGTGCTTTGGCTTTCTTCGATAAATAAAGTCATATCAGGCTATATATCACAACACATTTGTGGTGTATGAGGCAACGGCATAGAATTTCAGCTTGTATAAAGAGTTTTACCATATACTGACGGGAATGAGAGAAAACACTGGCATTGCAATTGTTGAGTGACTATAGACCGATTGAGTGTGTTTGCTGTCACGGTGTGTATTGTTACTATTTTTATGCAAAGACGTGTTCTATTTTTCTTTTTTTTTTATTTTACATATAAAAATAAGTTAAAACTTCAGAGAAAAAGGATCCAAAAATAAAAGCAAGATTTACAGTTTCTATAAGGCCATGCAACTTTTGTCGACTCATGCATCAGAGCACTGCGTCTTTTGAATGAGTGGCTTTCCTTTCATGCAAATGCATCGTGTTTGTTCGGGCCGAGACACATTAACTGTCCCCCTTTTTTTGTTTCTTATTACCAATCCAGAATTAACACTAGCACTGTCTTTGACACACAATTAAGGCTGGTGTATTTGCTGTTGAAGCTGTGAATAGGCCTTTTTTAAAATGGGTCTACACAGAGACGCTAATCCAAACTACACACACAAATGCATTGATAGGAGTGGATGTCAGTGTGAAAGAAGACAAAGACAGGGGTTACTGTACAAGTCTGTGCTTTGTCACTGTGTCATTCATCCTAGAAGAATCGTCTCCAGGAGATGAAGATAAAAAACGCGTGTCCAATCACATTAGTTATCCTCTCACACACATGCTCAGAAAACATGGACAGCGTGAATGAGTTCACATGTATCTTTGAAATGTTGGGTCAGGACTTTCTAGTAGCACCTTTTGCTGGAACCTCAGGGATGTATTGTGTTTTGGAATGAAATCTCTACCATGTACCTACAAGCAAACTACAGCTTCAGCTTTTCATCTAAAGATAATAAAAAAAAACAAAACAAACAACAACAGGGATGCTGGTCCACTGTGAGCATAGTAACAAAGGTGAAAAAGTTAATAAGTTACAGCTATAACACAGAAAATTTAACTCCAACAAACTCCAGAAGACCGAAGGATTTTCAGCTGCTTTACGAAGACAATCTGAGGCAACCTCTTCCAGTAAGTGCTCTAAGACTAAACCAGCACCCCGAGATTTCTTCAAAATTGTGGGCATGGGAGTGATGTTCAGGGTTATTTCAGGTTTTCAAGTGTGGTTTTATAATGACAGTCATGGTTTTTTATGTAGTTGCCTGTCCTGTGTTTTAATGGAAATGTCACCTTCTAGCTTCCAAGCAAGTGCTTCAACTCATCATTTCTACACCTACTCAAGTGGATGTGATTTTTACATTGTATTGAGACCACTGATCATGACATCTGTACCAAAGGCCACAAGGAAAGGCCGGTGACGGAGAGTACATGTAAACAAAAGTATCAAAACACCAAAGTTACAAAAACCTCCATATTATGGACTTACTAATAGAGGTAGCAGTGGATTTACGACGTCTGCGCAACTTCAACGGATATTGGTGAGAAGGATTTAGCAGTTAACCAAGTTCAGTTTCCAAAAAGGAAGACACATCAAACAGTATTTAGAAGTGAGTAAACACACGTATAAGATATTGCGTAAATGAGCAGGTGCAGATTTTGGGAGGGAGCCTTTTACGGTAGCATTATTTTGTTGTGTTTTTTTGGTCAAATGGGTCCCAGGTGGGTGTATGAATGCCTCTAGTCAGTGCTGATTGCTTCAATCAATAGCTTATATATATATATAACCACACTAAAAAACCCAAAGTGATCCTTTCACTCTACCACCCTGCCTCCACCACTACAATTCTGGTTGGAGGTGTTGTGACGCTGACACACAGCTGAGCGCTCTCGGCGTTCTCCTCACATGTTCCCATCTTTACTTCCTCGTCTGTCTGGGATTTCTGCCCACCGATACCCACTCCCGGCTGACCTTCCTCTACTTCCACCTCTTCCTCCTCGTCCTCTTCCTCCTCGTCTTCTTCCTCCTCGTCCTGCTGTTGCTGCTGTCGCTTTTTGCGGCAGCATGGTTTGAACAAGTGTGGGTCTATAAGCACTTCTCCGAAGCGGCCCTTGTAGATGATTCCACAGCAAACTTTTTGTCTGTACACAAAGATCAAACACAGTAAACATGCAGTTGTGTGTATAGGAATGGTTGGACAGTTTCCACAAACTTTCACAAAACTCAACTGTTACAAAGGAAACAAATTCAACACCAGTGCATCAACACGTGTTTTCCAGTTGTGTACCTGACTAGACTTGTAGTGAGATGGCACACAACTACAGAC
Source organism: Cynoglossus semilaevis (assembly GCF_000523025.1). NCBI lineage: Eukaryota > Metazoa > Chordata > Actinopteri > Pleuronectiformes > Cynoglossidae > Cynoglossus > Cynoglossus semilaevis. The sequence goes on from NC_024312.1 coordinate 11,945,781, forward strand.
CATTATAACATGTATCAAAAAGCTGAGCTCTCTTAGGAGAGTGTTTTATTTAATAACATACCGTGTATAACATGAGTCAAACTCCGGCCCAGGGGCCAAATCTGGCCCGCGGTGTAATTATATTTGGCCCAAGGGATCAAATCAAATGTGTACTAGAGTTGGCCTGCCAGTATATAGCCCCTGTATACTGGCAGGATTTGTAGTATTAGCAGTGTATGCGCTATGTTATAGCACATACATTTTGTTTTTTGTTTTTTTGTTGTTGGCCTGTGGAAAAAAAGATTTACATTAAAAGGGAACGTGAAAGGCTACAGATAAAGAGACATAATAAGAAACAAATACTACTGATGTGTTTTATTTTAAATTTATTTTCTCATGTGTTTATTATATTAAGCTGTGGTTGTTCCAGATTCAAAAATAACACTGATGCTTCTGATAGTCAAAAGAACTGAATTTCAAAAATGAAATAAACCTGTTTATTTAAAAGGCCTTTTGAATGGGTGAAAAAAAAGGGAATAAAACATCAAACTTATTTTTCTTATTTACTCTTCATAAAATACTGTACATCAAGTATGGCATTAAACTCAAAATTTAAATGAAAATCTCATTAGTTAGTATCATCTTCTCACCTCTTCCAGTACGTAAGATCCAGGAAGGAGAAAACCGGGGAGCGGCTAGAACCTGGGCTGAGCTCTGTATCAGAGCAATCGTCTGACAGGTTGCTGTAGCTGGGAGACTGAGCTGGAGATGCACTGGAGGTGCTGTGGGCATCAGAGTCTGTGGGACAGGGAGACGGAGTGGACAGTATAATTGTTAATGGTTGTTTTCAATCTAGATAATTATGTTTTTAAAATGTTTTGAATTAGCTAAAATAGCTAGTATTTGTAAATATGTCATAAAAAGAAGGCTGTGTTTTCACGTGAAGAGCTAGATCTATTGACAATAGATGGATTTGGGTCAAATGTGTTCCAAGTTGTAATCCAAGAGGGAAATAATAATAGGTAATAATAGGTTGGAAGTAATCAGGAAATGGCAAAGTGAGTGACTTTAACAAACTTGGGTTTTTTTTAAATCTATATTTTGGCCTGTGATGGACTGGTGAACTGCTGGTGCTGAGGTTAAGCTGTGGAAAATGAGTGATGGGCGACTGCTTCAAACAGCCGACTCACTGTTTCTTTTGAGCTCCTTCTGCAGCCTGCTGATCTGACTTGGCCTTGCCTTCTTAGTGATTGACTTGATTTTCTTAGGCCTGGATGTGATCTTGAGGCTGGGACCACCCCTTGCATCCACAACCTGTATAGCAGAGCACAAAGACGTGGGGATTTAAGATTTATACTTCTGACCAATCAGTAGCTTGTCCACTGGCATTACATCATCATAGGGACAGAAACTCACATGGTTCCAGTTCTTCTTGGTTCCCACCGGCAGCTTTTTCCATCGTTTCACCAAGAGTACACAGGCATTACAGATTTCTCCAGATCTTGTTTCACTCAGTCTGCAAAGCAAAAGTGATATTGTTTTATTCAATTCACATAAAATTGTAGACACAGCCTTTGATCAGCTACAGCAGACCTGGACAATGTACATCCTGCGGACCACACCCAACTTTCTGACGGGCTGTGTGACGTTGTTGTTAAATTATACAAAACAATGTGTGATTTCGATATCTATTGCACTTTGATAGGCACATAAAATACAATTGCACGTCTTTCATTTAGAGGGCAAATAGTTTGGTTTTTGTTTCCAATTTAACACTTGTGTGTCAATAAACAAAGTGTCCCTGTCCAGATGAACTGTAACAACAGAGGTTAACGATATTACAAGGAACTTCAGCCACAAAAGAACGCTGCTCTGGACGAGAGCTGTGATGTCTACGACACAGCCCAGTAATTTATCTCTGTACTTTATACAGCAAAATAGAAATGGGAGAATCATGGGAGACCAAAACTGGTGAACACTACACCTGAATCACCTGCAGTAGCAGTTTTTTATTAAGGAAAGTTTTTACCACTGACTATTGACTAGTGTGTCACTTACCCGAAGCAGCTCCTGAACTCTTTCTCATAACGTTTACTGTCCGTGAAACGGGAGCTGGAGGATTTTGCGCGGCAGATGCAGCAGCCGTCCAGACTCCTGTACATTTTCGGCTTATGGAAGCCAAACATCTACAACCGAGCATAAACAAAATATATATTTATTTCAACACAAACATACACACACAGTTTTCTCCACGTTTTCTGTGTGCACGGCGCATGATCAACTGCAGTTCCGGCTTCCCACTCCTCGCTCCACCATTGCGCACGTGTTTCTGCTTCAGCCGAGAGAATTTAGTGCAGGTGTGAAAGTAAAATGTGAAACAGGAAACCGATATCGGGTGTTTAAAGGTAATTAAGGTTGACACTATGGTTCTGGGGATGATTTTGGACTCTGCCGCTGTGTGACCCACATGGAGGTATAAGTAGGTCAGCAGTCAGACAGCAGCGTGTCAGACAGATCATGTCAGCATGCTGCGCCCACACGCAGCAATCACGCCGCATTTAGGAAAACTCCAAATATACACCGTGGTTCACACCCTACCCCGTGGCTGTGCTGCGCGGGAGACTCCGTTATTTACTTAATAGTGAAAGTGCCACTTTAAATGAAACGAATCTGCTGTCGCATGAGAACGTCGATAATAACCGTTAGAATGGGGGTAAATGTGAAGCGCCGAGTACAAAAAAAAATTAGAAAACCAGTAATTGTTGCATATGCACAGGAATTAGGTTTTATGTTGCTGGGCAAACTGTGTCCTCTACACCACGTGTAGAACTGAACTGCGGCAAAAACGCGAGCCACGCCCCCCAACCAGACTGTTTTTTTTGCTCGCCATCCGTCCTCGGGGTCTTTTGACAGTGCGGTGCCACAGACAGCAGCCAGAGAGTAGAAAATGTTAGAGTCCTCACTCTGATGCTCCCATCATAGACTCTTAGAGGCAGAATATACAGGGGGTTTACTCTATACGTGAAACATTCATATAAATCTGACTGCATTGTTGGGCAGTCAACAGTCAGTTTCATAGGTGATGCGTTTTCCACTAAAACAACCATTTTCATGGAATGAAATAATAAAAAAAAGACTGACTTCTTCACATTAAAAATTACAAATAAAATAATCAAAAATGGTTTACCATTCAGTAAAAAGCAGAATTAACACTGGTTATGTCAAATATCTAATCAGTGTTCTTTGAAATACTTACAAGTGTACATACTTATATGGCTAAGAAGGAAAGTAGCACATTTCCCCTGCAGCCAAAATTTGCAGTGGCAATTCAACATTTAATAATAGTTCTATACAAATGAAAGTATAAAGTTGAAAAGGCTTTTTCAAAAGGCGCACACTTTGATGTGTTAATCATTTTAATTGTTGACTAGTGAAGTACAAGAAGTCGAAGGAAATAATATTTAACTTATGTTTAACATTAAAAGGTTTTTACTTGTTTGTTTTTAGTATTTTCATATTCCTCAGCTTCATGACCTTATAGTCATATAACTATTACAAAAATCAATATAAAAAAACATGTAAGGGTAAAATATATTCAGTAAATATCACTGTAAAACACTGTCCCACCATCATTTTTATTTATTTAATTATTTATTTACTTTATATAAACCTACCTCCCCTGACAGTGTGTTACTGCCCCACGGCACACATGAATTACCACTGGCTCAGACTGTCCTAAGGTTTGAGTCTTACTGTACAACCAACCCTGAGGGCAACTGCTAATCTCCAAACCAAATGCATTACTCACCTCTTTCCAAAATGTTTTAGCGGATTAAAAGGATTATCACAGTACATTACATATCATATAAAAAATAACGTTCAAATAAATTTGTCCAGGGCATTACAACTGCATTATTCTGTGGTCAAACATGGTGGCCACTGTTTGTGCTTGTCCTGTTTTCTGGGATTTTATTTGTAATTGAAAAGAAATGTTGAGAGTAGTCAAAGACTTATCACAAAGGTGAAGAACATGTATACTCCTCCAGCTTGCCCTTCAACTGGTGATCTTTAATTACGGCTATTAATGGCTATATACAGTATGATATTTTTGGCCAGTATACTCACGTGTGTTTATTTTATTTTTATTTTTTTGTCTGATTGAATTGTACAAAAACATTTAGTAAGAATCTCTTATATCTGCTTGTTTATATATATATATATATATAACTGCGCTATACTCTTCGAACCCCAACTGTTTTTTATTTTAACTATCAAGCGTAGCCTCTGTCGATTGCAGACGATCTCTGCAGCAGCCTACAGTACGTGACGCAACTCAACATGGCATACACTTGGAAGGCGGAGGTAGTGTGGCGAGGAGGTGTGATGCGATTTTAATGCGAAAAAAACTGTCACAGCGATGAGTAAAGTGCAAAAATGTTCCGTAATGCGGCATTTCTGGTTTCGAACGATACTTTCATCATTTAAAATTTAATAAGATTTGGAGAGGCGCACTGCTTTTGTCGACAGAAAAGTGCAAGTGACCAATTTCAACACCCACTCCGGCGAGGAAGCATGGCATGCCACACGACCTGCTTCGTGCGCACCCATTTTATGACGACTGTCGATTACTCGACGACGGTCCGCTCTACTGCACTACACCAACTTCTAGCATATATTTGAACATAAAAGAGAGGGATTTATAAAGATAAACGGCTCACATGTGCACAAAGAGGAAGCTTGTTTAAAAATAAAGGTGTAATTTGATCGTTTCTCTTTGTTATTCCGGAGCCGCGTCGCTGCAACAGTCCGCCCGCAACTCCATGTCCCCGAAGTTCACAGCGACGGGTTTCACTTGAACTTTAAGTCACTTTTTAGACTAAGTTAGCGTTTGAACGCCAGCTCTGATGTTGGCGGTTTAACATTGTAGAGTTATTTTGCCGTAATGTTGACAGCAGCGGCGGCGACCGCGTGCTGAGCCACATCTCTGCTCGGAGTGGGCGTGAGAGACCTAACTTGCCTTATTACGCTGATGTGGATGTGTACAAGTCTACAACCGTTGTTCACATACCTTCATACTGTTCACAACAATGCATTTTAAAAATAAAACTTGGTGTTGGAATATGAAACGCACACAATAATACACTTTTAGTTCAATTTAAGCAGTCATTGAAGGAGTGGTGTCTTGCAGCACCCAAACACAGCTGCCTGAATACGAAGGCCAGTGACTACCTTACTCATCTTTGTGTTCACATCACACCCACTAGCCTCACTTTTAAGACTTTAACTAAAATAACACACGTGCAAAGGTGACCATATGGTGGCAAATACATCATGTATACCTAAAACAGAGCCATTTTCTGATAAGTCTTAGCTACTCTTCAGCAATTCTACCCAAAAGCCGCGTTCACTCTTCACACTTTAACTCCTATCATCATATAAACCATACAAGTTAAGCAAATAAAACATAAAAAAACTAACAATTTCTTTACCTTAGTTGCAAGTGATGTAAAGCTGTGTGAAAAGCAATAGTTTTCCTGCAGCTGCACGTCCTTCCGTCGGTTTATTATGGAAATCAAGCCGTGTCAGTAACCCGCTCTCTTGTTGATGTCTGCGCCTGTGGACCGGACTGGATAGTTGTGGACGTATTGCGCATGCGTCAAATCCACTCCTCCATTTCGTAGTGAAGCAGAAGGGTTTTTTTCTTTTTCTTCAATAAAGGCATTTACATAAACGACGTGTGACGAAGCCGTGCGTCTGCATTCTACTGCCCATATAAGGCAGAGAACATTGCGCGGGAACGGGGGCTCGGCCGTGGTTGCTATGGCACATTGGAGAATGTAACCATAGGGGCGGGTCTGAGCTGCTAGTACACACGGCAGATGGTCTGTCTGGTTTGTGGAACAGAGAGGCTGGGCTGCGGGCCTCCGCGCTGCACAGCAGCCGTCGTCTAACCGAGATGCGCTTTAATTTTGAAACTGCGTGTCAACGGATTAGCGATAAATAACCAGTGGCCCAATATGGAGGACTTCATTTTGTGGTCGTTTTCCGGTTACAAACACGCGAACCATTGTTATAATCGATAAAGTGAAGCACTACTGACACTTTCAAATATCTTATTTAATAATATAATATATATATAATATACTGTAAGTCACTAAAGCTTTATTTTAATGCAATGAAAAAGGCCAAACTGCAGCATTAAATGTATTATTAATTTTAAAATATTTTTGTCACATTCATGTAGGCTTATTTAAATTAATGCAGCATTTCTAAAGATGCTAACTTTATATGAGCTTTAACTGTTTACTTTGCACATGGACGTAAAAAAACAGACTGAGGAAAAAACTTCAGAAGTTTAATATAAATTGTCGGATCCCCACAAAGCAGAATTGTATATATAAACCTCATCAAAATGTTTTAAAATCTAACGAGGAGTATTATGAAGTAGTTCAAAGAGGTCAATATTACATACAGTAGACCAACAGAAATTGTAACAACACCAGACATAAAAAGCAGGGGGAGAAGTCTTAAATTACACAATTTACTGTCACTCAGACTTAACAGGGATTAACTTAAGTCTGCAAACAAAGAAAACATTACTTCTGTTGGTGATACAGCTCTAAACCAGACCAAAATGTATGGTGTATTGACATCTTTAAAAGAAATGATTCAAGATGAAAGAATATGATCAGATTAGAGGAAAATATTGATCTCCTGATGGGGAGAAGGAAATATAATCTCTCCATCTTCACGAAGGAGGGATTACTGTATACTACTAGAGCATGAGTGTCCACACTGTTGGCTTGGGAGCTACTTTTACAAATGACCACAACTAAGTGGTCTGTCTACGTTGATAATATTAAATATATTTTTATTAATATGAACTGAATATACTTTATTTATACATATGTTGCTTATATAACTGTAGCTATATGGCACAATATGATTCAGTTCAACTGTTTTTTTTGTTTCAAAACATCCACATTTTCAAAGCAAATATGTCAAAGTATGTAATATAAAAGTAAATATGTGAAAAAAACAAAATATGTAATAAGCCGTAATCTTTAGCCGTCTTTAAATTGCAAATCCAAATTAAACAATTAACCAAATTCACTGTTTTGATCTGCAGGTTAAAAGAAGAAAGACACCAACAGGTTGATCATAATCATTTCATATTTAATGACACATTTCATAAATAACAACTCTTTATTGCTTTCTCTAAACTGTTCCTAAATATTAACAAAGGCTTGGTGAATTTCACGGGAGAGTAAAGGAAACATATGAACCGTTATTTGGGAATAAACATAATATCTTTTATTTTTAAGAGTCTGTGCTGTGCTGTCATGTTTTGCAAAGACAATAAGACAACTTTCCAAAAAGCCAAGGTGATTATCAGTTAAAGTCAATGAAGTGAATCAGTAAAGGAATCTATTGTGTAGCAAAGTAACAACAACAACAAAAAACATCATGCTGACAAATATGACATATACAGTAGGTATGCTATGAGAACAGAGGGTCACAACTCTATCAAAGATCTAATGAAGCATAATATTTACAGTGGTGGAAAGGGAGGGGAAGGAGAAGCACAGCGTTTAAATTATACATATAGAACCCTCTGCAGTGTGTGATTCCAAAGAACAAAAGAATGTTCCAGGCCAGAAACTCCACAGAAAGAGTGGGGTAACTAAACATTTTTGTAACTTATTACCAGAGTATTATTTATACGTTCACATTATTTTTTTTAACATCTGACAGAAAACAAACAAAAATGATTTTGACCATGCATGTGTTTGTGTGAAGTTCAAGTGCAAGCAATGCAGTAGTATTAGGCGAGATGAACTTGACAAAGCGTCAGGTACAAGAAAAGATCTAAGTGGAGAAAATATTCAGATAGGGTGAATAGATTAATTTTTGTCCCTCGTGGAAATTATTGTAATGGTGTTGATGCTTCACAAACATCAGACTGTGTCTTCTAAACCTAAAAGAAATTATGTTTGATTCTTACAGTCATGAACAAGGTGATATGTTTACAGTTGACAATGCTTCAGTCACTGTACTTTTTACTTTCTATGATCAGTTGATAATTTGCGCCTGTGTAAATGTAGAGAGAGCTGAATGTTTCAGCGTTGAAGTTGTGTTTTTTCAGAGTATGTCAGAGTGTCAGAGTGTGTCAGAGATCAACCCCTTTGATCAGCGCCGTCTCCAGGGTGATGGTGAAGTCATTTAGTGTGTGAAGGATGCGGGTCAGGGAGTGCACAGCTGCACCCTCCCTCAGCAGAGCACCCTCCTCATAAGTCCGAGCCGTCAGTGGACACTCCGCCAAGAGGGGGAGCCACTGAGACAGAAGCCGGTCCCTGTCAAAAGAAGCACATCAATTATTCTCTGCTATGTAATTTTTTTTTAATGAACAAAGTACACATAATTAATGAGTTAAAAAAACTTGGTTCTCTTGTGACGTGTTTCGGGCAAAAACTAAGGTTGTTCACTCTCATCTGCAACTCCTGTAAACTCACCACTTCACCACGAGCAAATGACATAATGTTGAATTACAGTTTTTGAGGTGTTTTATTTACATTATATGTCCTGGTCGTGACATATTTATCTGTACCTGTGCCAGTATTGATGACTACTCAAAGAGCTTGACAGTCCTCTTCTTTCCCCCCTCACATGTGTATATCACAGTACAAGCAGCGTCATAATAATTCAGGACTGACAGTTTGCGTCCTGTAACATCATGCTAATGAGATATCTCACCTGATTCCCAGGCAGACAAACAGCTGAAATTTCCCCTCCTTTCCAATGTTCCTTGGCGAGGCGTTGATGGCATTGACGTAGTGACACAGTGAGACGCATGCAGGAGCCTTTATGATTGCTGAATCCTGCAGGTCACTCATCTGATCAACCTCCAAGAAAACCACGGCCTTCTCTGTAATAGTTGTCATAGTATTAGCACATTGTATAAATGCAATGACCTAGATTAAAAAGTTGGTAATTTGACACAAGTCACTTTTAGTTTCACTAGATATTGGCAAGAATCAGACCGCTGAATATAACTAAACCTTTAATGATCTAAACTGGGGTGTCCACACTTTTTCAGCTTGGGAGCTACTTTTCAAGTGACACGGGTGAAGTAATCTACCTACATTGAAAACTCTAAATATATATTTACTACTTTGATTAAATGGCTGTAGTTTTATGGCACAATACCGTCTGACTCAATACTTCTAAGGTCCTTACTTTAGCTCTAGTGATTAGCACCTTAAAATAGAATTAAATCTATCATTTAAAATAGTTTTTTTTTTAATATAATTGCTCAGGATCTACCAGCACTTCCTTTGAGATCTACTGGTAGATCCTGATCTACTTATTGGGCACCCCTTAGCTAAACCATCGTGAGGTCATACCACCTACCAATAAAGTCCCAAACAAACACATTTCTTTGGAAAAGTCGGTTAGATTTGAAGCCATGCTGGAGAAAACTTTCCAAAGACAGCACCAGCCCTCCTTCACCACACAACAAGACCGTCAGGTTTCCTCTCTGAAAAAAAAAAAAACCCAAACAAATTAAAACAGGGATTTAACAGAGATACTATAAGGTAGTGGTTCTCAATTTAATTTCTGTCTCGCCCACCTTGTTTTCACGTCCTCCCTCCCCCCGACCCACACCCCATGTAAATTAAAATACTATTGAGAACCTGATAACATGTATATTTTTATATGTACAAAACACTGCCTCAATCATTCTCCTAGGCTTAGGTCAAATAGATAGTACTTCTCAAACAGTGGGGCGTGGTGAGGTGCCGGTCACTAGGTGGTAGCAACTCATACAGTGTTTTGTACAGAAATATACGTGTTATCAGGTTCTCAATAGTATTTACATTCGTGGGGGTGTGGGTCGCAGGGATGGAGTGGGGGGGATTTGGCGGCGGGAGGTATGTACCTCTTGTTCAGGCTTGTGGAAGTGTTTAACCAGATTATTGGCTGCCTCCCTCATGCTCTCTTGTACCTCAACAGACAGCAGTCCTGACAAAACAAATGAAGGACAATAAAAAAATAGTAACACAAGGACAAACACAAGGTAATGGGAACAGAGAATGAACTAGAAATGATGATATAGGAGAAGAGTCTGTGTGCATGCTCAGCTCGCTGACAACTAGGTCAGCTATTGTATGCAAGAATGGGAAATTTGACATCACATACTGCCTCGGCAGCTGAGTGATCCCAGCATTGTCCGTACACCCTGAGACGGAGAGGCCAGTTCTGGAGGTGTTGCTGACCACCTCCCTGAGTCCTCCTCTGCGCCAGGTGTCACCAGTTGACCAATGAGAACTCTTTCCAAGCTTCCGTCACCCACACCTTTCCCCAGCCATCGACCACAGGGAAATCTATGTGGACACAGGACACAAAAATGATTTATATAAGGCAGACTGATAGATGGATCGATTGATAGCTTTCATTCTTCCATACAGTACATGTCATAAACTAATGACATTAGTTCATGCTGTGCTTATGACGTATGGATGAAATATAGATTTCACAGGATATTTGTGCATTTTATATTTATTTATGTATTTATTATAGCTATACTTTCAGTCCCCATTTTGTCCAAGAGAAAATCATTTGTATCAGTTCTGGTTCCTTTTGGCTTTTATTTGAACAGACAACCAAAATAACCAGACTATTGAACGCACCTGAATATAAGCCCCACCCACTAAATAAAAAAAATAATTGTACATATATAGGCCACACTTCTCTATAAGCCGCAGGTGTCCACGTTATAATGTGATATTACACTTTTATTTAAATAAAAGCCTTTTTCTGAACAGTGCCTGTAACACGACTGGTTACACATCTTGGTTAACTCTTTTCTGCTTTGGAGCCCCGAACGTAGTTGGAATACACAGCCCAAGCTGGGGCTCTTTTGCTAGTCTGTAAAAATCTATAAATTAGCCGCATCATTGGGGTTGTACAGGGTTCAAAGCGTGTCCATAAAGTAGCGGCTTGTAGTCCAGAAATTACAGTATTTTTATTAGTGAAGGCACTTATTATTTACCACATCATTCATAGAAGACAAAGGTTCCTTCAGCATCTTTGTCTCCTTCGAGGTACTAAACAAACTACTTATGTAGTACATCAACTATATTTTACTGCTGCTAATACGCATGATCACAGAGTGTAAGGCCACGGTCAGATGTGGTGGTCTCACCTGTAGGTGTGTCCAGTGATCTCATTGTACACCATCACACAGTCAATCAGACACTTGGCCAGCAAACCAGAGTTTTCCTGCCCCAGCTGCAGAGTGCTCAGTCTGCCCAGGTTCTTGCACTGTAAAATGAAGTACAGACCACAGTGTGAGGACTCTTTTTTCCTTCCTTCATTTATTGTGTAATATTGTTGATGTGTTAAGTTGACCTGGAAAAACATCTCTTGTGTGTTTTTTGGCATTTGTCTTATTCCTGAATCCCCCAGTTCTCCTGACACACACACCCAGGGGTTAACAGTTGCCATGGCAATGCTCAGCTTCTTCATGGGAATAATCACAACACGGTATGGAATACCTGTACAATAAATAGTAGAAAAAAGCAGTTTAATAGATTATATACAAATTTTATTTGTATTTGTGCAGAAGGAAGGAGGTAATTTGTGAAACCATGAGGCAACGGTGAAGAGTTTTTAGTGTCTTTTGTTGTGTTGGGAAGTATACAACAGGCCACAGACTTTTATTTTGATAGGATTCAACTCACTGATGGAGGTAAAGATGTGAGTAAAACAGAGGTAATCCACAGTGTTGAGAGATAGCAAGTGGAACAAAAACTGCTCCCTCTCTTCCTCACACAGCAAGAAAGCATGCGGCTTATACAGCTGCCTGTCAGGAGAGAAGAAAAGATATGTTAGAACGTTTGAAGTTATGGCTGAAAACATAAATACAATGCTGTAAACGTGGCTTAGTTTCTGACTTGAGCAGTTTCTGGTTTGATAGGAGTTCTTTCAGGTGCTGGGAAAGTGACTTCTTCTCCAGGCCCAGATGAATCCAGGCTCGGGCCTGAGCCAACTCAGACATCCCTTTACTCATGGTCTGAATAAACCTAGAAGAGTAACAAACAGACCAGAGAAGTCGACATCAACCTCTTATGTACCTATATATACCAGTTGTTACACCAGTGTGTGGCAAGTTTGTTGCCTTACAAAAAAAATCAATATCAGTGGGACTTACATACATTACATACATTTTGCAAATTATTAGCTAACTAAACATGGAGCAACAAACACTGGACCACAAAATTAGTAGAATTAGAATTAGTTTCTTTTAAATTTCACTTTAGTTGGTCTAAAATGAGGTTTTCATATGAGCCCCAGCAGCAAAATGCCCTTCTCTATTAAAACTTTACCTAAACCTGTCCTTCTGGTGGTGGAGTCCACAGATAGTGTACATACAGTATGATACTTATACGCCTGCTGTGCTTACCTCATATCCTCTATTAAGAATCCTTTCATGGGCAGCGCACCTTCATCGTCTGTTTTCTGCTCTGATCCTACAAAAGCAGCCATTTTAAAAGCAATGATTAGTTGACATTTAGCAAAAGTATTTGCTGAAGAAAAACACTTCAACAGATGTGCTGTGTCCTGACCTGAAGACTCTGCTGGCACCTCCGTCTTCCCCTGGGCTGTCTGGTAGTGTAGGAGATGGGACCAGAGAGCAGACTTCCCCTGAATGAATTACACAGAGATCACAGTGTCATTTCTCTGTGTTCACACAAGAGTGCAGGTTCAGTCAATAGCGCTGTAGTTCACCTGTGTGACTAATGAGCTCTGACCTGTTTAAGCTGCAGACCATGACCCCAGGTTCTCTCCAGTAAGTCACACAAGCCATGAATGAGGGTGTTCTCCTGCAGACCCGTGATGTTGGCCTCTCCCGGGCCGAGCTCCACACTTTCTTTCCCCATCCTCTCCATCAGCATCCGTTTAGTCTATGGTGTCAGAATACAGAACTTGTGTTATTATATGTTATTATAATTATTTATACTATATTATTTCGTGGGTTTTCTCCAGGTCCTCTGTTTTTCTCCCAGAGTTTAAAAGCATATAGAGTAAGGTCATCGTTCACTTTATACTTTACTTTATTATTAACAATTATTTTTTTGCTTCAAACTTTTGAGTTCTTTTTTGAAATAGATAGGGAATTGTTTTGAATCATCCATTCTTAGGGAACTCCTCATAAAGGGTAGATGAAGAAACGAGGCTGCAACCAAAGAGCTACTGCTGTTAGCTCCACGGTATTACTTTAAATCAGATCAATACAAGACCTTGAAAGTGAGATTCTAAATAGCTTCAATGACAACACCATCACTATCACCATACACAGTGGGACTGCAGTTACCTTCAGGCGGCACTCGCTCAACAACACGTCAACAAACTCTCTGTGAGTCTGAGAGACAGCTTGTGGTGACGGGTCGAGTAGCGTGGACTGGTGAAGGTGGTTCCTTGTGAATGTGTGCTTCTGTTAAACAGACAGAAAGACAAAGTATCTGTGGTAAAAGCTTCCTGGAGTCCTTGGGAGCAACCGGGTGTGCGTTTGTTTATGGAAAGGTACTTGTCTCTGTCCAGTGTCTGCTCCTGAGTGATCATTTGTCGTTGATCTTCTAGGCTCAGCCTTGCGCGACGCTGTCACACGACTCGACCGTCTGTTCAACCAAAACAAAACATAAATTCACACACGGTGTGAGGTTCTAATGTACACTTACTGAGTTACGTATTAGATCAGATTGAACTTTACTGCGCACACACTGGGGAAGTTGTAAAATATTTATGTAAAAAAAAAAAAAAAACACCCACATATATATACACATATACTTTATTGTAATTACAATGAGTAAACTAGTATTGGTACCACTGAAAGAGTGCATACATCTCTGTGAGTTAGCCACCAGTAGCCTGCCTTTGGTTGAGAATGACATTTATTGTTAGCCTAGTGATGAGCACTGAACAGAAACTCACTTGTTGGTGTTTTGTCCTTGTGCGAGCACATCAGCCTGTAGTCTGGGGAAGTGTCCAGGGTGGTGGCGACCCTGGCCAATCCTCATGTCCAGCAGGTGGGGGTGTATCGCTGTGTGGTCAGCCTTCAGCAGTCGGCACTCAGTTGCCTGGGCTGCAGACATAAACACACATTTACAGTCAAGCTGTGATTATAATTATTTATGATCAAGAGCCTAAAAAATGGACTAAAGGATAAATACTATTGTGAAGCTTATTTTACAGTAATTCTTTTACACCTGTTTTTCATTTTTTAATTATACGTCACATTTTGATTGACATGAGTCATCATTTTGTAAGTATTCTTTGCAGTCCTACTAGACCCAATCCTCACCTTTAAAAAATAATTTTTAAAATAGATTTAAATTGATATTGCTATGGGTCAAATGTAGTTTATGGTGATATATTTTATATATATATATATATATATATATAAATATATATTTAACCATTATATATATATATATATATACATATACATATATCACTTAACATCCAGATGTAAATATGTGACAAAAAGAAATATTATATAAATCTCAATCTTTCACCTAATAATATTAAATTGTTGAATTAGTTTAATTATGTTATGATTGTACTGGTCTGGCCCACTTCACATCTAATCAGGTTGTATGCTGCCCCTGAACCAAAATGACTTTGACACCCCTCTAATCCAATCCACATCCAAGTAAACAAACAGTACCTGAATCACAGAGTGTGAAATTTCTCCTGGGGTGACAGTTCTGTGAATCCTTGTCTGTCTCACACAGCCGCTCTTTTTCCAGCCGATCGTCAAACATCTGCTGCAGTGGATCTCTGTCGGCCCAGCATGATATTACTTTTCCCTCCACGAAAGATGAAAACATGGATGTTTCCACGAACCGAGATAAGAAACGCAAGTGGGTTGTAGGTTGAACCGAGAGGAAGGAGCCCTGAAAAATTATAAAGACATACATGAATGAATTTAAGATAGAAAAACTGCTCCAAACTTTGCGCGCTGAGGTCCACTGACCTTATCGAAGCTCAACATCCCCTCTCTGTTGCTTAGCCAAGAGTCCAGATCCAAAGCGGTATGAATGACGAACTCCTCGTACCTTCCGAACATTGTGGCTAGACGTCCGGCAAACACCTCCCTCAGGTGAATGTTCAGTTTAGCAGCCCTCAGCATTTCCTCCTGCTCTTCAAACACACGTCTCAGCGTCTTCTCACCGTCTGACACTGGGCCTCCACCACAGCCTCGTGCAAGAGCTTGTAGCCTTTCCAAAACTGCCAGCTCCTCTCCTCCAAGGTTTCCATTTCTTCTGTCCTCCATCAAATCCTCAAGGACCAGATCTTCCTTGCAGGGAGAGATGGAGGTGGTGATGGTTTTAGGTTTGGTGGTAAAAAATCCAAATTTTTGTAGAACCTCACTCAGTTCCTGGATGAGCTCAGTTTGGTCTGGAAACAAAGGCAGATCTTCTGGGACTTCAATGCACTGGTTGTCAATGTCTACAAAACACAGGTTTGCCTGTGGAGAAGCATGGGACAAACAGTTTCATTAGACGACAAATCAAAAGCAAGAGTAGAGTTGATGTTTTTTCACCCCTGTTCTTAGAGTGTATTCACTGTAGAGCCAGTTGCCCCCCAGACCCTTACACCTCCAAGTCCCACACATAACACAGCCCACCTTTTCCAACTCTACCACAGCAAGTAAGTGTGCCCGACCCAGTACACTGCACTCAAACTAGCCATAGAATCCCGAGGAGTGCACCCTTACACATTAACATTAATAGACTTAGTTCAAAACTGGCTAGCCTTGAATACTCTATTTTGTGTTAAAATAAAATGATTTTTCTAATATTAACTTTATTTTCTAATCTTCAAAATATCGCTCCTTTGTTTTGGATTTCTACAGCCGCACCCTGTCGTAAATCTGTGTTTGTTTTTAGGTAGTGCTTCAGCAGCAGCAGCAACAGTAAAGTCAGCAGTAGTAGTAAGTGACCTTAAGAGTCAGTTTACACTAGGCCTCATGGGAACCTGTGACGTGATCTGTGAAGTAGAAAGAGGTCAATTTTCTTGGACATTTGGTACTAACAAGGTCTTCGTTTTAAAGTGTGTTTAAAGATAAAGACAAAATAGTATTAGCATTAATGACGAACAACAATGGTGAGGATAATAAATCATCTGAGGAACTGCTCAGATAAAGATAGATTTCTGTGTATTTTTTTGCAGACTGAAATCTATCCACAAATACAACACTGTTTTGTTTTAACCAAAAAAAAAAGTAGTTTGTGTTCTTGTGATAAATTTTAACCGATGTGCATATGTCCTATTTCCTTCAAATTGACAAACTCACTGTCATTAATAATTCAGTAAGTGTTTATATTCCGGAGCCTCTGTGTCTATGCTTTTATCTCCCTGAAGCGTTTTTTTTCTGCTGCCTGTTTTCTGGGACAAAGCGACTTCAAGGAGTGAGATTTTTATGCGGAATAATGTGTTCTCGATTGTGGGACAGGGTTTTAAAGGGGGTGCACAGATCTGAGAGGAGGAACCATCCCAAATAGGACAGGAGGAAACAAATCGTCAGTAAAATAAGAGACCAACAAAAGCTCTCAGACAGGAGAGAGTGGGTATAACGTAAACAAGACAAAAAAACTAGTTTTTTTTAATGTCGCACCTCATGTGGAAGGTGAATAGAAGAGCGCTGCATCCCATCTCTGCGCTGAAGCCCCATCAGGAAGGGCACTGGTGCGTCCAGGAGATGGAACAATGGCCCAGAGACAATAGGCAGGTAGATGTGCTGCCACTGGAACGGAAACAGTAGTGTGGTGACGCACTCCGCCACTGTCATCAACCGCTGGTAGTCTGGTGAAAAAGCATGGCAGGAAGGAGGAAACTGGAACATTAGTGTAAGCCGTACATATTCAAATATATGAGTTCAGGCTGAGCAGCAACTACAGGAAAAAGGCTGATTCCGAATTTTTTCAGTTCTTCAATTCCTGAAAAGTAACATCTCCAGAAAGTAAACATCTTGCTGTTTTTCCCAAACAGAAAAATGTTAAAATCGTATCGTGATCAAAAAAAAAAAGTGAATCGTATTGTGAGTTGAGTGTATTATCACATACATCTAGTGACAATGTAACAGCGAAAAGATGAAAGTCAAGGACGTCGTAAACCGAGCACCCTCTGTATTTGTTTTGTTATAAAACAGTACTTCTCAAATACTGGGGCGGGCCCTTTGGAGGGGCGCGGTGAGGTGCCAGAGGGGGTGTGAGGGGCTTCCAATGGAATACTGCACGCTGGACATAAGTGTACCACTGCTGTAATGCTTGATGATAACAAGCCTCTAGTCAGTAGGTGGCAGCAACTCATGCAGTGGTTTGTACAGATACAAATATACATGTTATCAGGTTCAAAATAGTATTTCAATTTGCCGGGGGTGGGATGGGTGTGTGTGAAAACATTTCTGTCCCCAAGGGGGGGCATGATAGAAAATAATTAAGTACCACTCTCATAAAACGACTAATGATCTCACCTTCAAACTTCTTCACGACCTAATTAAAAAATGAGAGGTCCTCTTTTAATTTTTCAAAAAATGTCAAGCTAATCTGTTTACCTTGAGAGAACAATAGTAGCTGTGTCTCCAAAAAAGCACAAGTCAGCAGTTGAACCATGTTGCTGACACCCAGGAGGGAGAAGGCTTCTCCCAGAGAATACTCTGCCAGAGGAAGTTCTCCCGGACCAGGGCGCTGGCACATGATCGGGCGTTGAACACCATGGAATCTGAGTGACTTGCCAGGTGGAGGCAACGGAACCTCGTAAAGGACATTATGGATGTAGCTCTCCAGAGGAAGAGGTGGAGCAACGTGTGATGTCACAGCTTGGTGAAGCTGAGAGAGGAACTGTCGCGAAGCCTGAAGGAACGGGAGTGGCGTCAGGAGGCAGAGGGCTTTGGACACATACAGCTTGTCACGCACTAGGTCAAAAGAGCCTACGCAGCCCAGGCAACCAGGGATTCCAGCCAAAGACTCAACATCTGATTCTTCCAAACTGCTCACAAGAGAGTCCATGCTGGAGGAGCAGGGTGAGGTGGAAGATGATGTTGAGCAAGAGGGAGAGGAGGCAGAGGAGGAGGACTGGTGCTCCACGTGGTGCATTTGACAGAGAGTCTGCATAGCGGTAATGATATTAGGGTCCGTCACCTCCTCGTAGAACGTGTGGACAAAGCCGTAGGTGCGTGAACCATCATCGGGGGAAAATGTGAAGGAGTGAAACTGAGAATCCAGTTTGTCTGCCTGAGTGCGGAAGGACAGACCCCGCGGCATACAGAGCTAAAACAAGTGTGAAAAGAGAAAGGAAAACAAAAAGAAAAGGTTTAAATTGTGATACATTTTGTAAATTACATTTTTATATACAAGACCAATTCATTTATAAGACTGTTAGGATTTAGTATTACAAGTAATAAATCTCATACGTAGCGATAGAATTTTATTAATTCCTTGGGAGTTCCCTTCAGAAATGAAGTGTCAAACTCAAATTCACAGTGGGCCAAAACTAAAAACTGGGATGAAGTCATCGGCCAAACTTAATATTTTTTGAAAAATTCGCCAAAAAAAGATCACAATTGTGCATGTTTTCCCTTCTCTCCAGATGTAATGTCAATTTTTTTTCATAAGGAACCAAGTTTTAGTTTTGCGTAAACATTGAATTTGGAACAACCCAAGCTAAATATTATAAACACAAACAACAACAAAAACCAGCCAACAACAAAAAAACAAAACAAAATGTAGGTCCTATAACATAGCACATACACCGCTAATACTGCATAAACTGCCAACATATACGGGCTATACAGTATATAGAGGCTATACAGTATATAGAGGCTATACAGTATACTGGCGGACCGACTCTGGTACACATTTGATACAATCTCGGTCAATTATAATTATACTCTGAGCCTGATTTGCCCCTGGGCCTGAGTTTGACACATGTGAGCTATGTCATCAGTTTAGAGTTGATCTACATTCCTCAGTTTCTTTCTTTTCTTCTGCAATAATTCCATTGTTTTATTATTTTTAATTATTTAGTTTAAAAATAGTACGACAAACAGGGAAAGCCCTTTTAAATTCTGAGAAAAAATTCAACAGCCCGTGTTGACAATACAAAATGATCCAAACTGCAACACAACATGAATGGCAATTTATGAAATTTAAATTTAAATAGATATCTCTATTGCTGCTTATAATCACTAATAATCTTAACATTTTTAGGATGAGAATTATTTTATGGCTACTGTGCTAAACCTAAACTGCTAAAAGTAATTTAGCACCAATGTGAAGTAGAACATCTCACCATGTTGATAGCAGTTTTATTAAAAGGGTTTTTGTCCGTGTTTTCGGGGTAGTGCACCAGAACCTTGGACTTGAAGGATCGTCGAATGGGGCTTTGTTCAAAGCTTTCACCTGAGAGACAGAGAGAATGACGACATCACATAAGTAGAAAAAAAACATCAACCCACATCAGCGCAGAATGACAAACATCACGACAGAGGACAAAAATCCAACTGACAGCAGATTTCAATGAATAGAAAAGGCATAACGTGACACACTGTTTCACAACACAGTGTTAATGCCACAGTTTACTTTACAGCTCAGAGTTAAAAGAGTAATTTTCAACACAATTACCATCACTGATCTCTGTAAAAAAAAACATGAGAAAAGTGTATTTACTAAAATTTCCGGCCGTAAAGTACATTTTTGGTTTTCAGCTGAAAAACTTAATACAGAAACAACACGGATGAAACAGGAAATTATGATGATGCAAGCGAAAAAACCGCAGCCAGCACGGGCTTGTCTGAAAGTACCATGTCTGTCGACGTATTTCAATATATCTGAGAAAAACCCACGGATAGCGATGTGCAACACGTGTTATGCTGAAATTTCAAGAACGGCACGCGTTTCACTGAGATGTATGCGCATCTCGTCGCAACTGTACTTTATCCGCATTATAGAGATCATTACTTGGATGCAGGATTAAAGCAGCGCTCACGAGAAAAATGAACCAGGCTGCAATGGATGCGGTGAACCCGCTTGGAGACTGAGAAGTGCACAGAGCAGGAGAAGGAGAGCAGTGTGCCAGATGAGGGGCGGGGACCCTCGATGTCTGATATGTTCTGTGAGACAGAGAGCTCCTCGAATAATAATAGTTATAGGTAGGCAGTTGATTTTATTTCTCTGCTAGACATTTGACAATGAATTATTTTGACAATTATTAATTTATTATGTATTCATGATTAATGTATGCAACTGCAGTGTCTTGATTTCATTGAGGTTTAGTACACAGTCATAGCCATACATGCAATGGTACTAATAATTGGCATAATCATTTCTTTCAGTGTTTTGGTTTTCCGCCTTGGTTTCCTCATTTTTGGTTTTGGTCAAGAATTAGTTTCGGTGCATCACTAATATTTGCTGCAAATATTTTGTCTTTGTTAGTCTGTGTGATGGGCAGAACATTTAAATACTCTCCTAGAATATAATAGTGAGAGACTTAGGGTTGCTGAACAAGATCTTTATGTGTATCTTTCTTCAATTCAAGTAGGAGATCATTATATTTCATTACATACATTGGGGAAACACTGGTCTGGATATAGTGAGTCGAGAATGCTATTATGTCATATTTGACAATATAGCAACAAGAGTGAAAGTCAGAGGTACCGTAGACCATAGATCTATAAAAAGCTAGATCGTCCAGGTCCTCATGGGGAAGCTGGTTTAGCAAATTCCAAAGAGATGAATTGCGGTCATCCTGACTCTACTCTGTCCTGTTTATAAATCTATGTGGTCGACAGAAATTGATATACAGTGGCTGTGTATTCTCAAACTGAGACATATTTTAGACTTTATCCTGTTTGCATTGGAATTTGAAAGATGTATTATTGTGAAAAATATCGCCGAATTATCTTTAAATGAAGAAAGTGAATGAAAACAATGGGAGTGTGTTTAAATCTGGTACCAAATGAGCTATGGTGTGGTACAGGTCAGGAGACAGGTGGTTGAGGACAACCTGGTCTGGAAGACCACCTTGAGACATGCTATAATGATCATTAACTGTTAGTTGGGTGCCACTCAAACCAATTAATCTGCTTTCTGAAATGTAAAGTAATTCTGTTGCTATTTTCCAACTTCTAAATCTGTAAAGCTGTCCAGGGTGTACCCCGTCCTCGCCAATGGACAATTGGGATTAGCTACAGCACCCCAACCCAGAACTCTGCAAAGGGATAAGTGGTAGATAAAAGATGGATGCATGAATCAATACAGTTTTACAAGAGAGGGAGAACTGATCTGAAGGTCATGACATAAAATTATTTTATGTAAATATGAAGTTCTCGTCCAGTGGTCGGACGTATCTACCTTGAAATTAAGAACTCACGTGTTGGAGACAGGAATGACTATTTGCACTGCTGAGAGCTTTCACTGGTTTATGCTCATTGCCATAGTAACAGGGTGAACATGATTTTTCTCATTCTTTCTTTCAGCAGCAACCCCGCTGTAAATTATAATGACGGTCAAATGTAGCCTGAAGAAAGGTGTTAAAATATCTACAAATTAGCATATACAAATGTTACTGCTTTTGCTGTGTAGCTCACTTTTCATATCCTTCATGAATCATCAGAGTTCGTATTTAACGACAGACGACAGAAAGTGACCTCATTAAAGGAAACCGTGTTGGAGGCGGTACCAGGGATTTAATATTAAACTGAGTCAAGCTAGTCGCAGACTGGCAATAGTGGAGGAAGAAGCCAATGTTATCCGTTGAGGACACAAGCGTTAGTACTTGAAGTCAGAGATGTTTAGTTGCTATGGTTACCACATCCTCTATGGGATTTGCCAGCAGTGTCAGCTGAAAATGTTAGCCTTATTTACATTTGCTCTACTTTGGACTTTGTCCCAGCAATATTTTGGGAAATTTTAATTTCTTCATTTTTCAAGAACAGACAACCACTATAAAATAAAATTGTCTGGGGAAAGAATCTTTATGGTATTATCAGTAAAGTAAATCACCTGAGAGCTGTATCTGAATGTTTTAGGGACTAAAAGCATATTTTATCCTTAAAACTTTTTGACTTGCCCTCGTGTTTAAATTTGTGTTTTTTGCCGTTTACAATTTCATCACAGAGATTTATTGCTTTAAGTGACCTTTAATCACTGCACGAGAGCATTTCATCAGGGCAACTGTGGAGCCACATCTTTCAAATTCACTGGACGTCTCATTCATCACATCTCTACATGAGTGGATGAGGTCCAATGTTAAAATTACAGTGAATCTCAGCTGGTATTAACGGCAAAGCAGAAATTCCTATAATTAATCACCTCTGTTTAAATTACTGTGATCGTGCATTTAGGTTTCATCATCCAAAGTTTATTAGGAAAATTATAAATACCCCGATAGTGACACGCTGCAGAATACCCAGGAATGACACTAAAGCCTGGTAATCGACACATGCTAAAAATGGGCTCCCCTAATTTAAAATATATATGATTTAAATACAATAATTGATGGAAACCTACTGAACTTGCAGAGACTGTTGTGTAGTGACTAGCAGCATGATCTTTTACAAACACATTCTTATGGGAAAAAGGGATTTGAGATACAAGGACCTTGAGTTACAAGCTCAGTCCTGGAACGGATTATGGTGGTATCTCAAGGTATTACTGTATACCTGTATAGCATGAAATGTTAAGATTCCTATTGGTGAAAAGGCATCAACATCATAAAGATGCTTCTCAACTGTTCTGTCAGGGAGTGACTGCCCTCAGCTGATGTCATTCCCTCTGACACTGCCTAGGTCTGAAGCAACACTGAAGCCTCAGCCGTCTGAACACAGAGTGTCACGTGATATTCCATTCGGCTGCCGAAAAGACAATGGCATGCATTGAGAACCAAGCATGAGCAGGTTGTGTCTGTGACATGCACTAATTACGCTCAACACACAGCGATATTGTACAACTTCCATGTAAAAAAAGAGACACAGTTTCTAGTGCCTGACAGCACGTCACCAAATACAATACAAACGAGGCCAGAGAACAACAGAGAGAGAAGAGCAGAGCCCCCACTGCTGCGGAGGGGTTTAGATGACCCGATGTTACATAAGCAGATTGGTAGAGATCACACACACTGGCCAACAGTGCTGCTCCCTCACTTCAGGGTCCAGCCATCAAAGGGGTTTCATGTTAGTATCAAAAAGGACAGTTATTTTCAACAGAGCCCAGGCTACATTCATTGCTAAAAAAGAAAACTCTTTGTTTTTGCAAATTTGCCCTAATGTACACCAAGGTGAGGTACACTGCAATCCAGATTCAAATTTTACAGACTTTTATATTTAACACCTTGGATATTGTAACCTTCAACTGCATCTTTATGCTACCTTTAGGCTCGGGGGCATCTGGTAGCCTATGTTCTGAAAATACAGTAAAACTAGTCAACAAGTCAAAAATGTTACTGTTATTGTGCTTTTTGAATCAGTTCCACTTGCAGTGATATTCAAATGGGTGCAATGACCATGTTAAGAAGACCATCTGCTATTGTATGTCCTACAACGTTTTATTATCACATTGTTCTGGACGTCTGTATCAAACAAGTAGCTCTTCGTATTACGAAGTGCCCCTGAAGTAGCTCTTAGTTTCAGAAAGGTTGGTGACCCCTGTGCTTTATAGTCACATTGTAAACATCATCATTCACCAGGAATTTAGAAACAGTCAAATCTAAATGTGACTTTAAATATTTTATCATTTCAAGTTAAAGCTGGAAGTAATGTCAGATAGTGCTGAAATTGTGCACCTGCAAAAAGGTTCCAAACAACACACGGGGACAAATGTCTGTCCTCACCTTGGGAGAAAGAACCAGTGACTCTCATCTCCTTCTCTAAAACCACAAGCTGCTATAAATAAAAAATACCACAAGCCTCTCAGACAAGGAAGCATCAATGCAGATGTCCTCTCCATGGCAACCCCCACATCACAGCAGCACAGCAGCAAACCTCCTGATGCCGAGCTCACTGATGTCACTGTCCCGCCTGCAGAGTGTTGTTGACCCTCGCATGCTACATTGCTAATCCCAGTGTGACCACTATGTCCTGCTTGTTTTGCACATTTATTCAACGTGTAGCAGTGAATGACTTGCAGAAAACGGCAACACTAGATGTACTGACTGTAGTAGATATAATATATTTGGGCCACAATAAAAGAACAGTTATTTATTATTGATTTATGTATTGTTTAGGTTATTAATTCTTGTTCAAAAACATCAGATGGCAGTGTGATCAGGTGGTGATCAGATATTGTCAAACCTTAAAATTATATCTAAGAAAACAAAGATACTTCCGTGTCAGAAAGAACTACAGGTCATACTACATCGTTTAACCAAAATAATTTTGGGTTCATAAATAAATGAACAAACAAACAAAATGTTCTGATTTGGTGAATAAATACTGATATATTATGGTAGCTCTAATACAAAACAATATTCTTGGATGATAGCGTAGAAAATAATTTCTGGTGTATTTCTCCCAAATGGAAGCAGAACCTATGAAAACATAAAACAATATAGTGTAAAAAATAATTTAATTTAAACAGCTTCTATTTGAACGGTAATTATCGGTTCTTTTGTTTTTATGCAGATGTGGTTTCTTTCCCACCCAGAAATGAAGGCTGTTTTCACGTTTGTCTGGAGAAAGGTTCACGTCAATATTAAAAAATATCTGACTAATGCGACGTTATTTAACAATGACCATTTGAATTTTTGATTATTTTTTTTTTACAAAAATCGAAATAATTTAAATACATAACGTATGTCTACGCAGACAAATTAGTCTTGTTGTATTGTCAACAACCATTTAAGAAGATAATGTATCGATATATGTTTTCCATTTAAGCAGCTGAAAACGATGTCGAGTAAAACCCATTTAAAAAATGACTTGATTTGTGAAACGCGCGAATTTATATGTCACGACATTTGTCTATTCCCCTCCGTGTTTTGTGGACTATCTAACCTGCTTCATCGTTCGGCTCCAGGCCCGTGTCCGCGTCCACGCCACACACAACAAAATAGTGGGCGAAACGGCAGGAAGAGGCCGTGGACCCACTGGACGCTGAGGTGCTGCTCATCCTCGACGCTGCTCCGGTGTCACGGCTACGTTTGGCTCTAACGGCCGTCGCCGGTGTTCATAGCTGACGTCCAAGTATTTCTCTGGTCCCGCTCGCGTGCAGTCACTGATCTGCGATGTCTGTCTGAGGGAGTCGGTGATGAACCAACCGTGGTCATCCGGTGTGATCAGAGGGGGGAGGAGGCTGTGAGTGAGCCTGAGGGAGGAAGGAAGAGGGAGGGAGACAAAGGACCCAAATGCATCATCAACCTCGTTTAATACAACACTGGTGATGGACATAACTTCCCTTTTTAGAAAGAGCTTTATATATATATATATTATATATATATATGTTCACGAACCTACAAAGTATGGTAATTTGATTATTGTTTTCGGAGGATTGAACTCCAAAATTCACCTTTCACTATGGGGGCAGTGTTCTTTGGGTTAAATACTTTCCTAATGCAATTTTTATGACAGTAGTTCTAGTTTGGTCTCCTCTGACCACAGGATATGGCTTCAGTACGGGTTACGTTTCTACAGTTTGTCTATGTCTCATGTAGCTAACTCTGGCTTGGAGTTTTCTGCTTCTCTTCTTGGTCTCCGGCCTTTCAGTCTACGCTTTAAAATATGGGAGGTCAAATACAACAACTACTTTAAGAAGGCAGTGTATATCAATATATTTTATTGAACAGAAAACGTCACATTTTAAAAGGCAAAGTCCATCATTAAATATAAGTATCCAGTCAATATGAAAACCATAAACAAACTACAAAGCAGGTTGCCTGAGAATTATTTAGGTTTTAGGTTAAAAGTCAGTTTCCAAACATTAAGAGTGCAACATTTGTATATGTCTGGATCAGTTTTTCTAGGTTTACATTCTTGCAGTAAATCTACATTCTGTGATAATCCTCAACACCATTTTGAAGTTGCATCAAAAGTGAGTTGCAGGGTCCAGTTTCAGTCCTCTGACTAAAACGTGTATTCATCTACATATCTTAACACGGTAAGGTTTCCAATCGTTGTCCAAAAGCTTATTTTGAAACACAACATTTCCAGCCTCTTTTAATGTAAACATCTGCTCTGTTAATAATAGCTGTCTGGAAAACAATTGCTTCAGTGCTGACATCCTCTTCCTGTGCTAACTTCAGCTAATCTCTAGAGAAGGCGTGGGCAAAGTTTTTGACTCGCGGGCCACAATTGTCCTAAAATTGAACAGGGGGGCCGGGTCAGGAGCAGATAGATGGAGCGTTCATGTGAATTAAGATAAATGACATGTAAAAGTCTTGCATTAAAGCTAAAATGCTAAAATGCTTTTATCATGTTCTATGCCATCTATTGGGGAAACTTGGCTATTGCAGGGAAAAGGCAGGGATTTATTTATAATATAAATAAATATAATTTGGAAAAAAAAGCTAAATGGGCCGCATCCGACCCCCAGTTTGCCCATGCCTGCTCTAGAACTTTGTACATATTTTTTGGACCAGATGAGACATTGAATGGCAGTTGTGAAGGACTCTGTCCATGGACAGAGATTACAGAGAGATACCCGATTACAATTATGAACCCAGGGAAGGCAGTTTTCTTTTTAGAAAATTAAACTTTACTTTGGTTTTCCTGATATCATGTTTCTTTTGTAAAATAAATACAGAAACTAAAATACATAGACCACTGAAATCCAACATATCAATGAAATTTGACGTTATATGGCATGGTACACTAGGTACTAAGTATTAGAGCTGTAGTATGACAGCCCGTTACTATGGATCGAATACTTGCAAATCAAGAATCCCTCTCTGCTCTACCAGTAGGTGTCACTGTGAACCAGGGGAGGGGAGTTGTTAGTTTGTAAATTATACAAAAAAAACATGGCAGTGGATTGGGATTCCAGTAAAATATAATCAGAATAAAGGATTGCAGTTCTCTGGATAGAATGGCACAGTCAATCAAAACTGATATATTGACAGAAAAGAAAAAGAGGGAAAAGTTTATTTTGATCTTTGATTATATTCGCTTACTTCCTCCCTAGTTTCCCCCATTTATCATGTATGTGTATAACTGGAAAATATGCTAAAATAGATGGTGATGTAAAACTGCTGAAAAACTTCAACAAAAGAAATAAGGATCCAAACATGAAGGGGCGTGGGGAGGGCAGAGACACCAACATGTCTATGTCAAGATCCGGGCCACCTGAGCCTTGACCTCTCCATCAGGATGTGAAAGTAGCTGGACCAATTTACTGTGAAGCTGAGAGGATTCATCCAACAGGACTCTGAAAAGACAATCCCGCCTTCTTCTCAGTTCATCTGCCACCTGGGACGAGGGTCTCCAGGCCTTCAAATTCCCTGCAAACGTCAGCAGTCTCAGGAGCACGGGCTGAGCCGTTTTGGCGTCAAACAGCAGCAGGACAGATGCTGGAGCCTTGGGCATGAAGCACACAGCGAAACTTAGAGCAACGTCACAATAGTTTTACAACAAAATATGGCTCATTGAGCATTTCTACAATAAGAACTATACTTTTAACTTCTTTAATTCTACCTGAGCTTGAACAATGTCATCCATCATATCTGGATTTGAGGACAAATTTACAAGGACCTTCAACGCCTGCACCTAAAAAACAAAGAGAGTTTACCATTAGGATCCTAACATGTTTCATTTTGCGAGATTAGGATCCTAACATGTTTCATTTTGCAACTTGTTTTTTTTATTTCTTCAAATCTATTCCAAGTATCACATTATTGTTATTTTGTATCATCATAGAAATGTAAGGCACCGTGAAATCGTTTACAAACCTGCAATGCTTCACTGCCCACAACGAGCAGAGACAGTAAAAGAGTGACTGATTGTTTCAGCAGATGTTGGTGTTTGTCTGTGACTGAGAGGTTTGTCAAAAGTCTGAGGGCACTCAGCTGAAGGTCAGAGTTCATTTGTGACATTTCAATCAGTTCCAGCACTTGTGGCACATACACCTAAAAGAAACAGCATTTAGAGAAACACGGCTATCCAAAAAAAGTGGCATAGACACATTATAATGCACTATTAATTTGAGAAAGAATGATAACAGACCGTTAGTTGCTCCTGATTTTGGATGTTCATACAAAGGTTGTTTAAAGCGTTCAGAGTCTGCACTCGAACATCTGGTTCAGGATCGCACAGGAAACCAGCGATGATAGGAATACCATCAGATTCCCGGATTAGGTTCTGTAGAGAAAGAGAGTGAAGAATTTGACAGTGAGTGAGAGATAACTGACAAATAATAATATACTACAAACAGACTCTTGTCAAAAATCATATGGTCAAAATCCAACTGAGAACTAGCAGAACTACCAACAAATGAACTGTACCTGATTAGAGGTGAAGGCAGCAGAGTTTCCCAGCGTCAGAAGAATCTTACATCTTTCTGATGTGTTATTGCTGCTCTGCAGACATAACAGCAACATTTTCAGGTGCTTGGGCTCCATGTTGCTGGGGGACTGATGAGTGATTTCCCCTACGAACACAAGGAAAACCTCTTAACCTCCTGACACAGCTTTAAGATTTACAATTTTTTTAAAAAAGACGTGGTAATTGCTTACTATTTATTAGAACTGATATTTTTTATTTGCCAAGCATTTTAATTTGCCAAGTTTTATCAAAATGTATTTGGTGGTCACAGTAGTGTATACACATTATATATATGTATAATATATTTTTCTCTTATGACGTATGCAGATTGTTGCGTATGGCTCATTGAATAGTATGGTTACGTTCTTACTAGATGAAGCATCTGAGCGTTGTGGACAGATAACTTGCATTCCGGACACTCTGGCCAGCAGGCTGCCCGGTTGCATAACAGAGTCACTGGGCTGACTGCTTATCCTGTCACCTGCACTTTCACTAGTCACACTTTTCTTGTTCTTCTTGATGCTATGTCTACTGATAAGTTTGTAAATCCCATAGGAAGCTCCAGCTCCGGCGACGATTCCAAGCAGAGCTTTCAGGCTGCCGAGCCTAGGAGTGACGCTGCTGTCTCCCATGTCCTAGTGAGCAGATCTATGCTAACGGCTAACAGCTAACGGCAGGCTGTAGACTTTCTAAAGCGCTAGGAATGAACCGCTTTTGCTTAAATCGATCGTTTTCGAACACGAATCAACAGAAATATCCAAAACAAACAGGTTAAGTATTTCAAACGGCTTCATTGTTCAGTACACCAAGCAAAGAAAACGGAGAAGTTAATGTTGTCATCAATGTTGTGCTCAGTGTTTCCGGGCACCTCTCACTGGCCAATTAAAATCGATTATACAGTGATTGGTCGAGCACAAAACAATGGCTTTCTGTACGTCTCTTTACTTTGTATGAACTCGTAAACGTACTTTCAAATGTGGCTTGCATTTCATAGAAAAATATCAAACGCAAAAAGCTTTAAACATGTTCACATAAAGACTGAGTCGTTGTTGTCCAACAAATAACGCTGGTGAGTTACTAATTTAAATGAGAGGTTTGAAGGTGGGAGGGCTGATGCCTGTAATTTTCAAGATTTTTACTTTTCTGCTGGAAGACCCAAGTGTTACTTGATCAAATTTGTGACCTGTAGGAATTTGCCGTTGAATAGTATAAATCTAAAAGTTGTCCGTCCCTAAGATCGGTTTAGAAAAGGGTGGCCGGCAGGTGTCGCTATATCCAAATGTATCAAACACTTAAAAACACGATACCATTTCAACACAAATGGTTTCATCTGACCTGTGTTTCAGAAAGATGCGGTTTGTTCATCACATTATTGATCTAACAATAAGTCAGTTTTTGCTGACCACTGAAACAGTTCGTTTTCCAGCCAGGAAACAATGGCTTTAAGCTGGCATGGAACCATTGTTATATTTAAAACACATTTCTACCCATTTATATTTAAACCGTGATCTGCGGGGGTTTCCCTTTTTATTCTAGAAAATCTTCAGGATACTTTTCTATGAAGAGCCACATGGTGGCGGAAGTACTTATCTATCTATCTATCGATCTATCGATCTGTCTATCTAACGATCTATCCATCCAATCTATCCATCAGTGTGCTAATATTTATCATATATTAGCAGTGGTTGAAACAAATCAATGGAAACATTTGTCTAAATTATTTATTTGACTTCTAATAGATCAAGATTTGAGCTGGTTTATGCCTGTGTTTTGATAAGTGCATTAATGTATGTATAGATCTTTAAAGCAGAGGAAGTCAATTGCTTAGTTCCTGGGCTGAGTGTGTTTAAAAGGAGCTTTTTATATTCTCTACAAATGGCCAAATAATAACAAACCCATTTGCAAATGCCCCCAGGCCTTGATTCCCAAAACTAAGATGGTATCATTGTATCCTCAGTGATAAAGGATTCTGATTCCACCTGGATGCGGTGTAGTGATTACAGCCAACTGCTATTAGGAAAGATAATTAGGTAAATGAGTGATGCTCCAATAAAACTGCATTGCAAAGCCACATACCCAACAGCACCTCCTGTGTGGCAGCCATTGTGGGTTGCAAAGACTCACACTGTGAATCTCCTGAACGTTTATTATTAATCTGTTTAATCCCACAAATAAACGGTAATTATGCTTTAGATATAAATTCAAAATACGGATAATAGTCTGAAACATTGTTACGGTAATTGGTGAGGAACTCATGATTCAAAATTAGTAGAACTTCAATTAGTATAATACAAAAATAATAATTTTTCCCTACCAGTATGTTATTACAGTGTTGCTGATTGTGGTTCGTGTCTGTCACACCATTTTAACAGCTGCTCAGTGGATTAGTGGATGGAAGACCAAGGGGGGAGACAAAGCTGAGGCAATAACTAGTAATCCTGAGAGTTTAAAACCAACGTGAACTGAATGTTTTTACATGTGGTGGCCTTTACATGTTTTCCAGGGGAAACAAACACTGTACTTAAGAAATGTGTCCAAACTGAAAGTCTTTCCTCTTAACACCACTGTGTACGCCCACTCCTCTGACTCACTCTGTCCTTGTACGCTCAGCATTAAACTCAGTGGTTTGGCTCTACTAGAAAGAATAAGAAAGGAAAGTCACTGTAGTAAAGATGTCATTTTTTATAGACTTAGTTGGTGATTTTTGACTTAACTTAACAATTATAAGAATCTGATAAATGAAGCCTATACAGTAATGTGTTCCTTCTGCTCTGTTTGTTGTTTGTCTGTTTTATTTGGCTTTTTGTGGGAGGTTCGGGTGTTCAGGTTAATCCATGGTAATAATTATAAAATATACAGTAATTAAAACTTTAATGCCGGCATGTTTAAAACTTTAATTTATCAGTTAGAATCCCTGTTTCTTAAGGACGTACATGTAACACAGAGTAAGTGCAGGAGTGGCTTTGTTTGTGATGCAGTTTCTGTCCAACACCTTCAGATAAATAGCGCTCCAACATGACTATGTTTGGAGAAAAAGGGCTTCTGGTTCACTGTTTCCTGAATCGCTGTACCAGAAAAAAAAAAAGTCTGGTTGTACCAGTGTAAGATGATAAACACTTTTTAACACTGAGGTGGACCAGACATGTTCAAAGTGAGCCTAGTTATGTAATAATTGAGTACCGAGGGAGTACGTGACAATCCCATTTTTGGCTTCACACGTGACACACAGGCATGTGAGCTCAATGTTTCAAAAAAGTAGTTCCAAGAAGGGGGATTGCATTGACCCCTGGTTGATACCTAAGATTTATTGAATGTCAATGTAATTGGATATAAAATGGCATCAAGTTCAAAAACCTGTTAAAATAGTTATGTAAAGAAAATGACAAAATATATGGAAGCTAATAAACTGAGTTAAGTTGGAGAATGTCTCCGCCTATACAAAGAGAGTTGTTGTTTGTGAGAAATATTTGTCAGAACTGAAAACACAGTAAATGTCATTTTCTTTAAAGCCGTTATGTAACTTCAGTCATTTTATAATGTTGTCAGGAATACGTTACTACAGTGGTGTCCATAATTTTTTGGCTAGGGAGCTACTATTGAAATGACCCATCTAATTTGATCTACCTATATCATTACTGCTCAAATGCTGGGGCTGGCCGGGGGGGGCGGGGCTGATAACAAGCCTCCAGTCACTAGGTGGCAGCAGCTCATACAGTGGTTTGTACAGATACAAATATACGTTATCAGGTTCTCAATAGTATTTCAATTCGCAAGGGTGTGGGTCGGGTTGGTAAAATTAAAACATTTCTGTCCCCAAGGGGGGGCGTGAAAGAAAATAAATGCAGATGATGTTGCACAGCACTTGTAATGATATCTTGAGCACACTTGAAATTGAATAGCATAGTCTGAATATCTGTTTATTAACCAAACAATAATTTGTTTGTTAACATGGGAATCGCATGGCCTTGATCCTTTACATGCATCGCGTAATTAGGTTTGAACTTAAGTTTCATATGTGTACCACATCAAAAACACACTGAAAATGCTTTCAAATATCTGAATAACGGACATCCTCTAAGTCAACAAATCATATATTCTGAGTATACAAACAGACAAATGCAAAAGCAGCACTGCAACACATAGTTACTCCATCTGATACAGACTATATACTATACTGAAGGGTAAAAAAAGACCAAGAGCATCCAAAACCTTTTAGACGGTCAGATTTCAGGACAGTCTTATGATCTGGTACTTCTGTGGTACCCTCAAGTGACTGGGCTCCAGCTCCTCTTCCACCTCCCCCTGAGCCTCCATCGGTGTATTCCACAACTCCGGGTCTGTTGTATCTTGATCTCCCTTATTCTGCTGCCGATCCTTTGGACACCCTCTGTTGTAGGAATGTACATAATGCTG
>NC_024312.1:11979036-12032233 GCF_000523025.1 Cynoglossus semilaevis
TACCGACGTGCGGGCCCTTTCCCCTTGTAGGTACGGGGGGGGGGCGAAAAAGCAGACCGGAGTCCCTCACCCCAGGGTGCAGGTGCAGCCAGTACACTATGTAGTGGATGCTGAAAAATAGCAGGAGCATTTGTTTTACTGTTGGAATTTGGAAAGTTAATCTAACAGAGCAGAGCGACCTACCTGTAGTCACACACCCAAGGGTTTCCTTCCAGTTTCAGTTGCGAGAGGAAGTAAAGGTCTTCGAGAACGCCATACTGGATGAAATGGAGACCATTGTCGGCCAGGTCTAACTCCCGGAGGTGCAGCAGTCCAGAAAGGGAGGCTGGTTAGAAGGAAAGAAAAACACATCGGCACGGCAGCCATTATTTTCTTTTACCTCTTGTTGTAATTAGGTTAAGTTAAACCTATGTCTATTAAAAAATATCAAAGAAATATATCAGGTTGCCTCCTAATGACTGGAGGGCAGTAGTTTCCATTCATTACAGTCAATATTTTACAATTAAAAAACAGCTTTATCTGCTCTATGTATTTAATTTTATTCATCAGCGTCCACTAAAAGAGACTGTTGGGTGTAAAATAACAAACACCATTTTACCTGGGTCAATGTGTTCAATGTTGTTATTGCTGAGGTTAAGGGACTTGAGGCTCCGTGCAGTTTGGAAATCCTTGGCTCGGAGACGATGGATTGAATTAAAGGAGAGATCGATTTGAACCACATCGTCTGGAATACCTGTAGGCACCTCAGTTAAACCTGCACACAAGAAGGAAGGGATTACTCAAATAAGTGTGGTTACCTGATTTTCCTTCCAAGTATGTAAAACAAAAAAAATAACCTGAGCTGAGTTACTGTGAGTCCTTTAGGTAAAGACTATCGCAGAGCTGGACACTTTTACAGTATGATGTGAGCAAATATTTGATGTCTAGGCCTCTAACCAAATAGTAGACAAATAGTAATAACACATCGCTTAATCACGTAAGTTATCATCTGAATGAAAAATAATTATTTTAAATACTCATGTCATGTCTGTTTATCTGGTTCTTTCTGAGCTTTAAATACCAATATAAAACAGATACAGTGGACTGGAAACCAATGATGATAAAAATTCATAATAATTCTACTCTACTTTGTCATGTATACATCTGGCTCTGAAAATCTCTTGACAAACTAAAGAACTAAGTTCTTGATGAGTAATGTCATTTTAGACAAACACACTCAAACACTATCTCTGCCAGGAGGTTCGTTTTTTTGTCTGCATTTGCTGTCTTGACTGTTGGTAGTAAGGTATAAACAATGTTTTTGGATTTAACAAAAAAAATCCAGATGCTTATGCCATACACATAACAGAATAATGGAAAATGTGAGCATGAAGAAAAAGATCTGGATACGTAAAACACAGATAAAATCAAAACAAAGCTGGAAAAATCTCTTCAAAAATAAACCTCTTCTCCTGAATGTTAAATAAATAACCCGACAGATGACTAACACCAATAAGCTCAGACTTGCCTCGTTTGCTGCAGTCCATTCGCATTTCGGGAAAATGATAAGTGTGGCAGGATGTAGTCGCATCTGGTTTCCCCTGATATGGGATTGGATTTACTGGGAGTGAGTTTCCAGTTTGGTCGCCCTGTGGATCATTAGCTGGGTCTGGTTCTTTACAGAGTAACTCGGGGTCAACTTGTTTCAACTTGGTGCCTTTCAGTCTGATTGGCTCTGCACACCTGGTAGAGGAAATACAGTTCAAACATCAATGGATATTTCATCACTAAACAGTCGATTAGTACCGTAATTTCTGGACTATAAGCCGCTACTTTTTTCATACGCTTTGAACCCCGAGGCTTAAACAATGATGCCGCTAATTTATGGATGTTTACGTGCTAACGAAGTTCATACAACTCGCAATCAAGGACTTTTCTGGTGGGCAACTGTGTGTTACACTCGTAGTGTAGGTCTGTCTGTAAATGGCTGTGTGTGTATACAGTATATGCGTGGGGCGCGTGAGAGAGAACGGCAGCGAAAGTTGAGAGCAGTTTGAGCCCTGTCATGTTGTGCTCGGTGTGGCTGATAATAATGACTCCAACTTCCCAGTTTCTATTTACCTCTGCTGCGGACAAGCACAAAGTGAAGGGAGTTAGCCCCGGAGCTAATGTTAGCTTCGGTTGTGTATTCCAACTACGGTCGGGTGTTAGAGGCACTGTTCGGAAAAAGGCTTTTATTTAATTAAAAGTGAAAAACTTTTTTGTGTAAATATCCCTTGTTAGCCTCGTGCGGCTTATAGAGAAATGTGGCCTATATATGTAAAAAAGAAATTATTTTTAAATTTAGTGGGTGTGGCTTACATTCAGGCGCACTCAGTCCAGAAATTACGGTATTTCCAGTTTGTGTTTAGAAATCAAAAATGTGAGTTTAAAAAATCTTTCACCTGGCATGATTTCCTAAGTTGCGGTTACTCGGGACTTGAAGGGTGCGAACAAGGCTGTCCATGCTGCAGTTGCAATTCAATGGATTATCATACAGACGCAGATAACGAAGATTTGGCATGGGAATAAGGGCCTCGTCGGCTATCGAGCCCAGATTGTTATGCTGCAGCAGCAACGTTTTAAGTTGTCTCAGGCCTTGGAAGGCTCCGTCCTCCACTACAGAGATCTGGTTCTGCTGCAGATCCAGAGTGACTAAGTTGCCGTACTGAATGAAAGCCCCATCTCGAAGGGATTTGATCCTGTTACGTGCCATAAGGAGGTGCTTGGGTTCTTTGGACCAGGTTTCAAAGATGGGAATAGAGGTGAGGCGTCGCTCCTGACAGTCTGCAAATACTTCACCAGATTCCAAGGTCTCTGTGCAGTTAGGTGTCCTTTGCCTGGAGGATTCCGACCTGCTTTGACGTCCAGGACCTCTTAACCTGGCAGGTTTTTATATAAAAAAGAAAGAAAGATAAGGAGAGCCAAAATTTGTGAAATCCTTTATTAGATTTATTAGAATTAGAAGAATTACAGATGAATCTAAATCCAAACCTGTCCCTTGTAAGTTTATGTCGCAATCCCTTCAGGCCTTTTCCCTTCCCTGACCTTTTCATGTCAGCGCAGGAGAGCAGGAGGAACAGCACAGAGGCTCCCAGGAGGCAGGATGCTGGACGCATCTTGAGCTCTGCAGGGATTTGTCTTCCTATTAAAAGATCTGGAGGCAAAACAGGGGTTTAGATATAGATATGAAAAGTCTAACAAAACCTGTTTTAAAATAGAAGCCGAGGGAACACAGTGTTGTTGATGAAACCCTGCTGCTGCTGCTGCCACTGCTGCTGCTTTGGTCATTTCATGTTATGTAAGAGGAGAGCGAGATGTCCAGGAATGTGTATACAGACTCCAACGTTGTTGCTCTCTTACAAGATGTTGTATATATTACATTAAATAACTGCTACAGTTATTATTGTTAGCTGATTGTTTTCTAAATAATTTGTAAGGAAAGTTCCATCAACAAAATTGGTGAGATCACTGTAATTTAAATTAGTAATTTAGCTAACTAATGAGTTGACAAATTTGTTATTGATCATTGATTGATGTTTTATATTATCAATCATTTTACACATATGTGTTTAGCAGATGCTTCTATCCAAAATGATTTACAGGAGGAGGATTAACAATCGAGCATGTGGTTCTTCTGGAAATCAAATCCAGAACTCTCTGCTGCCGTGGCAGACATACTAACCACTACACTATAGAATATTTATTTATTTAGTTCCCAAAAATAGTCAAAATTGAAACCACTTAATAGAAATTGTAAAATTTTAGAGCTAAAAATGCAAAACACAGGTTAGCTGTGGAATAATCATGATTATTTAATTAAAAACTTTAAGTTTGCATGCTCTATAGATAAAAGGTTAAAAGACCCAACTTCCACACATAGACACTATATATATATATATATATATAAATATATATATATATATATATAAGACACTCATCTGTGATCTTGTCGTCTGGGGACAGTGCTAACTGACACATTTGTTTGGTTGATATTTCATGTATGGAACACAGTGTTCGATGCCAGTGCAGAGATCCAAAGAACAGCTCTGGTCATTTCAACATGACTATATAATTGCTTTCTTGATAGATCTGTGGATTCCAGAGTTAATGCATCAGCTCTACTTGTAAGCAGTGTTACGCAAGATGTTAGGACCTCTCAGCTAAAATTAACACCATACATGTCAGTGTTTTGTTTTAAAATGAACAAGTAGATGGCATATATCAAGTTGCTTTTTGTTTATGTAGCTAGATTTAGCGACTTGGCATTGAGCATTAAGTGCTGTGTTTGTACGTCTCCCTTGCCTTCTTGTCTAAGTGTATAGGAGAAAAAATATGGTAACTTTACAAAACAGCTTTCATAGAAAAAAAGCTCACTGCCACAAGCATGGGCAAACTAAGGCCCGGGGGCCAGATGTGGCCCGTTCAGCCTGCCAACCTTGTCCAAATTATATATTTGGTTTGTATTATATTGTATATGATACTTCAGTCTTTTCTCTGCAATGCCAACATTTTCCTATAGATGCGGTAGAGAAGGCTAAAAGAATTTTAGCATTTTAGCCTTTATGCATGACTTTTACATCATCGTCATTCATCTAAGTTCACACAAACGCTCCTGACCTGGCCCACCTGTCAAGATTTTAGGACCAATTGTGGCCCGCAAGTCCAAAAGTTTGTCTAGGATGTGAATTAGTGCCCTTTTTGCTGCGAGGTAGTGATGGAAGTATTGATACTGAGGTATCTATATATTAATACTCACATAGGTATCGATCAAGTATTGATTACTCTCATAAAGTATTGATACTAATTAATAAACAAAATAAGGACACAATTATTAAAAATTCCGCTTTCTCTCGTCAATGCTATGAGGTGACACCTCTGACCTCTACACCACTGTGTAACTAATTACCCAGTGGTGTTCATACTTACTGTATTGAGAAAGTTCAGTTGCAGAGTGACATAGTGGGACAGATGTGGCCCTCACTATGACAACACGGCCGAAGCGTTGATACATGTGTTGCTACAACCCTTAGCAAGTCATTAGCGCCCTCCCCCACTCTCGCGTGAGGGCAGCAATGTTTCAGAAGTTGGTCATTTATTTACATGTCACCATTGTTTTTCTCACACATCTTGATGTGTTATGTTAGCCAACCAGAAAAAAAAAACAGTCTTTACCATAAAAACAGATATCTAACCCACAGTAATAAATTGACAGGTCAAAACGTTCTTTACCTGACCACAGGGAAGCACGGCCACCGTGTCACCCTCTCTATCTGATCCCCGTGGAATTGTTTTACTCCTGAAGATTCAGGTCGGAGTCGCTGAAAAACAATTCCAGTCACTGCTGCTCTGTCAGCACGTGTCTCCACTTGTTGGCCGTTAGCGTTCGTTCTTCGTCAATGCTCAAAGGGAATGGATGAAAACCTGGAGGAGAAGTAGAGTGAAAGGTAGTTGTAGTCAAGCAGAGGGTTGGGTTTGCAGTCAGCCCCGGCCCACCCTCTCAAGATGTGCACCCACCATCCTGACACACATGCTCCAAAACATAAAACACAGTTTGGGTCTGGAACATTATGTTTGTTCTGTCAGGGTCCAGATGTATGTTTTCATTTTATGGGGCCCGGGAAATATGAGAATAGCAGAGAACTGTATTTCAGAAAATGCTTCAGATTTTAACAGGAAAAGTACAAATATTTCCCTCCTCTCTGCTCAGAGATGACACTAAACTTTTTTTTTTTTTTTTTTGCCTTTCACTCTGACTGAAGTGTTGGCGATGACATGCACAGAATGTAAGACAGCGGTGTGTCTGAAACGCAGACTTATTTTTGATGCTTTAGATGTTTTTGCCAGAGAAAATAAGGAATGAATTAGAAAAGAATGTGAACCACTCTGGGTCTTTTCTTCACATTTTTCGTGGTGAACAGTGTGAATCATCATCTTTAACAGGCTCCATTTGCTGTAATTCACTGTATGTCTGCCATTTTTCCTTTGGATGCTTATTGTCCTACAATGCCACAAAAACCACCAAAGAGTTCTTGCACAGGTCATTTAGAGGTGAGGCCATTAAATCCTGATACAGCCCTTTCTTCCTGCACCCCACAACACCAAAGGTAAGACCAGGAAAGGTATCACTGA
Organism: Cynoglossus semilaevis; assembly: GCF_000523025.1. NCBI lineage: Eukaryota > Metazoa > Chordata > Actinopteri > Pleuronectiformes > Cynoglossidae > Cynoglossus > Cynoglossus semilaevis. The sequence continues at coordinate 11,985,187 of NC_024312.1, forward strand.
GGAAAAAAAATAATACATTTTGTATATTAGAGAGAGATTTTGTCCTTTTCTAGCCAACATTCCTTCATAACATTCCTAAGTTTTAACACAATTGAACTTAAGAACAAAAGTTAGCTTTGTTTTTTTTTTTCAACCTTAGGGTCGCAAACCCATGTGGGGTCACGTAGAATTCAAATGGCATTGTCTGAAATATCTTGTAATTGATTAAAAAAATTACCGATAAAAAATGTTTCAACTAATTATTCTTTTTTTAATTAAATCCGATTGAAAACACAAACTCAAACAACTGCATTTCTTCACTCACATGACATAAACGTCTGAATAATATATATATATATATAGGCTTATACTGGATATATGAGGTCTTCATCCCCTTCTGCGTGTTCCAGTGATCCTGTGTTTCCAGCCTGTTTAATATTCCTGGACTCTGCCACTGCCTGGCAGTTTGTTACTGCAGTGGATTTCTGTTTGTTATTTCACGTCTAATGCGAGTCGTTTCACATGACCTTTTTGTGTGTCAGTGTCAGACTGGTGTGTGTGAGTCCAGAGGCCTGTGTTCTAATAATACATCAACGCATTTAGTAAAGCATCTAAGTCAGTGGTGCCCAATTAGGAGATTGCAATCTACCAGTTGATCGCAAAATAGTTTATTCTATGTCTAGATGAAATCTCTAGGGCTTAATTAGTAATAATTTAAGTATTAAATCATATTGTGTCACACAGCTGAATGCATTAAAATTGAAGTACCTCAACATATCATATATAAGAATATTCACCCTATACAGGTAAGTATATATTTGATATTATCAGTAGATCATTTTAGCCTGGTCATTTGAGAAAAGTAGCCCTCGTAGCCCCAAAATAAGAGTGGACACCCCTGATCTGAAGCCTGTCTGGTCTCCACTGGCTTGTGTACAGAACCTTGAGTCAGCAGCTGTTGAAATTCTCATGTTGATGTCTCTCTTGGAAAGAGAACATTAGTCTCTCTGTTAGGTACATTTCTGAAAAATGTTGCCCGAGTACAAAGACAGAATATTATATGGAATATTCATTCAAAATGTCATAATGAATGTCCAGCAGGTGGGGCAAGACCTCTGCACAATCCCAAAATGAATGGCAACGATAATCTAAAATTAAACTGTACGTCCTACTACAAACCAAACCACTGTCTCTCCTGTCCAGGACTAATATTTATCCCTCGTGCAGCTGTGGGAATAAGTGGTTTTCCACTCCAGTCCTCACAATCCCTGGTGATTGATATACAATTTCATTAGTTTCAATTTCCACTACTAAAGATGTGCAACATCAACATGAACAAAATGTCTATGTCCAATGTACAAAATGTAGTAAAAAAAATATGCAAAAAGGCCATATTGGATGTGTGATTCAAATATAAACATTTATTTTTGTAAATTAACAAAACATACACAAAAATTGCGCAACACTCCAGCTGTTGAAAGTAATTTGTCTGTGAGGATTCTCTTTAATCCAGATCTCGGATGTTGTAAAAGACCAGACCGCGGTCGACGCCAACAGAAGCAAAGTGGTGCAAACCTACAAACAACAGTCTCGTCATTCCTGACTCAGCTTCAGTGAGTCAAACCAGCTTTGGGTCCTCAGTGTTACAGAGCCCGTGTCTGTCTGAGCTTGAATGGACTGGCCCGCTGCAGAGGCTCCATTCATGTAGCCTGAAGAAAATGAAAGAAATGTGAATGTTCACACCTTTGTATTGACTTAAGAAGAATTCAGCATTTTAGTCAGGGGTGCCCAACCACTGGGCTGGGGACCAGTACTGAGCCGCAGCTCGTTTATCATGTTCTAAATGGTGATGCATAGTGTGTCCACCAGCCTGTGATCAGTAGTTAGACATGACAATCAATAACTAACCCTTCAGTGTGGTTTGGCTGTGGTCTGTGTGGGTTTCTACTTCTGACAAAACCACCTCTGGGCTGATTTCCACAGACGCCCCACGGAGCTCCACCCCTGCTCTGAGGGAAGACGGGACCCGCACACACACTCCACCTACAGTACAGTGCAGTAAATGAAGAACAAAACAACAAGTTATTAAACTGTCAATGAAAACATGACTCAATCGGTCGATTCAAACATATCCTTCTTAAAGAGTGTGTTTTGACCTTTGTGGCTGTGAAGGTTAGCACTGCTGTCATCTCCCACATAGACATCAATGGCTCCGCTATGAGATGAAACGTTCAAGGAACCATTTGAACCATCTGCAGAGCAAAGCAAACCTCACTTTTTTTTACAAAGAAACTTTGATCTGTGCCTGCCGTGGATTACTGTGTGACAAGTCGCCCTCCTTACCTATGACCGTGTCTCCATGCACATTCTTCACCACAGAGTTGCCTTTTAAACAATATTAAAAACACATGCGGGTTCAGTAACTTATGCAACAGGCTATAAAAGAACTGTTTAAGTCAATGGAAACTATGACACAATCTCCCCAGTGACGCATCTCTTACTGTATGTACTAAAAAAACGAACATAAAAAAACAACATCCAGATCGTGTGGATTTACAAGGTAATCGTTTCAATATTCCCTGCAATTATACGCAGACTTGTGACGAAACCATTCTGAGATCATGATGCATTTTTCCTTACTTCCTGTCACGTTACAACGTATTGGCTGATGGCCTGTTTTGTCAGCTAGTCTTCCAGCAGCGAGGCTTTTTCCCACAACACTGTTTTATAGTGTCTTTAAAACAAGCAAGTACATAATATGTGATTAATTGCAAACACATTGTTGACTGGCTGGAGCAGAGCCTAGGATTCCTGACGTGCCTCAGTTCTGCTTTGCCATTGAATTGAACACACTGCAGCTGTATCACAGAGGTTCACAAAGGTTCAAGGACAGTGCACGTCTTCTGAACAGGATCACCTATTAGTCAGAGTTTTCCACACATGCTACAGTGTGTCAGTCATAACTTCGACTACAGCAGTACTTCTCAAATAGTGGGGAAGGCCCCCCTGGGGGGGGGGGGGGGTGAGGATCTTCCAATGGAATATGGCACGCTGGACATAAGTGTACCACTGCTGTAATACTTGAATGATAACAAGCCTCCAGTTTCTGGGTGGCAGCATCTCAGTCAGTGGTTTGTACAGATAATAAATATCAGGTTCTCAATAGTATTTCAATTTGTGGACATGTGGTTTGGGGTTATTGTCATTAATCATAATGTATCAGACTTATTTATTTAATCAAAATGATTTACTCATTATTTACCTAAAGGCAACTATGGAAAAAACAAAATGTGATGCAATTAATAAAGACCCGGAAATAGACAAGAACTTGCAAAGATTTGCAGATAAAGCTACTTCAAGTAAAAACTTTTGCTACATGATAAATTAAATGTTGGATCTACAAAACACAAAGTAACAAAGTTATCTCTAAAATGGGGTGTAAAACAATTGTATACATAGAACTTAAATAACTGACAGCAGTGAAGTGGATATAGCCTGGGAAACCTCCAAGTGCCTAGAACAGGCATGGGTAAACTAAGGCCTGGGGGCCGGATGTGGACCGTTCAGTTTATAAATCCAGCCCGCCAAACTTTTCCATTTTATGCAATTTATTTACATATATTATCATTATACTTCTGTCTTTTCTCTGCAATACCCATGTTTGAAAATAAAAATGATTTTATCCTTTATGCATGACTTTAACATGTCATTTATCTTAGTTCACACGAACGCTCCATCGATCTGTTCCTGACCCGGCCCCCTGTTCACTTTTAGGACAATTGTAGCCTGCGGGTCAAAAAGTTTGTCCACACCTGGCCTAGAACAATTGGTGGTGGTTAATAGTAGTTAGCGATAGTTGCGGCTGGTAACTCACCTTGTATGTGTCCCAGCTGGATTCTTCCAGAGCTGGAGGAGATGCTGCTGGACTCAGAGTAGATGACTTTGACTGACAGAGGGCCATGTTCTGTTGAAACGTTCATGCTGGTTCCCTGCAGCTTCTTTACATCTACTGCCTGCACAATGCACACAACTGATCACCGTACAATGTCATGATCAGGTGACCTTTGATTTAAACTTTATTTTTTAACATCTGACCTCCATGCAGGGTGACAGATGTGGTTAGGTGGAATGGATTTTCAGATGCAGTGCCTGCGTTTCTATTCTATTCTATTCAAATGATGGCATAGAAAAGGCTAAACGGATTTTAGCATTTATCCATGACTTATACATGTCATTTGTTTTTATTCTTCTGGGTTCCTGACACCCCCCCCCCCCACCCAATTTTTAAACCCCTTTGGGTCAAATTTTGCCCACGCCTGTGCTAGGCAATGGTATGTTGTATAACACATTAGATTTCTGTTGCAGAGCAGAGAGCTCACATTGATCCTAAAAATAAAACCAGGTCTGTTTGTTTTCTCTACAACAGCAACTGAGTTGCAGGCAGTTGCATGTTGTATGGTAAAAGTTTCAAAGTGTTCAGTCACTGGATTGTGGCTGTGGATGAATAAGTGTGGACTGTTAGACAGTTGCATTTCTGTGTTCTGGCTGCTGCTGCCCCCTAATGTCTATTGAGTGTGAGCTCAGTAATCCTTACACTGTCTCCATGTGTTTTGATGCTGACATTACCATGGATGGTGCCCACAGCTGTCACGTGTCCCCCATTAGACTGTACCTCAACCTGGTGACCCTGAGAAAACAAGCAAACAAACAAACAAACACACAAACAAACAAAAACACAGCCTGTAATTATGTCGCTGTGTATAGTTTCAGGAACTGTTACTTTGTTGTTGTTTTTTGCTATTTGTTTTACTTTGTTTTTCATAAGTTTGCAAGACAAAAGTCATACGTTTACAAGATTAAAGTCATAAGTTTACAAAAAAATAAAGTCAAATTTACTAAACTAAAGCCAAGTTTACAAAACAAAGCAATGTGTTTACAAGAATAAAGTCATAGATTTACATGATTAAAGTAGTAAGTTTGGAAGATCCACTCACCAAGATGAACAGCATTATTAGACGTGCATTTTGTGTTTAGACCTCACCTCAAATATTATGACTTTATTTTCATAAATGTATGACTTTTCCAACATTACAATACTTCATCGCCAATAATAATAATAATAATAATGATGATAATAATAAGAATTGTATCGTCTCCTGTCTTGTGTCGTGCCCGCACTAACCTTAATAGAATGCAACAAACAGTTGCCTCTTTCTGTTTGCACCTTGCAGACGTTACATTCCATCTTTTTCACTTCCACATCACCACTTCCACGAGTGGTAATAAAGAGATCTGACAGGAAAAAACACAAGATGGAATTATTCATATTACAAACGAATTTTGTAACACAATCCCGATTTAATGTAATGTAAAAAAAAAGTATTGTAGAAGGGTCCAATTTTCCCGATGAATACTAAGAACCAAAATGGACGTGTAAAAATAATTCTTCTTCCACAAATACCGCTATTAATGGGCGCAGCCAGATCCACGGACACTCCGTGGTCCACCTGGTCAGCAGAGATGAGCAGCTCGCTGCTCTGGTCATCGTAATGTACCCGGACATGGTCCAGAGATCTCTCCAGCTGCTCCCCGCAGCCGTGCACCGTCAGAATGGCTCGGTCAGCCTCTGGGAAGGTGTGAGGGTCCAGAGGGCTGACAGAGATGTTACAGGTCAGCTGTGCCCGCACGCTGCTCATGGGACTCATGGCCACAGTCCACCTCTTCACAGGCGGCTTCACACCCTCACCTTGTGCTGGGACAGAGGTGCAGAAAGACTCGTCTTGGAGACACCCGGGAGAGGACAGAATGATTTGCCTTGTTGTAAGGCACAAGAAACGGTAACGGAGTCCGACACATGTCCGCTGACCTACAGAGCTCCAAAACATCCTGTAACCTACAAACTCCGCTACAGTTCCGGCAGCGCAAAACGGCAAAATACATACATTTCCGGTTTGACCTTTCACATTAAAGCACCACCTACGATCTTTTAGAAGAGAACTCAAGTAATTCCGACGCCATCTTGTAGACTTTAAGAGTACTGCAGGCAATCCGTTGGAAGTCATTGCATTGAAGTAAATACATTTTAAACAAAAACTATATGAAATCGTACCTTGATTGATTAATCACACTGCAGATTTTTTTATTTAAATTAATTTATCACATTAAGTTAAACAATTTTAGTTTGAATGTCTACCCTTATTTCTTAGAGAAAAGGCACAAATCACATAAACAAAATGCGATTTCATGTTAAATATTCTTTAATATTACTAAATAATTATAATTTAGTTACAAAACATTCGAAACACTTTCAAACGTATCACTGACCTTCAAATTAAGAGAAAAAAAGTCTCTGTTGTTTCCAAAGGTAGTCATGTAAAATAAACACTTTCCTGACAACAAGCTGATCATAGATCACCTTGGTACATCCAAGTTCATTCTTGTAATTACCAAACAGCGAAAGCCTGTAAAATCATACGCCACAAGGAGGCAGCATTTACTTAATAGTGCACAGTTATTGTGTTGAGAGAGCACGAATACAAGTTTTACCATAAATGCAGTTCAAGGATCAAACCTTTTCGGTCTGATCATCATCCTGACTGTTTTAAATGAGTGTCTGTAATTAGTGGGGTAATACTCTGAAGTGATATTGTGCCACGTCCCCCAGAAAATACCATCTCTGAGTCCTTTGTACCTTCCTTCCTTGTAGTATCTCCCGTTCAGGTTGGCGGACATGCAGGCGTCAAACCACCAGCCAGAGCTGTAATAGGCCCCACAGTTACCTGATGGATATCTGTCATTGTCCCTGTCTGGGGTAGTAAAGGGTTTGTTGTTGTGATCGAACATTTTGTTGAAGCGGAGAGCGTCCCCTGCTGTACCGGAGTAAACACCTATAGTCAGCCTGTAGCGGAGACGCTCACTTGCCACCTTGAACTTGTCATACTCTGCATATTCCATCAACCCGTCGAAGTCCTCCAGCTCCACCCGCAGCACCATATCCCTGTCGCGGGTGAGCAGGTGGATCAGGTTGTTCCCCAGCCAAAACTCCCCTCCGTTCAGCTGCCCAAACCCTGATCGGTAATCTGCCCAGGTGCGGTTGAAGCTCACGCTGCCGTCCTGTCTGAGCTGCAGCAGCGTCCACCCTCCACCGGTCAGGTCCATGTCACAGAAGACCGGGAAGCTCTTACTGCGCAGGTCAGGGGTCACCGTGTACACCCCGCTCTTTGTCTTCCCTCTGAGCAGATGGTCTGAGCAGTCTCTTATAGCACTGGCTTCTGAAGAACAGGGAAAGAAGGTGACTATGGAAAACAGAAGTTTGTTCACACCACTCCAGATTGATAAATCTGTAAAAATACATTTGTTAAGAAAGGAATTGAACTACAGTCCTACTTCAGTTGGAATGGTGAAGATGGTGTTGTTAATATTATTATGAAGCTGAGCTAAGACGATTGAATAATGGAGCTCACAGGTAATGTGAATAAGCATCCATCCATCCGTCCATTCTGACTAAGAGTGAGGGCGGAGTTCGACAACTATATTACTGTTTTCATGTACAGTGACTCTGAGTTTTGACAGAGTTTTGCTTTTGTTTTCTTGTTTTTCCCAATGGGGTCTGAGTGGAAAGGTTTATCAGTGGAAAATGAATCAGCCAGGTTGCATTTATGAAACTTTGCTGCCATTAAAAACCTGAAAGAGTGAGGTTAGGGAGGTTGACAGTTAGCTCAGCCACTTAGACACGGTGAGTTCGAGTCTTAAATCTCAAATGTCAATCAAAGTTAAAAAAAGAGTACATTTTGGACAATTTTATGAATAAAACGTTTGTGTGAAACAAAATGATCCTTTAAATTAATTTGAGGTGAGATTGTAAATATAAGTTTTTGTTGTTTTTAAAGTGGTCCACACTGGGGTTGGGGGTGTACTGTTCAACAGAAAACTGGAGCTCTGGCCTAAGAAGGACTGACCCATCACTTTCCATGTAACAGCCTAAATGCATTCCCCCCCAAAACAATACACTAAGACAACAATGGATGCAACTTTTAAATTAAAAGAAGCCCAGGATATGTTGGCCTTCAATAATTCAACCCTAATACCTGACATTTTTCTATTGTATCTTTCTACCTTTCATTTGTGTCAAATGTCAATCAAAGTTAAAAAAAAGAGTACATTTTGGACAATTTTATATATATAAAAAATAAAAATAAATCCATAGGTAGTTGTGAGAATGTCCTTTCTCACTAAAGAGCCTGTTCCCTGAAATGCTAATGCACATGAGTGAGGTGAACATGTGGGACACTCCGTCTGATAAATGAAATCACATGACCTCAAGAAAGGATGGGATGAATTTGATGATGAATGATTTACTGACTGCACATCTGTGCCGGATGTTTTTAAAAGCTGTTTGTCTGTGCATTGTTGTGGTTTCATTTCTGACCCTCTCCTACCCTTAAACACACACACGCACTGACATAACTATTCTGCACACACATGCAAATTCCATCTTTGACTTTGAGTAATAATGTATGTATGGCACTAAGATGATCTCACCCAAAGCCAGCAGTATTATAGCCTCATAAATGTTTATATGATGATCGTTAGGGTTTGCCATGTGGTCCCCAATACTGATATTCTTCCAGGTCAGGTCAAACCAATTATTTGTTTTTTAACTGTTCTGTTTTGAATAACGCATTCAAAACAACTAAGCTGTATATTTGTTTCACATTTCTATCTGTAGCGTCACCAGAGGACAACAGATGTTTGTGAAAATGACTATCAATGTCAAGGCATTTCATGTGTCTACCTCACCCTTTGGTTGGTACTAACAGATCTGTATTTGATAAAGCATAATTACGGCATTTATTACAATGTGCAAAAAATATTGACCATAGAATGAGGTATTATGTCTTGCCTTTTGATGCCATCCACTTTCTGTAGTCTGCACCATCGCCCTTGTTGTTGTCTGCTGGATGCTGTTTTGGAAACAGGTCTGCTATTGGTCCAGTTGACCCTTGCCTGTCACTGGGAAACGCAGCCACCTGGTTGATTTTTACTCGAAGCTCTCGTGCACTAGGAGTGGAATACTCAGCTGCTGCAAGCTGAGGGCCAGAGGTGACAGAAGTAGTTGACTCAGTGTCAGGGCTAAGTATGGAGGAAGTATGAGCCCCGGGATAAGTCACTGGAAAGACCGGTTTTTCTGAACCTGAGGTTTTTCCAGGTGCAGTGTTCTCTGTGCTGTGTAGCATCAGAGATGCTGCGCTGGGCTTGGTATTGGAATTGAACTTTGTGGCTCCTGGACTGGTGCTAGTGATAACACTCGGGAGGATGCCACGGATCATTATGTTTGGTCTTGTTGTAACTGGGATCAATGAAGGTTCTCTGACTGTTTGTGGCTTCAGATCACACGGGGTCCTGCTGTCTGGGCTCTCGGTTAGGAGACCTGAAAATAAAGGAAAGATCCTCTTAGGGCTTGATGTTGGGCTTAGATTGAAAGATTTTTTGCTGGGGTTGAACTCTGCATCACCTGTGGAATGAGTGATTTTATTGTCCCGACTTAGAGGCCCAGATGTAGGCAGCAGGTCGATTTGAGAAATTCGTGTGCCATCTGGAGTTATCCCGCTGAGATAAGGATTTGAGTCTGTTTTGTTGTTTGGGCTTGATTCGAGTCGCACTGCTGGTTCTGGCCTTTGAACAGATGTTGCTTCTGGCTGCAGTGTGGGTCTGTGTGCAGGAGTAGGCGGTAGTGTGGATGACCTGATGGTTTCATCAGGCAGAGTTTTCTGATCAGGTGTTTCAGCATGTTTTCGTGGTATTTGGCTAACTTTGGCTTTTACATCCGCTTTAGTCCTTTTGTTGGAATTGAGCTCCTGTTTTTTGTAGTGTAAAGGGTCTTTCTGGACGGGTCGAGAATCCTGGTCAGAGGGTTTATTGCCATCTAGTGAAAGATTGATTAAAGGTGTTGTGTCCAGGTATTGTTCAGACTCAGGAGAAGGACCTTCATTATTGTTTCTATTAAACATTGAAGATCTGTTGCTAGGACTCAGTGTTAGCTTAGTATTTTTCGCTCTTTTAGAATCAGGAACAAGAGGTGATTTTGTTTTTTGGTTTCTCTGAGGATTGATGACAGAACCACTGGCTGGTCTTTTATGAGTGGCAGGTCTCTGGGCAGAAGGCGAAGATTTTGATGAAGAATTTGTCTTTTGACTTTTGTCATGTGCTGGTGCTGGATTATTTTTCATATTTTTTCCAGCTGTTATAATTTCATCCGTAGTGCTGTGATCAGGATCGAACTTAGGTGTGATGTGAACAGATGTTGCTTCTGGCTGCAGTGTGGATCTGTGTGCAGGAGTAGGTCGTGGTGTGGATGACCTGTTGGACTGTGGTTCAGGGTTTTCATTACGTAGAGTTTTCTGATCAGGTGTTTCAGCATGTTTTCGTGGTATTTGGCTAACTTTGGCTTTTACATCCGCTTTAGTCCTTTTGTTGGAATTGAGCTCCTGTTTTTTGTAGTGTAAAGGGTCTTTCTGGACGGGTCGAGAATCCTGGTCAGAGGGTTTATCGCCATCTAGTGAAAGATTGATTAAAGGTGTTGTGTCCAGGTATTGTTCAGACTCAGGAGAAGGACCTTCATTATTGTTTCTATTAAACGTTGAAGATCTGTTGCTAGGACTCAGTGTTAGCTTAGTATTTTTCGCTCTTTCAGAATCAGGAACAAGAGGAGATTTTGTTTTTTGGTTTCTCTGAGGATTGATGACAGAACCACTGGCTGGTCTTTTATGAGTGGCAGGTCTCTGGGCAGGAGGTGAAGATTTTGATGAAGAATTTGTCTTTTGACCTTTGTCATGTGCTGGATTATTTTTCATATTTTTTCCGGCTGTCGTAGTTTCAACTGTAGTGCTGTGATCAGGGTCAGACTTAGTTGTGATTCCAGAAACTTTGACTAAGCCAATTGTGTTTACTGTTGCTGTCCTCTGATGGAATGTGGTTCTCTGTACTGGTGCTTCAGGCTGTGGCTGAGAATTTGACCTTTGGCCCTTGTCATGCATCAACAGTGAAATATTTCTAAATTTCTGATCTGTTGTTTGAACGCTAGGTAGAGTAATCTGATCAGTTACTGAGTGGACTTCGGTCGCAGGGTCTTGATCAAGATCAGTTGGGCTTATCGTTGTTACTGTCTGATCGGATGTAGGTCCGACAAGACTGTCGTAAGATACTGACGCTTGATGAGAATTTTCTTTTAGAATCTCTAACATATTTTGAACTGATGTAAGTTCCGTATCAAGGACTGGATATTGATCATGGTTCATGTTTTGATCAATTGTTATTTTATTGATTTTTATTGAGTAGCCAGGTGTTGTAGTGTGGTGGGCAGTCACATGACCTAGTTCAGAACTGTTTGTGTTTGTTGCTGCAGATTTCTGATGAGGTCTAGGTCTTTGGACAGGTGGGAGGGGCATTTGATGAATATTTGGCTTTAGGTCTTGGTTATGTATACGTGAAGCATTCTTTTTCAAATTAGGAGTGATTTTAAGGCGTGGAGTGCTATGGTCAGGTTTTGCATATTTCTCTCTCCGAGGATCTTTGGCAGAGCCTTTTAGGTTTACTGTAGCCGTCCTGTTATGAGATGGAGGTCTCTGGGCTGGAGGTGAAAACGTTCGATTAAAGTTTGGATTTTGGCCTCTGGTTTGTTTATGTTTATTTTGAACAGTAGTCATTTTATCAAGGGGAGAAAACAGATCAGGTTTTGAAGTTGTTTTAATAATTTGACTTTTGTCGGATCTTGTTGTATTTACTGATGTGGGTCTTAAGGAGGGGATTTTAGACTTCTGATGAGAATGGGGTTTTTGAACATTTGACCTATTAGGATTAGTTGGGAGGCCTTCATGTTGTTTAAGCAATGGATTTTTATACACATTTTGACTAATAATTCTTCCATCTGACGATGTGTTGTTATAATTTTCCGACTCAGAATCCTGGTGAGAACCAGTTTGGTTTACAGTTGCAGGTTTCTGATTAGAGGTTGGTCTCTCAGGAGACCTTTTGCCTTGTTGAGGCAGTGAAATATTTTTTATATTTTGAGCTGTGGTTTTTTCACCATATGGAGGAAATAGGTGAGTGTTTATTCCTGTCTGGACAGTTGTAGAACCAGTTGTACCAACAGTCGATGGCCTCTGAGGAGAGGGAGCTCTCTGATCAGGAGGTGCAGAAGTCTGATTAGAATTTAGCTCTTGGCCTTTGTCACGTCCAAGCAGTGAATTATTTTGTTGATTCTCACCAGTTGTTAAATGATGGTGTGAAACTCTTTGGTCAGGTTTTGCAGTATGAGTCTGTTGTTCTGAGGCTCCTGGCTTTCTGGACTTGATATTTGGGTCAACTGTTGGTTTTTGGACCAGGGGCTTCAGCTTCTGGACGGGTCTAGTCTTTTTCTCAGGTATAGGTGCTCGGTCATGTTTATGGTCATTCTTTGAATTTTTCAGCTTTTGTGTTGCTTCAGGCTTCATTCCCTGCTTTTTACCCAGATTAACTCCTTGACCAAATCCAAATTTTCTACCGGTGTTCATGCTGGGGCTTGTGTTTTTTGCTCCCCGGCTGCTGCGTTCTGTGACTGCTGCCATTGTAGTTGTGAAAAAATGTTGTACGTGTGTCGAGGCGATCTTAGTTGCTGACGTTGAGTGAACCTGACCCTGAACGCCTGGCCAAGACCTGGGACTGGAGGTGGATGTGAACCTGTTGGTGATAGTAGTAATCTGTTGTCTGGGGACTTCCAAAGTGCTTAATGTGGGCGTCGCAGTTGGATCGTTTGTGGTCCTGAAGCTTGCATCTGCATCTGGGTGCGGTTGTTCATAAATTTGAGTGTGTTCAAAGTCTGTGCTTTGGGATGGTAGTCCAAGAGCTGCTATCACTGTTGCTTCATTGACATCTGTGATCAAATGTGGACTGGACCACAGAGAAGTAGATGAAAGGGGTGACGTCAAGGTTATAACTTTGTTCGGGTCCATAGTTTTATGTCTCCCTGTAATAAAACCAGTGATAGATGGAGGAGTCTGGCTGACAGAAACAAAGTCTTTTCTCTCCTCTGCGTCGTTGGATGTTAATTTTTCATCACTGGGTCTCTGCCCACCCTGTACCACATTTCCACTTTGCGTTTTGATCTCTGCGCTCGTCACCCCGTCTGTCTCACCACTCTCCCCACTGTTAATTGTCTTGCCTTTTACTACCAGCCCATTGTTTTCGGTCGGTTTTAATATCTTGTTATTTTGCCACGCTTTTATTTCTTCTCCTGTGTTCTCTTTACTATCCACACCCTGCTGCTCCTGCTCCTTATTTATGTGCCCAGCATAGTCCTCAGATGTCATTATTCTTTCACTGACTTGATTTTCTTCTGTTTGTTTTTTTCCATCCATTTGTTCTTGGTAACTTGCTGTGTTATCCATATTTATATCAGATGAGTTTTTTTCTCCCTCTTTCTGGGTTATTTTCCCTTTATCACCTGTCAGCTTTTCATTTTTATTACCTTCCATTCCTTTTTGCTCACTGTTATTTTTTTCAGCAACTGTTTCTCCATGCGTAACTTCTGTTTTCCCGTTTGCAGTTAGCGTCGTTGACCATGCCAAATTACCACTCACTGTTACACCCTCGTCCCGACTTTTTCCATCTTTTTCTGACACTTCTGGTGAGACTTCTGCTCCTTCCATTTCTTTAATAAGCCCCTGATTACTCTCTTTTACTGCCTGCAATTTATTCCTCCCTCCTCTGTCCAAATCTGTTCTGTTTTCTGTGTTAATTTCACCAACTCCTCCTAGAGCCTCAGTCCCCTTTATCTTGCCTGATCCAAAGTCATCTCCAGACTTTTCCTTAGATCTTTTATTCACACAACGCCACTCATCCTCACGTTTTTCTGTATTTTCATTCAGCTTCACATGCTCTTTTTCTGTATGCATGTCACACATTTTCTCAGTTTGTCTTACTGTACAATCTGCACACTTCTTCCTCAGTTGGTCCACGGTGTCTTTCAAGTCCTGCAGCTCCCTCATGATCTTCTCCAGGTCTCTCAGCTGAGACGGCAGATGAACGGTCAGTGCTGGCAAACTGAGCGAGTAGAGGCAAGCTGCGTCCTCCTGCCCGTGTCCACAGGGTTCCTCTAGTTGCAGTGTTGCAGCACATGGCCCAGACCCCTTGTCTTCTGATGGGTATCCTTGACCAGAGCCTACTGTTGTCCAAAAGAGGCTTGAAAAGACGAAATACATGCATGGTGCTGTTAACTTCATCGTGTCCCAAGGGTAAAGAGTGAAAAAGAAGGAGAGGGGAAAGAGCGTAAATAAGAGTGACCTCAGTTTGTAAAGCACAGTGTCAGGGAGAGGAGGGGGTAAGGTGGGAGGGAAAGGGGAAGGAGGCTAAACTGATGAAGTTGTTCATGTTGTTGTTCAAATGATGTTGTTCAAATGAAAGACTTTGTGACAAAAATGAGCAGTGAGGAAACAGGGTTTCTAATGGAAACAGAGTAAAAAAGTGTTGCATAGGTGGCAGACGGTTTCTGAACAGATACGATGGATTTACCAAAGAACATAAATCAGCAAATATGTCACGTCACCAAAATTCCTGTTTTTCTTCTCTTCTTCAAATTTGTTTTTATTTAGATATTTAATTCACGCCAATTTCACAGCATTCTCAGTCAGTGCTGTAATAATGAATTTGTATTGCATATGTGTTGCAGCTTTGCCACAAGTGTCTCAGACTTCCTGTCAGTGGTCTATAAACATGTGAGGGACAGATGTGACAAGTCAGAATATGAATTTAATTCAACCTAGTGGCTGTTGGACCACCACCATGCATTTCCTACTTAGATTTATAATACTGCATTCTTTATGATTCAGCTCCTGCCCAATGGAAGCCAAGAAATGTCAGCTTTACCGGAGAAGACCACTTGATTCAAGGTAATTGTCACGGAAGAGTAATCACTCATGTGCTATTAACTGCATTTGGACACCGCTAATCCTTGACAAGTGTAGAGAGTTAGTGAGGTAATTGCTTCCCATAATACTCAAATCATATCTTCACACTGGAAACTGTCTCTAACTGTTTCACGATGAGCCGAACGCAGCCTGGCTTGGAGACAGTGAAGTTCAGGTGACTTAATTCCTGTTTTTATATGCTGTCTGCTGAAGTCTAGCACCTTATGTGAAAGTCACGTTACTGTGATCCCTCTCCTATCGCGGTAGTTGCGTTGCAAGACCCACCGCGAAATAGGAAAAATCGCGAAGTAGAGGCGAGATAGTTATTATATTATTTACATATATATTTACCCCTTTACGAACCTCACCCACACTGTTATCAACAGTCGAACGACAACAACAGTGCCCTCCTGTGTCCAACGTATGTTATTACCCTACATTAATGAAATGCTCACCTTATTGTATATACAATATGTCACGCATAACATGCGGGTATCGTAGATTTTCCAACCCATATCTTTACCCTGTATGTACTGTATGTGTTGCTAAATGTCTTTTCGTTTATTTATATACTGTTTTCACCTTTTTAGACTACGAAATTATAGTTTTTCACAAAAATAATTGGACATTTAAAAATTTTAATAGCGTAAAATATCGCGATTAATTTCGCGAGATCGGATTTAAAAAATCCACGATATAGAGAGGGAACACTGTATACATATTATATGTAAATAGGTGTCAATTTAAGATATTTGTCTTTAGAATCAACATAGCCAGACTGTTAACTGATTACATGCCAGAAGTAAAAAAAAAAGTTTAAATTCGACTGACACTAAAATACTAAAACACTTGCACTGGTAACTGTTTACTTTATTGAGAGCCTTGTGTCATAACACAATTATGTCGTCCTGATCATGGGGTCACACCGAAGCCAAAACGAGTCTTCCCTTTAACTCACATGATTGTGAGTGCCAGTAAAATGGATCAAAATCTCATCATGTACAAAGCTGTCTAGAAGATACTGAAAAGTGTTTGTGTTTTATCTCCAAAGATTATCTAGTTAACACAACAACAGTGAAAAGTAAACCATAAAAGAGGAAGAAATCCAGATGTTATAGCAGAGTAGCTGAAAAACATAGGGCTGTCTTATTCAAATGGTGGCAACAGACATTATGAATTGTCATCATTTTACCTCTGTTTAAAATGACAAATACTTACAAACACAAATACAAACACTCTCCAAATAGTTGTGTTTATTTGTAATGGGTGTCATTAAAATGTTTTTAATGTAATTGTATGTTTTTGTCCAAATTTTGTTTATTAGTCAAATGAAATGTTCAGTTCAGCTGATACTCTTGGTTTAAAAATTTGGCTCTACTGGTTTTATAATTAAATAGCTCTGGCACAGAGGTTTGGTCATAAATTTAGTTATAGTCGACATTAACTAGCTAGAAGTGCCCCTCCCCCCACAAAGAACTAAATACCAGACAATTCACAAAAAACACAAAAAAGGGAAAATATTATTAACATTGCGAGAAAATTTAATTAATACATACTCAACATAAACTGGGGAAGGAGGAGAGATGGGGTGTGGAGGCATCTAAGAGAAGGCTAGTTGGCTAAAATATTAGAAAGAAAAACAAATGACAAAAGCTAAGCATGTCAAATTTAAAGTAGTTGATAAGTATATTAGCAGTTGATTAAGATACAAATAACAGTATAAACATGACCTTTCTCTTTTCCACCACGGAGAACAGTCACGAGTATTTTTATTCCCTTTAATACCTTTACTCTGGGCCCTACCCTTGTATGGGCAGCAGTTCTTTTCCCCTAGAGTGCCCTTAGTGTTTTCAATTCCCCTTGTAAGATGACTTGGCCCGCTCTCTGCCCTGGATCATGTAAACACTATGTTTTTTTTCCAACACAGACCGGAGTAAACATCTGACCATCAGCCCCAGCTTCAGTGCCTGAGCTTCTTGGCAGACCACTCCATCTCCAATAACTTTGGGCAGAGGAATCACTTGTTTATCATGTCTACTCCGTGCATAAGTGTCCCATTAGCAGCTGGACTAGAGCAAAACCTAATGACTGTCGTTGTGCGGTGCCAAGCCATTTGTAATAGCACACTCACTCTGCCTAACTAAAAGGTACAGTATGAGGCTACCTGGAAAATATTGTTCTATAGACTCACACGTTGCATGCGAAAAACAAATAAAAAGGATCACTTAGCAAAATGCTTTCGTGACACAATGTCCCCCAAACTCCCTACGAGTACTGTATAAAGTATGTGATTAATTAAGAGACAAACAAATTCACCTCATGCAGTGATATATATGTATATTACATATTAATGAAGGTTCTACAGTATATATCAGTGGTTTTCACAGTGGGGGCGGTGGCCGCCAGGGTGCGCTAAAACGAAATTGAAGTGGAATAAGAAAAATAGTTACATACAATTACAATTTGCACCTGTTATCAAGCTACTCTGCCCCTCAAGCTTGCGTATAGCTAGCTAGCGCAAACACACTAGCTAGCGCAAAATGGACAACACATTTCATTTGGATTAGGAACTCCTTTACCTTCTTTGATTTCTTTCTTCTGTTCCTATTTGTCAACAGTATTATTCAGTGTGTTAATTTTCTTATGCTAAACAAATGTATTAATTATTGACTAGCAAAAAAAGCTTCATTCAAAGTTATGGTAGATCGGAAAAATCAAGAAAGTGTGAATCGCATATTTTTTATTATTATATTATATTATTAATTTGTGTTAACAGTTGTGAACATTCAGTAAAAAGTAACATCAGAGCTGCAGCCTTGAGCAGAAGGGTGGTATAGTACTTAGCAGCTTAGAATATTTAAGATAGAAACTGACTATTGTACATAATAATAATAAATTTGACTGAAAATCTGCTTTAATATAATGGTAAATTATTCACTACAGATGAAGTTTTTAAGATTATGGTGCATGTTTCAACATGAAACATTTGGTGCACAGGGATTGGAAGAGAACAACTCCACTGAATAGCATTGATATTTTTAACTAGCCAGAGGTCTCGGTACACCAAAGCAGCTGTTGGTGGGCTCTCTTCATGGCCTAAATATCACAGTTCCTTAGGGGCCTTGGACATTTGTGGCGCCAGAGCTGGGGCTAAAGAGAAGGGCTTAGACATGTACTGCATGTAATGTTGTGTGATTATTTATTTGGTCTTGGTCTCAGACTCGAGGCCTTTGACACCGTTGTGGAGAGGGGGACACTGAACAAACTCTTAGCCATCATGGACAACAATGAGCACCCTCTCCATCATACTGTAGACAGACAACGGAGTGCCTTCTCTCATAGGCTGCTCCAGCTCCACTGTCGTAGGGACAGATACAGGAAATCCTTCTGTGAATGTCTGTGTCTGATTTACACAATAGATAGATAGATAGATAGATAGATAGATAGATAGATAGATAGATAGATTTACTTCTAATTACTTAAAGAAGTAATTAGAAGTAAATGAAGAGATAATGTGGTACAGACAACAGATATGATGATGGCAGCCCATGTCTATGCACCGGCCCCTGCTTGTGCCTTTGGAACACATCTGCAATTCGATTTGATTTGAATATATATATATATATATATATATATATTTAGTTCTCCCTGTTTAACCACGGAAACTTAATTGGAATTCTTCAATAAGTCCTGTAGGTAGAGCAGAAATTGATTCAAAGTTGACTTGACCTGTACATTTAATTATTGGAACAGAGCGTTTACGTGAAGTTAGCACCATCTATAGGCCAAAGAGGAGGTGCTACATGTTCATCATGTACATGTGACACCAGAATACCATAATACTGTACTGTAT
Source organism: Cynoglossus semilaevis (assembly GCF_000523025.1). Taxonomy (NCBI): domain Eukaryota; kingdom Metazoa; phylum Chordata; class Actinopteri; order Pleuronectiformes; family Cynoglossidae; genus Cynoglossus; species Cynoglossus semilaevis. The sequence continues at coordinate 12,003,961 of NC_024312.1, forward strand.
TAATTAATACTGCATACTCCATCTTGAATGTGCTAGTATAACTAAGCTGGGTTGTGTCAATATTCAGTCATCCTGTCCTGCGTGTATTTTGTTTTTGACCTTTTTTTTTGGCGATCGGTCAAATTGTTTCGGGGTAAAAATATTTACCCGTTGCTCAGTTACTCCGATGTGTGTATCAAAATTTAAAGTTTCATTTGTTCTTGTATATATTAAAAATATTTTTACAACCAAACCCAGCTTCTTATTTACACAGAGAACACAGAGAAGTCCTGTAAAAATCTAATAGAAGAATCCATCTCCACCCCAACCCTGTCTCCTTCTTTCGCCTTCACATCCACTTGTTTATATAATAGTCTGCTGTGCTGTGTCCAGAGGAATTTGTACACACTGATGATCTTCACTGACAATGGCTTGGTCTTAAATGTGATTTGTTTATACCTCTTGTTCATTCAGTTACACACTGTGCAGACTATTTACCATGTGCTAAGGGGAAGATGACACCGTTTCCAGCATAACATGGATCATCTCTGGTTTCTATTATAAAAGACAGCACTTTCAAAGCAGCTTTCGCAAGCAGCAAAAAAAAAAAAAAGAAGAAGAAGAAAAGAAAATCACCTTACTAGTAAAACAAAATACATTTTCCTTACCCTTTCCCTCCCTTTTCCACTTCTCATACCATGTCAACTATAAATACTCATTCATCACATTTGACTTATGTATGCATTTACATTAAAGAACCCAGTAATGGGACATTAAACTGTTTTTAGATGATTTCCAAGCCTTTTAGACTTAGTCTAAGACCGATGACTGTCAGAGACAGAGACTACATTTACATTCTTATACTGCCACCTAGAGGCAGTTAACGTACACTGCTTATTCAATGTGTTATACTATCGATACGACACATTTATATGTATTTATATATGCCAAATATATGCCACATATAGGCTACATGTTTATACTATATATATATATACATACAGCATTGTTCTAAATTTGTTGTAAATTTGACAAAAACATTTAATATTTTCAAAAAGAAAACTCTTCTTAAGGACATATTCAGATTTCCTAATTTTAGTTGCTTAATTGTGAATTATACTTTACCTCGTCGTCATCAAAAGTTCTTTCTAAATTACTTTTTAAATAATGGATTTATAAAGATAACTATAACTCTATAGAGAACTTTGTAGGGGTGGCAATAAATATAAAAATAAAAATGTGAGTTAGAGACTTAGAGAGTTTATAATCTACAAATGATTTGTGATGGGACGGTAAGTACATGTACATAGTACATTATACATAGTATAACTCGACAGCCGGTACACTGTGGAGAAAACAATCTTTTAACAGGCCATTTAGTGACATTTTACAGGTCGTTGGCGTTGACCTGGTTAGGTAAATGTTGATTAATTACCTCTTATTTCAAACGCAATTTACGTATATGTACTTTTTCAGTGGCTGTTTGTTTTGAAGTGCGCCGCCGTTCTTCCTACTTGCGTATGACGCAGTTCTAAGCCCCGCCCCGCCCTGGCTCTCACGTACCGCTTACGTCTGACCGTAAAAAATAGAAACTTCCAAGATGGCCGAGTCCGTGGACTCCATGCATTTCACAGCAAACAGCAAAACAAATTACTCCAAACCACTGATAACCAAACGCCCACCGGAGAGCCGACCGCAGTCTTCCAGCGACATTTACTCGCCACCCGTCAAGAAGGTCCGGGTAGAGGAGAAGGGCCTGAAGCACAGGAGAGTTAACGGAGAAGCCTGCGCAGAGGAAAATCACAACGGGAAGCAGAGTTGTGGGAGCCCAGCGAAATGGAGTTTCGGCCCGGCCGAGGCGAGCCACTCCACTGCTGCTGCTGTGCCAACGACCCCCGCACGGAAAATCTTCAAAATCAGCAACTTCCTCGCGTCGCCTCCAAAAGTAAAAAAGGCTAAAGATAAACGGCATAAAGAGAAAGAAAAGGGTTGCGACGTGCAGCGGAGCTCCCTCGCGGGTGTGGAGAGACTGAGCCCAGCTAGCTGCCATACAAAGACCGAGAACGGCAACGAGAAAATGCTCCAGAGAGGTAGGTCAAAACAGAGAGCCCGACTCACACGGCAACTCTACTTGAACACGTTTGAAATAAGCTAGAAAACACAATGAGTGCAAAAAATATCCACACGGTGTAGTTTACCAAATTATTATGTGTACTACAGGCCCCATTATTTATTAGGCCCAGATGGAAATGTATACACGTGGAAATGTTTGTGCGTAAGTTAACTCGAGTAAAATAGTTTTTTGAGTCTTTCTTCTCCTCTGCTCTCCTCAGATCATCATATGAAGGAAAAGGACAGAGAAAAGAAGAAGAAAAAAGACTTGAAAAATCATAAGCTACAGCCTGTCAGCGACATTGTAAGAGAAAACGGAGACGTTATTTCTCCCCAGAAAGGTAATGTCGGTACTCATTGTCGAATTTATTTAAAAATACAATTTATGCTTAAATGTAAAACAGAAAGCCCCTCAAATATATTTTACCAGCGACTTACAATTTGAGTCAGTCAGTCAGTCAAGCTACAGTAAACATACAAAATACACAGACACATATTTAATAATAATAAATATAAAAGTAGAGTTATAGCTATAGAGTAAGAGGTGCATGTGAGATGTTAGTGGGTTTGGGAGATGTTCATCATCTATCATATACATATACATCATCATCATATGGATGTGGCACAGTGTTATCTTAGTCGCTCTTCACATTTGTGTAGCGTTTAAACCAGGGATCTACTGTAGGCATGTATTTAATCCTAGACATTGACCATCCACCCCCTGAAGCCAGGACTATTAAATATTTGTGTTAAATCTAAATGACTTTTTTTCAGTAAAATGTCATCATCAAAATAATCTTTGGTAGATTAAACCTGAACTCTCTCCTTGTTTTAAGAATCTCTAACCTTGTGATACAAAATGATGGTAATTTTGTCCTGCAGAGCCTAAAGAGAAGCCCGAAGCCTTTTCGGAGAATGACCTCCTGCTGAGGAAGCTCAAGAAGAAAAAGAAAAAGAAGCACAAAGACGAGGAGCGAATTCGAGAGAGGTACCGACCAAAAATGTATCACCGCTCATGTCAGACGACGTGTTCAGGAGTATCTCTGGGTCTGTCTGAATTCCTTAAACAAATGAATGGTAATGACAGCAGCAGCGGCCTGCTCCACCCCTCTCCTGCACCACCGCACCATCAGGATCCTATGTGTGCGCCTAGTTCCATCTCCATGGCCAGAGGTGGACTAGGCTACACCTCACCACTCCACTGCGCCACAGTGCCGGGCATGTCCAGTCTGGAGTTCAGTCCGATGATACATTTGGAGCAGCAGGCCAATGGTGGAGCATTGGTAGTCCATGCCTACATGGAACAGCTCGCTGTTTTAACCCCAGCTGAGATGCAGCGCTTTGCTGAGGAGTTTGTGGCGTTGTCATTCAGTGAGGGTGAGGACCATGCCGCCTATTTTGTGATGGGAATCATTCATGGAGCGGCCTCTTATCTACCGGACTTCCTGGATTACTTCTCCTACAACTTCCCAAACTCACCAGTCAAGATGGAGGTGCTCGGGAAGAAAGACATAGAAACAACCACCATGGCCAACTTCCACACTCAGGTAAGATCGTTGTTTTGTTTTTGACCAATGCCTGTTTTATGTGAGAGTTGTCAGCATACACGTTTTGGCTGTTGATCCAGGGTCCATGTGTGGAGTAATTTGTCACTTTTTTACAAACTGAAACAAACTGGCTTTGTTACCTACTTACTCCTTTTCATAAAATGACCTGAATGACAAATGAGAAATGACACCATCATCTTACTGCCAGATTAGTTTTATTCTTATTAACAGAAAGCAATGTCAAGGCAAAAAATAACCTTTACTGTTAGATTACCTAAAAATAACCAACAATAAAAATACATTTCAAATTATATTAAACTATAAAGATGAAAAAAACTAAACTTTCTGTATAGTTAACACAGCAGAGTGTATAGAAAGTGAACAGAGGACTGTTGGCATGTTGCAATTCTTGCTCTCTTGCTTTGCAGTTGACAATGTGCCATTTAAATTGTATAGCACTATTTTTATCTTTCAGTTAAACAGAGTAACATTCAATGTTGTCAAATAAGTCTCGACAAAAAAGGGACTTTGAAACTTTTTTTTTTGAAACTCGTAAAACACTGTGCTGTTAAACTGAGAAAAGACATTAGTGTATTCAGTGCTCTGACGCTGATGTCTTCAGGTGTTTTGTTAAATTGTTGGTCCTGTCTGTCCCTAGTGTTAAAATACCTTTAAATGTACACCCATAAGTTAGGGCTCATGGGTAGTTTAATACATATTTAATACATCACAAGTATGTTGGTGAATATTGAAATAATGAACACATTGAGGGGAAAAATACCTTCCTGTTGAACTGAGAGTGTGATAATAAAATATTGTGCGGGGAAATAATCAGCATTGTCATGCTAGTAAAAAACTTACGTGAATGAAATACAAAATATTCAATTAAAATATAGAAAACAAATACAAATAATAATGAACAGATAGTAAAGTAAGACCGCTTACCATAATATCAGTAATACAAAAAACGTGTTTAAGACCAGACTATAACTGCTCAGTTCAATGTTGTGCCACATTGTACTGTATAGTCTCAGACATGTATTTAATAAATTCCAGACAGTAACTCGATCCAAGAACATGGCTTACTATAGCCCAGCACTACCATAAATCATCGCATCTGTCATACTATAGAATGTTAGTGTTTTTTGTTTATTGATGACTGAGATGATCTTCTGCTATTGCGCCTTTTATGTACGGTATTTTATAGTCGTGAGTCTCTCGGCATTTAAGGTGCCAAAGATATTCGTTGTGCTGCTGAATGGAGCTCACAACACTGAGTTGTGCAGCTTGACCATGAAATGTTTTTGATTCACGTCTCTGTCTTCAAATCAAAGTGTTCCAAAACCAGTGAAGTCACTTCACTTTCCTCCCTGACTAAACACTGCTGCTCCTCTCATTCTGCTTGTCCTGCTGCTGCTGCTCTCCATCTTTACGTTTTCACTAGAGCTGACTTTTTAAAGCACCGACACCAGAATGCACATGTTTAGCCTTCTGAAAAGTCAGGAAAAGTGCGTTTGGTTGTATCATATGAGTGCTGCACAACAAAAGATAATATTTGTTTTCTACTAAAAGTACCAATACCAATATTTCATGGGCTCTTCACTATCCCCTTCACTTTTGTATCAAAAGGTTTAAATGTCCCATCAAAAGTTTAACAGTGAAAATGTGAATATCACATCAGCTACAGACTGAAGGAAATGCAACAAGTTCAAAATATGTTGGTTGTGGTTGTAAATTTGCCACAATTGTATTTGCCAAGGTAAATTTGGCTGCCAGAAATGACATGTCAGCAAGCAGGTCTAGAAAGACATTAAACAGGAGAGTTGTGAGTTGTTTCCACAGTCACACAGCTCAATCAGAGAAAAGAGAAGAACTAGCGAACCCTCCCACATCTGGTACTTTAATGTGATGAGAGTGTGGTGTGTGATAGTGTCAATGTAATTAAGAAGACAATCAAATAGTGATGTCAAAACTGTCTCTTTAGTGTTTGTTAACCTCCAATCACACAACTTATTTATATCACTTCATCATCATTTCCAGCAGTAGGTAGACCAGTAGATCTTTTGAAGTCTGCATTTACTACTGCAGCAAAGCCTTCCCTCCATAAGCACATCATGTGATCATTAGCATCATCAAGCATTCAGATGTAAACAGAAACCACCAGGTCTACTCTGGAGTCAGTTACTCAGCTCAAAACATGCCATATGAAAGCTAATTTGTTGTCCTGTAAGACTTCCTCAGGACTTATGTCACCTGTCTATAGGTGAAGATTTCTATTTTTATATCACATGGTAAAAGTTGTCCTCTCTAGATGGGCAGAAATGAGCCTACTATTTTTGTCTTCTGTTTCCTTTGTTTTAACCCAAATTATGAAAGGCAAAGCAAGAGTGATAGGTGTGTGTGTGTCCGGTGTGTGTGTGTGTGTGTGTATGTATGTATGTGTATGGATCAAGGAAAAGTGTGTGACCAGAAAAGCCCATCAAACTGCTCAAAGCACCTGTCCTTTATTGCAAACATTTCATCTTCTCTTTTCCTTTTACCCAAACGTTTCCAAATTATATAATTGATTTTTATTATCATTATACTTCTGTCTTTTCTTGCAATACCCACAATTCCCCAATATATGGTGTAGAAAATCATAAAAGCATTTTAGCCTTTATGCATGCCTCTTACATGTCATTTATCTTAGTTCACTCGAACGATCCATCTGCTCCTCACCCAGACCTCTGTTCAATTGTGGCCCCTTAACATCACCTTTAATTGACATTTTATTATGCACCAAATACGCCCCATCAAAAATAAGCCACCATTTGCTAACTTTTTTTGTTGAAAAAATAATTTGTAATGAAATTAATTTTTTAAAATCTCAAGAAATAATCTGTTTGTGGGTGTGTGTGTGTGTGACAGATGAAATATAAAACGATCAGAAATTATTCCAGTGTAGACGACTGACAGAGTCAATGTGACTCATGTTTGCTTATGTTTTGCCTCAAACAATCATCAAGTTTTACAGCCATTTTTCTAAAGACACTTAGAAGGATAAAGGTCTTTTATCTGTCTGTTAGGGCTAACCGTGTTTAAAAAGAAGCAGTGTATGATAATGGTTTCCTTTGCGGTGTCTGACTCCAGGTGAAGCGGACATATTCCCAGGGAACCTATCGAGCTGGGGCCATGCGGCAGGTCAGTCTAGTTGGAGCTGTGGATGAAGAGGTTGGAGATTACTTTCCAGAGTTCATCAGCATGTTGGAACAATCTCCTTTCCTGGAGGTTTGTCGGTTGTTTTTTTTTCTAATTAATTTTTAGCACGTGTTAACAACTAGTTGATATAAAAACATCAGTTTTAATTTTTTGTGTGTGGCCGTAACTTGAAGCCTTCTCACTTCCTGCAGCGGACTCTACCTTGGGGGACCTTCTCCAGTCTGCGGCTGCAGAGCCCCACTGAAAGCGATGATGGCCCCATCATGTGGGTCAGACCTGGAGAACAGATGATCCCTTTGGCAGATATGCCCAAGTCACCCTTTAAAAGGAAAAGGTGTGTACTGTAGAGTTGCAGCGGGTTAACCCAGATTGCTGACACAGCACATTGCTTCTCAGTGAAATATTGTGCCTTATCTCAGAGCAGCACGAGCTCTCGAGAGGTACTTACCACGTGTCATTAAAGCGGTTATGGCTGACGTGTGGATGAACATATTTCAGGTCTACCAATGAGATAAAGAACCTGCAATACCTGCCCAGAGCCAGTGAACCCCGGGAGATGCTGTTTGAGGACAGGACAAGAGCCCATGCTGATCACATCGGTCAGGGCTTTGAGAGACAGACTACCGCTGCTGTCGGTGTGCTGAAAGCTGTGCGATGCGGAGAGGAGTGAGTACACATTTGTCTTTGTTTTCCTGTGTGGACACTAGGGGTGTGTATTAACAAGAATCTGGCAATGCGATACATATCACGATACTGGGGCAGTAATATGATATATTAGGATATACTGCGATACTATATGCTTGGCAATATATTTTTGTTGTTTTTTTTAAACAATTTAACTGTAGGAAAACTGTCAGCACAGTAAACACACAACGTTGTTACATGCTTACCATCAGGTTACTAAAATTCTAACAGAGAAATCTTCATTTGTAATCCCTAGAGAAGTATAACTAAAATAACCTGAACCAACACCATGAATGTTTGCATGGTCATGAAAAACAAATTGATTTTATCATTTTAACATTGACTGGTAACCAAGACCATTTTTATTGACCTACAGCAGTGACGTTCCTGCTCGAATCACCAAAGATGTTGTGTGTTTCCATGCTGGAGACTTCCCAGATGTGGTCATGAGGCTGCAGCTCGACCTTCATGAACCTCCGCTGTCTCAGGTGAGGTCCATTTACGGTCTTGCCGCCTAAATCCAACAGGATACATCAGATCTTAAGTGCATCTGTCGAAAGGGCCAGCTGTTTTCTGGACGATCCATGGTGCAGTGGTTTGTACGCCTCCCTTACACATCTGCCTAACACGTACAGAGTACAGGATCCGATCCCCAGATTTACCACATACCCCTAATGGCGCCTCCCATGGCAGCCTATCTGAGTTGCAAAGACTCGCACTGTGAATTTCCTGATTGTAGTACAAATAAGGGACTTTGTTTTTTTTACATTTGCTGGTTGTACACCATACAATCGATTGTGCTATATTTGCTTTGTTTTGTTTTTCTGTTTTTTTTATTTTACTTTCATAATGGCTCCCAAGCATAAGCCAGATACTTGAGGTTTTGGTTTTTATTTATGATTGCACTGTTAGCATAGGTGAGTGACATACAGTAGGTACACTATGAGTTATGCACAGTATGAGTTCCAAGTAATGTTACATTGTTCTATGAAAAAGTCTGTTCAGTGTTTGACACTTGATAAATGTCAGGTAAACGTGTTAGGTTGAGATTAAGAGTGGGGGGCGTGTTTTACTATGTAAGTGGTAAGAAATCTGTAGTCTAATGTGGTCTTGCCTCTGCCATTACAGTGTGTACAGTGGATTGATGATGCCAAACTCAACCAGTTACGGAGGGAAGGCATCCGCTATGCGCGCATCCAACTTTACCATGACGACATCTACTTCATCCCCAGAGGAGTCGTTCATCAGTTCAAGACGGTGTCTGCCGTCTGCAGCCTGGCCTGGCACATCCGACTAAAACAGTACCACCAACACGAACAGAGGCAGGACGAGCAGGAGTTGAAGGAAGAGAAGTGTGCTCGCACAGAAATCACCCTTTGCATCAAGGAGGAAGACAAGGAGGCAGGGGTAGAGAAGTGCGAACCTTCTGTTCAGACAAAGGCTGAGCCGGAGGAAGAGGACGGTCGAGTGACCACACGGATAACAGAACAGGAGGAAAAGGAGCATAAAGCTGAGGCCAGGGAGTTGGCGATGACGCAATCGGTGCTTTTTGTCAGAAAGGAGACAGACGGAGGAGCACTCCCTCATACACTCATAGAACCCAAAGTAGAGCAAGTTGAGAAAGAAAGTGCCCTGGGAGTAGAGAGCACACGTGCAGACGCATGTCCGATTCAGATGAAAATCCTGGAGGAGGGTGTAGCGGACGGCCTGCCCTTAAAACCACTACATCAAATTAAGAAAGAGAACAATATGGAGGAAGAGAAGCAGCTAAGAATAACAGCGCCAGGTGTTAAAGAGAAAACAAGGGACTGTGCAGCAACCACTTTGATTTCATCACCTGTCAAAAAAGATAGAGACAAAGTAAAAAGAGAGAAGGATGAAAAAGAGAGGCAGAAGGAGAAAGATAGAAAGGACAAGGATAGAAGTAAAGAGAAGGACAGGGAGAAAAAGGAGAGGGGGAAGGAAAAGATGAGGGAGCAGGAGAAAGGAAAGGCCGAGTCAGGAAGAGACGGCAGTACATCCACACAGGTGAAAAAGAAAGAGGAAGAGGAGCGGGTAAAAGACGGCAGCAAAGCCCCTCAAATGATGGTTCATGCGCAGAAAGAGGAGAAGTGGGCGAAGGGGTGGGAGTCAAAAACACAACACCCACAGGTCAAAAAAGAGAAGGAGCACGATAAAGACAGAGGGGCCACACAGGTGGCGTCCCACTTACGACCAGACAGAGACGAGTCTCGAGAGACAGTCTCCCAGAAACACAAGTCTTCACAAGGTAAGAAAGAGAAGAGTGGGCACAGGGAGAGCAAAGAGGGCAGCACATTGAGTTTACAGGGGGTGCAGTCCAAATCAGGAAGAGAAGACGGGAAGACCACATCGTCAAAACCTGCAAACCCTCTGATTAGGAAGGAAGGGAAAAGGGACAAAGACGGTAGCGGTAAGGATGAGAGGAAGAAGCCTTTCTCTGGTCCCACACCACCAGAAAACAAACCGCCACGGACACTCATAACCTTTGACCTCTTCAAGCCAATGGAGGCTCACCAGACACTTGCCCTTTCCTTCACGGACAGTCGGCCTAAGACTCACCACCACGGTGACTCTCGAGGGTCATCCTCCAAGCCTGGATCTGAAGGTCGGACGCTCATGTCCTCCAAAGGACCAAAAATAAAGGACTCGACTCAGAGAAAACCCGCCACACCTCTACAGGACACAAGGCCACAGCAGCACTTGATAAAACAGCCCCTGAAGACACACACGCCTCACACAGAAAAAGACCTGGTGATGTGATCGTCCTGGTCTGGTTTTCATTTTTACTGTACAATTTATCTCGAGGCTTTAAAAAATGTTTGGACATGTGTCCTTCTTTTGGACATAAACTGGTCTTTTCAAACTTAGCAAAAGATTAGTGGGTACATTCCTTATGCAGTGAGAAGAGGACTCACTCTCCAAGTGTTGGCTTAAAGGGTCTGTTAGCGAATGTATGTAGGCTACATCAAAATGTTAAGTGACCTGTGTGCCTATGCACTTCTTAGCTGTGCTCTTAAAGCACCTATTTATGGTACTTGACCAGTCAATCTGAGAACAACTCAACATAGGACTTAATCAGTCACATTTTTGGGGGAAAACGATGTCAACACTTCAGCTAACGAGTTATCTCTGCCATGTTTTCTTTAGACTTTGGGATTTTGTTAATCATGACACTCGGAAAAAAAATGAGCAGCAGTTCTTTTCAGACTGGTCTCAAACCTACAGGGCTGTATATGATACTGTATTTACCAAAACTGTACAGTATAGATGTTATTAGCATCAATGTGAGAAAATGTATACAGAAATTGCATATATTTTTTGTAAGATGATTTTTATTTTCCATAGAACCTATTTATATTATTTACTGTGTTTTTATTTGCAACCAATGTACGTGAAGATTTTGTTGTAAATACATTTTATTTCCTAAGATAGGACTTGGTAGTGTGATCAGAACCACTCAATAAATGGTTCAAAATATGTACACTTAAATGCCTCGGGCTTATATAACCAAGTAGCCTCAGTTGCAGCCTTGGTCTTGAAATAAGTTTTCAGTTGTACTAATGCTTCCCAACCTTTTTGAGCTCTATTTCATTAGAAAAATCCCATGGTGCACAACCAAACAAAAATCACGAAAAGTAAATATAATGTTCAACGTTTAATTTATATACTCTGTATAAGCCTGTGCCTGTTTAGTTGAACATGACTCTGATATACTGATACAAGTATATATAGTTTTTATAGCTTTTTCCTTGCCACCTAGTGGAAGGGTATTGCGTTGTTTTGACCATCAGTGTCACACAAAGGAATTAAGACAAATTATTTGCAGTGAATTAATTCTTAGACCAATAAAGTGACTTGATTGCACACTAATGTGCCAGGACACAGAGGTGGGGAATCACTAGTATATAGAATTATCTACCCTTTAATATGGGTCATTGTTAAGGATTCAACATGTGATCTGATGCAGGATTTTTCACCAGATGCATTCCCTGAAGCATTGCTGTGCAAATAGGGATTGAAGATGTGCTGATGTCTTCTGGAAAGAAGAGCCCCACCTTTGCCGTGGAACCATAGGACGAGTGGCAAAAGATGAGTACAACTGTGGTATCCGGTATGTAGATTTTTTTTTTTTTTTTCAATTTTCAGGAATTGACTTACCCCAGGTTCACTATGGTGATGAAAAGATTTGCAAATAATAGTAGGCATGAGTCTCTTGACAGATGACATTGTAACTGGTGTAGAGGTAGTGAGCAGCACTACTGGTGTAGTGAGGAGGACAGAGAAAAATCTTAAAAATCTCAAAAAAGGTGGCACGCTGAAGATGATTACACCAGTGAAAGGTAAGGTTTACAAGACACAGATCTGGTATAGTATATACTTTAGAGATGGTGACTAACGCTGAGGAAATTGGTTGGTTGGACAGTAAAGGAACAAATGTGGAAAGTAGATGATCCTTCCATGTTAGAAGCGCTACTTTTTTGGCCCTTTAACTTTGAAAAATGAATTCGTGAAAAAATGAAGTCAAAATAAAATCAATATTATATTAAAAAAAACGTCACAAAATAAAAAAAAAGCTTTTTAAAAGAAGGCACACAAGTAACAATTAAAAGTGAAAGGAATGACAGACATCAATTACCGTCATTATTAAAACATTTGGCCTGACTGAGATCATATTGCCCTGGGTTTTTCCTGATTATTATTTGGAACAGTCCAGGACTATAGCCATTTTACACTGTGCCCTCCTGTGAACTGGTGCACAACATGCCTCTTGATGATAACTACTTAAACACACATAGTGGTATCGTGTTGGAAACAGGTCCATGTTTAAAAGCGATTTCTTTGGACTCAACTTCCTCCTATTTATAAGATTTGTGGTGTAACACAAATTAGGCAGCTTTTAAGGCACCATTTCTAACAATATACACTTGTCCTGCCAAATGCAATATTTTTTTTACCTTTGCATAACTGTAGATTGCAAGTATAAGAAATATCTGCATGTGCAAGTCATGATTAATTAGCTTATCAGCAACATCTAATGCTGTTGCGTTCAAGTTCAGTCGTGCTTTTTTAAAAAGCATATAGTTGTAGTAAATACCAGCACATACGGGTGCAAGTCAGTATCAGTATAACTGCAACAGTTTACCATTTTTTGTTTCTGTTGCCCATAGACTTGCACTGCAATGGTTACCAATGCATTTTCAACGTGTTACAGTAGAAAGTGTTCAGTAGACACTGCTGCCAGTTTAAAAAAAAAAAAAGGAAGAAGCAGCAAATCATTTTATGAAATAACTAAATGACAAGACAGCAGGAAAAAAATGGTGTAGTCCCCAAAAAGAAAGCTCAGACAAGTCAGTCTTTATGTTCTTCTACTTAACTTGGTGGTTCTAACCTCACTGTAAGGACAATCTTTTAAAGACACAAAGTGCCCTGTGCCCCTTCACTATACACCTGCCATGTCACTGCCCTTATAAACATGTAAGACGACCATCTGGCTATATTCAAAACATAGTGCACATAAGTCCATGCCAATCCTATTGTTCTTATCGGCGCATCCATTTCCCAAAAGCCCTTAGTGTATAAAAAATGAATGTTGCTACAAGTCAAAATAGCCCTGTGACTTCTGTGGCTCAATCTCTTCGAAAGTGGAAAACACTGTGTCCTAGCTCCACCAATGCCCCAACCAACAGGGCCCAGAGAGGGACACACACCACACTGACCCATGTGTCTGTTAGTCTCTCCAGGTGGGAGCACAGTGTCAGACAGAAAGCCACCTTCAGCAGCAGGGCCATCAAGTACCAAAGCCTCTTCTTCAGGCTGTGCTCCCTGTCCCGGGGGTCAAAGTCCGTCTTGCAGCGTCCTGCCATCTTCACTATCAGCATAAGGATGAGGACAGTGTCAAAAATCCACACTGGGAGGAAGATCAAGAACCAGCTCCAGTGGATCTTAGAGTCCAACTTGAGGACCAGCATTATTAGGAAGATGAGGGTGAAGATCCAGGACAGGAGCACTCGCTGGGCCAGGGACATCTTCATCTACAGTGGAGTGGCACAGAGCCAGAGTTACACACAACCAGGAAGGACCCAGGAGGGGACGGATGTCACAAACTGAGTGGTGAGACAATATACAACGTTAACACAATAAAATACAAATGCACATTTATCATCCAGAAATGTCACCTCAAACGTTTGCAGTCATATCAATAACTATCCATCAAACTGCACCATTTTATTTTGTTTAATCTGGCATCAATTCATCACCTCTTTTGTTATATGGTGACCAAAGTTTAAGTCGTTCCAGTAAAACTGCTCTTGTCACATGGGTAGATGAACAGAACAATTTGAAAAATAAATGATTATTATTTTAGTATCCTTTGCAACACTTTTTTCACATAATAACACATAACAGTATTTATTTAGCACCAGGACATTTTTAATATTAGTTATTTCACTGAAGAGTTTTTTGTTTGTTTGTTTGTTTTATTTGTGGCTGTGCCTTATGATGAGCCATGACTGTATAAGAAACTAGTTAACATGCAAGATTGTACAACACAATTTGGTAGCATAATGCATTTCAACCATTGTACACTTATTTTAATTGCAAATAATCTTAAACTATGTGCGGTGATAGTTTATTATATCTACAAATTTAGATAAATATGATTTCAAAAATTAGATATTAGTTCTATATATCTGGTGGATAGCTCTTTTTTGGAAAGTCGACAGTGACGCTTGTGAACTTTTATCGTTATTTTCCTAAACAGTTATATGGCAATATTGACTCTGACCTTCTAATATTTTTTTTAAATTTTCTATCTTGAAATCAAAAAGTTGAATTGGAATCACTTAGAGTCGATACAACGATGCGCGTTTGTTTGTGTAACCAGGTCTACTTCAAAAACATTTTTGCTACTTCCGCTTAGCTTTAGCCCACACCCCTAGCAAATGGGTCAAATTACTAATACAGCCATAACAAAGATATTAAAAGCAGTCTTACCGCGTTTTCCTGGAATCTTAACCTTCCTTACCGATATAAAGATTTAAACTACAAATGATTTTTACCAAAAATGTTTACACAGGAAAACAGAGAACAACCAGCTCCGTTAGCTGCAATAGCGCTACATGAGCAACATCCGAGCACTAGTTTCAAGACAAAAGCATGTGTAATACACGTGTATTTTATTTTGGAAAGTTAAACAAAGACGACGTAAGTCACAGAGAACCATTTTACTAGCTCACCACAGTTATCGATAATATGTCGAAAGTATAACCTAAATTTGAAAATAATAAGATTTGATGGTTAATTTTTAAAGGTGTTCTTAGAAAATACAAGGGATACAGAGCGAGATAATCCTAAATAAAACAATTTCCTGACCCAATGGGCATCGAAGACATTTGCTCTACACTAGAGCAATGGTTCTCAAACAATTAACACCGTGTGAATATGTGAAATAATTGTCTTTTCAAGTTTCACCAGTTAGATACATCCATATCCAGACAAGATCCATATCACGGACAAACGAAAAAGTTTTAGACCTTTCTTCTTCTCTAAAGCAGTCTGACTAAACTCTTATTCATTCCTTAATCCACACCTAAATAGTAGAATTAGAAACATGGATCTGCTTCACTGGACCAGGCTCTACACATGCACACGTACGCATGCATGTTTACATTTTAATTCTGAAATGTACACAAATCCTTGAAATTTTTGAAAACCATTAATGTCTGTGGGGTATGTTGTTGTGTGAAACTCAGGACTCTAATGATACTCTCTCAAAGCAGGGATGTTTACTGTTTTTAAAGTTCCAGTTCCAATTTATAATAGTGATCAGGATAATAATAATAATAGGAAAGGAAAGTAAACGCCTTGTCATTGTGACATTCTGACAAACACCACTGCACACAATGAAATGTGACCTCTGCATTTAACCCATCACCAAAGTGAACAGTGGGCAGCTTTTGAGCACCCGGGGAGCAGTGTGTGGGGAAGGTGCCATGCTCAGAGCACCTCAGCGGTGACTTGGCAGCTGGTGGATTTGAATCTGCAACCTTCTGGACCCAAGTCCGCTAATAAGTATTATCATTAATAATAATAATAATAATAGTAATATTATAATACATTAATTTTGACTTAATAATGCAACTATGTATGTTTAAAAATGTGTAATTATGCCAGTCAGACTTGAAGATAGCATTCAGAAAACATATATTTCCACAATGTTACAAAAGTGGTTACAGTAAGCTTTTGAAAACAAGTCACCAACACTAATGCAATGGCTGCCCCCCCCAAAAGGAATTACTTTAAAACAAAAGACTTAATCCCTTTTGTATAATACAAGAAAGTACTGTAAAAAAAATCAAAACCTGCATAAATTAAGAACGTAATAAATATGATATGTCAAAATTCACAACAAAGGAAAACAATTTACACTTAAGAAAAACAAAATCACTTTTACAGGGAAAGTATAACAAAAGCAATATAAAGTACACCTCTGTAGAGATCATAGATTGTCCAAAACGTAAAGTACAAAACACCTGGGTTAGAACATTATTTGAAAAAAGTTCAAGTTAGAAAGCCCTTTTAATTATTAAAATCTAATTTCAATGCAAAAGCTCTTTTTACACCAAGAAGTTTAAAAAAACGACGACAACAACAACAGTGGACTTGTATTTACAATGTGATGGTGGTGAAAATACATTGTGTAAGACATTCAGTCAAAATACTATGTCTTTGACATTTGTAAACAATTAACATTGTCATTGTCTGAAGACGTGTTATATTAAAAAAAAAATTATTTGAACTATGGCTACTATTGAGTGGAAAAGCATTTTCCTTCAGATTTTGTCTGATTTTAAAGATTTGTACCATAATTTGAACCATGGCTACTATTGAGTGGAAAAGGAAGAGTTTGTCTGATTTTAAAGATTTGTACCATTAACCTGATAAAATAAAATAAAATAAAAAACACTAACATTTCAACCATCTGCTGAAATATCAACATTTAGCAGCACTTTACAGCTGAATTAAGAAGTGTTTCCAATACATGGTACCTGGAACTCTTTGTTTTTAGAAAAAGTCTACATTCGCCACCATTACCGATTTGTACACTGCAAGCTCCACACCAAAGGCTTATGCACTCAAAAAGTGCCTTCTTAAATAGTCAGTCCTAACAGTTCCATTCACTGCCAGGTTACTGCGTGGAACACACACAGCTTTCAGGTACTGATCATTTATTCCTGGAACAATTTATTTTGTTGTAAATACAATTCTTTTGTTATTAATAAAATGTGACAGTTTAGTTTTGAAAATGATGATGCGATTTGTGCATTTATTGCACAAAATTAGTTTAATAAAATATCCAAGTACATGTGGGTCTCTTTATTAGTTTCTTTTGAAATAATTTACTGGGTCATAAATAAGTTGGGAGAGTTGCGTTGGGAATAAGGAATCCAGCACAAAACTATGCCGAAACAGTCAATCAATATAACAAGGGGAAATTATAAAAAGAAAAGTTAACAACACAGTTTTAAGTGTTTTACTTATGAAAAGCACTTGGAATGTCATACTACAGTCAAAAAGCCATACAACTTTATGAAATGTGGAGGTTTTTCATCACACTTGGTGGTCTTATGTGTTGGGTGTGCTCCAAACCCTAAACAGTGCTTTGCCTACTTTGTAGACTGTAGCCCAGACATTCTGATGAGTGAGACGGGAATTCGATGAATATTCCGTCTGAGTCTGAGTCCGCGGATTCTAACACTTGCCCAATGATGGTTTCAGGACTGGATGATTCACTGGGCGGCGAGGAGGAGGCCCCCTTGCTAAGATCAGTCATGGTCGTCGTGGCCTCAGTGCCGTGGAGAGCTCCTGACGAACGGAGGATGGAGGGAGAGGAAAGAGGCAACTCCATGTGGCTTGCTCCAACTTTCATAATACCTACAAGGTGAATGATATCAGTTGTCATCATACACATGTTGTTCTAATCAACATCACTTGATGTTTGTTATCTGATCTCACCATTAAACTGAGAGCCCACACACAGCCTGTTGGAGGTGGAGCTAGACAGTTCAGGTCCTGGAGTCAGGTCAGGGTAAGCCAGTCCTTGTTTCTCCAAGCATGATATAATCTCACAGGCAGAGTGCCGGCGAATTCCTCCGCTGCCAACAGCGCTGGCATCTGGGTCATACTCGGCGACCGGGGTCAGGAGCAGGGGGATGTTGTAGCTCTTTGATCGTACCACCGGGTTTTTAGACTGTTGCTCTGCAGACTTGGACCAGCCCCACTGTAATCGCTTCTCTGAAATGCCAGAGGAAAAGAAGAGAGGGCTTTTAGATAAGTTATGTTTCCACATATTGACATTGTAAGAAGGGTTTATATTTATACTGTCTCACCCAGAACACAACAGTGGGGGTCAACGCTATCACCAGAGTAAAGCCCATGGGTGCCCAGGTATGGTGAAACCACCTTCTGAACCAGAGACTCCAGTCTCAGATAGTCCTCGGTCACACCACGTGATTCATGGACGCCCTGTCATCACGCACAGACAAACAGGACAAATGTATTTGTTCTTTAGTGGGTTGTACTGAGTGTTCCAGTACAACATCCTTTTATCTTCTTGCTGGGCAACTCAATCTCTAACATCCTTTGTCCAACATCTTAAATTACTTGTCGACTCGCCTTCGACTTTACAGTCATATTAGTCGATGTGAAAAAAAAATCAGGAGTCATCAATGCCCTAGTTCAGGCAAGGGAAAACTAAGGTCCAGGGGCTGGATGCAGCCCGTTCAGCTTTTTATTCCGAATTATATAATTTATTTATATTATTATTAAACATCTGCCTTTTCCCTGCAATACCCACGTTTCCCCAATAGATGGTATAGAAAATGATAAAAGCATTTTAGCATATTAGCCTTTATGCATGACTTAGTTCATATGAACACTCCATAGTTTGCCCACGTCTGGGTTAGCATTATCAGAACATTGTGACTCAGGAGGCGCCATAAGAGATATGTGGTTCCTGTGAGAATCAAACCCAAGACTATCTGCTCTCTGCTCTCTAGTTAAGTGTGCTAACTGCTACACTATGAAACCACACATAGCACATTCTTTCCCAATGACATAGCCATTGACCAGCAACTCTGATTTTCTGACAAGCTAACAGTGGTGGGTTTCTTGATGGATTTTGTAAACTGGCTTACCAAGGATTACATTCACTGTGACAATGAAACAATAGTCCAATGTGGATTTTTCCGGAAAATCATTTCCTTTAGCAACTCAAATATCTGTTTCCTTTATGTCCGTTTTGACTGTTCCTTTCTGTTTCTGTTTACGTTCTGCCTGTTCTCAGTGAACACAACAATGATAAACAATAAGGTTCGCCTGTGTGCCTGCGGGCCAACCTGTAGAATTAGCAGCATCTGTGTCACAGAAGGGGGGACGCGGGCCCGAGGTCGAGTCAGCGCATCCTCTAACTTTACACTTAAGGCTATGGTGTTCCTGAAGTGCAGCAGAGCCAGCTGTCGCACAGAGGGTTCCTTTCCCTGCAGACATCAAGGACAAGGTAATATTAGAATTCAGCCTCACGGTCGGCAAACAGTAGAAACAAGTAAGACTCTAAAGATGTTTGTGTACTTGAACAGGATGAAAAATGGCCTGCAGCATTGACAGAACATCACAGAAGAAGAAGTCCCACGTGTCCGCCAGAGAGTCCAGTAGCTTCTGACCTGCAGCAATTACAGGACAAAAATGAAAACCACATTGCACCTAACAACCCCAGCAGTAGTTTTTCACAAGTCTTGTGTCGTAAAGCAGCTGTACCTTCGTAGAACCGTATTTTGTCCCGCAGGATGACCATACCTTTTGTCAACAACTGGTTCTAAAAAAGAAGGCAATAACTATGAACACCCAACGGAGCTATCGCCAGGGGACTTGGTTTGTCTCATCAGTGGGTTTTGTGTTACCTGCAGGTATTCTGTAAAAAAGGACCCGAGCTCCGTCTTCAACAGATGCCTGAGAAAACAAATACCATTATACAGCAACGAGTCCCACGAGTCAAAAAGTTTGCCCACGTCTGGGTTAGCATTATTACATATAAACATTTTCTTGTTTTGTGCTAGTGCTCAAAAAGAAAAGGAAGGAAAGTGAACTCCATGTCATTGTGACATTGTGACACTGCACACAACCAAATGTGACCTCTGCTTTTAACCCATCACCAAGGTGAACAGTGGGCAGCTTTAAGCGCCCTCAGTGGTAACTTGGCAGCTGGTGGTCTCAACCTGAAGCCTCCTGGACCTAAGTCCAGAAGATCCCACCTAAATGTTGGTAATTTAGCTGAGTATTTTGTAGGATACATTAAATTATTATTATTTCTATTTTTTGGTATAAGAAAAAGAGAGAGAGAGAGAGAAAGGGGGAAGGAGGTCAGGGTAATGTGACTGGGTTTCAAGAAATATTTTTTTTATCTCTCTTTGGTTTCTGTGAAAAGACTTGCTGTAGTATAATGTAGGCCAGAGTGATAGGAGGGACAAATCTGGTTCAGTGAGATAATGAAGTATCTGGCTGACCACATGACTCCCAAGGCCCCCACAAACACACACATTCATTTAAAAAAGTCATTCACTCTGAGGGAAAATGGACAGGCCTATAATCAAACTAAATACAGCACCAAATGTCAAAAATTATTGATTAATTTAATTTTTTTTGCTCCGTTTGTTTGAAGAAACTCACCGGACACCTTCATTGAGAACATACAGTTCATTGTCTGCCAGGCTTTTCTTCTGGAAGACTGCTATGACAGCATTGTGGATACTGAAACAACACACACACACACACACACACACACACACACACAAGCTTACATTAATACGTTAATCATTGTCATGGAACACGCGTTTAAAGACAACTTTCCTGGTATTTGCTGTACCTGTTCCAGGTGGCGTTGGCTCCTGCTCTCTTCTGCCTCTCCCGACTGTCCTCAGGTGAACTTTTCTCACTTTTCCCCAGCTCACTGAGACTAGGGGAGCTCATCAACTTCAGCCGGTGCAAAGTCCTCATGAGGGAAAGATAACCGAAGGGAAGAGTTCAGTAAATAAGCGTGTACACAGGTTAGTGTGTGTTGAGAATTTTTTTTAAATAATTAGAAGTTGAAGATAATACAAAGGAAAGAAGAGGCACTGAAGGGGGGCTGACAGGGGGGCACACA
This sequence comes from Cynoglossus semilaevis, assembly GCF_000523025.1. Classification (NCBI taxonomy): domain Eukaryota; kingdom Metazoa; phylum Chordata; class Actinopteri; order Pleuronectiformes; family Cynoglossidae; genus Cynoglossus; species Cynoglossus semilaevis. The sequence goes on from NC_024312.1 coordinate 12,024,700, forward strand.
GGCAAAGCAAGCTTTAGAAGGGCACAGGCAGAGATGCACAAAGACAGAAAAAGAACAATAAAAAGATAAGAGTGTTCAGCGTGGAGCACGGAAAAGAAGTAGGACAGGATGATGTGTGTTGAGACAGAAATAAGTTCAAAGCATGGTGGGTGGAGCCGAGGAGAGGTTGGCCATATTGTCAATGAACAGCCTCGGAGGAGAGAGAGAAACAATAGAATAAGCACTGATGGGGGTCACGCTCCTCCTGTACTCCCTGCCCCTGTGTCACTACAATACAGCCATTGATAGAAACAAATATTTATGCAGAGCTGAGATGCCGGACAATGTGCAGGGGAAGCAGAGTGAAGTAGGACGAGATGAGGTGGAGGAAGAAGAAGAACAAACAGCTTACTATCAGAAACAAAAAAAATTAAAGCTGCGAAAGATGATAAGAGCCCTCACACATTTGTGCGAGGTGCATGCAGGGAACGGTGCGGAATGGATTTCTGTCTGTGTTTGTGATAAGATAGAATAGGTATAAGATAGGTAGGTTTCAGCAGACTTTTGTGATACTGCTTGTAAAAAAGTAATAAATCAGTGTCCAGAGTCTGTATATATATATATATACATATATAAACTTGGAAGAAAATTGGCAAAAAATTCCATCCTAATTTTTCAACACCTGGCTAATGAAATTCCATGGAACATTATATTTTTAAATGGTTTTGAATACTCGCCAAATGTTGATTAATGTTGAATCCAGTAACCGATTCTTACCTTCTTATTGGGTGCTCATTTCCGGTTTCAAAGTCTGGGCTAGAGGCCGAGGCAGAAAAGGTGCTGAAGTTAAGAGACAAAGGTCGGGGGGAAGGTCTGGAGGCATGCCTCCGTCGCAGTCCATCAAGCATCTAAACAAAAGACAGGCGAAATTCAGATTTCCTCTTTTAGGAATTTGAAGGCACCTATGACAGAGAGGTTTTTTTTTAAATCTTATTTTCACAACATTCATAAATGTTATGGAATAGTATTTCATACACTTAAGATTTGTATTCACTTGTTAATTCATTATATACGCTAATATTTACTAGACAAATATGCTTTGCTAATGGCAGACGTGAAAGGGGGGTGACCATAATGGGTTTAAGGGCTGAAAGAAATGTAACCATACCTTTAATAATGACGTATTACAACCAATGTCTACAGGAGACCAAGACAGAGTCTGTCTATATTTGACAATATTAAAAGAAAGTTAGCATACTGTATATTGCCGTGTTCTAATGTGTAAAAAAACATGCTATGCTAACATCTTTCAGAAATGTGCTAATAAAAAAATATGAGTAGCCTTAATCTTTACAGCCAGACACTTTGTGGAGAACCAAATGCTGGCACAGGTTTGTCCTCTAAGAGTGCTTCCTGTGAGGTTTAGAAGAGACATTAAACAGAAATGCCTGACTCTCTGAACTAGTTGCAGTTGTTAGCTATGGAGATAATGAGTACAACCAGGTAAATTGTTAGCAACGGAACAGGTACAAACAGTATTTTAGTGTTGAGCCTTCATTGGGGGAGGGGAGGAGACAAAAGAAGAATCAAGGGCTAATCCTTACAACACAACAGTGTTTCGCAATCAGAGCTCAACCCACACCTCCTCCTTTACTACTATCATGCAATAGCATTGCGGGAAGCAGAGAGCTGTGCGTGTGTGTGCACGTAGGCCACTCTGGATTATTCTCGTAAAAGGCCACGTAGTCACGGCGCTGATGTCTCCCCCAGGATGGCATTATTAGTATTTGATTCTATTTGGGTGTCTCCCCATAGAAACGTACGGTGCAGTGTGAAGCACCATCCCCTGGTCAGACTGAGAACGGCAGTCTGGGCTGTCACTCCAGACAAAGACAAAACACAAACCGACCTGCGAGCCACTGATAAAGGGCCAATTCGTGTTTCTTGTGAAAGGATTGACATGCGGCTGTTTGATTAATGGGGGATCGCAGATGTAGAACAGTTTACACACTATATTCCCGACATGCCACGCCACCCCATTCCAGTCTTTTTCGCTATTTAACCCATTTTCTCTCCATGTGTTTCACTCTACTAGGCACAAATGTATATTGACACGAGATAGCCACTAGGACACTTGGACAGTCCACGCTTACGACACACGGAGGTATGCGCTGGCAGCCACTGCTTTTTTAACCTGTGTGGTCAAAAAGCACGGTCGTGTGTCACTGTAAGACACAAACGCCATACGCAGATGAAGAAACAGTCCACACCAGGGCTAAAACAGCACCACGATGGCTACAAAGTTACCGTGGTTTGTGCGCCTCTGCCCACCCACTGCACTCACCGTTGCTTCAAGCAGTCGTGTTGTTCCTGACGGGATGAAACGCTCACACGGAACCTATGGCTTTTCTTCACAGTCCGGGCTCATCAGCTGGACAGTTCTCCGTCCGTCCTAGCTGACATCAGGGCAGAGCTGGAAAGGCTATGAGTATGGGCTGCGGTGCAGCGGATGCGGACTCATTCATGAAGCACGCACCGCTCTGTCTCTACAGCCAGGTTCTCCTCTGCTTTGTTTTGACGAGATGAAACGCCAACCTGGGCGCATGAACGCGGCCTAGAGCGCCACGTGGACGCGCACTGTTTTGGCGTAATCACAAACATTCAGGGGCTCCAGAGGACATATTGATAACAACAATAATAATAATTGTTATTATTATTATGACTATGTTGTAGGAACTATAGTGTGTCTCTTGATGTCTCATGCTAACTCTACACTGATCTGATTCTGGACACAATATTGACATTTTACTTGTTCTTGTGTATCCTTATCATCTCTCAGTACAGACAGATAGAGTACTCTGTGTTTGATATCAGCCTGAAATACAGAACAAAAACACAACACTTCAACACTTAGTTAGCAGAATGGTAAAACAAATTAACAGCTAGATACTGTTGGTGTCAGCAGTGTTGTGTTGTAGACTGCTACAACACCGTGGCCTGGAAGCTAACAGGTAATATGAAAGCACAAACCACATTTACAAACATGACAACACAATTGTGTCCACGCAATGATAATGAAAAGTATGGTCATATAGTATTCTGATTGTACTAGTTTGACCAGGATAAATATACGTAATAGAGGAAGAGAGGTGACACTCAATATAAACAAAGAAGTAGAATTTGAAGGTGAACAAATGAAAAATTGGAAAGTGACTCATTATTGACTGGTTTCTGTGATTAAGTTCCCAATCTGTGGCACGACATGATGGTACTATGATTGTATTTATTGTTAGACATTGGCTTTTGTATATGCTGGGGCATCATAGAGAAGAGAGAAAAACCCTGGTCCATCACACAACAAACAAAGTGGAGGTGATTTAAGAACAGTGAACCTATTATTATTATTAACCTTAAAATGATTCAAGTTTTCTGATATGGTGCCTTAGGTAGGAATGGGGTGTGGTCAAATGCTGTCAAAAAAACTAGTTCAGATGTGTTTAGAGATGCCCTTCTGTATATTAATATTTTAGCAGGTGTTAAGTCATTGTTGTAGCTTGGACAAGTCTGTCTGGCCATTTTTCTTTTACCTGGAGCATAATTTTACAATGAACAATTGCAATGTTACAGATGGTTACTTTACTTTGCTCTCTTATATTAGAGCTCTTTTTTTGCTTTAACAACAACTTTTCTTAAATATAAATTTTGTCATTATGTTGCACTATGTCTTAACAACCACACAATGTAAAGATAGATGATGTGGTTTATTAATTATCAACTTCCCATTTCTCTTCAGGCATTGAGGAGGAAACAGCAGCTACAGCAGTGTCTACTGTGTCAGTCTAATGAAAAAATCATGGTGATTTAACACGGCTGCCTCTGTGGGGAAAAACACTGCTTCTGATGCAAATTAAACAAAACCTCATTCAGAAGCAGTTAAAAAAACCAAACAAATTGATATGATTGTATACTCACTGTATGATGCAAACTATTGTGTTAACCATTAACGTCGATAGAAATCGGTTACAAAATAATATCACACTACTTTTTTTTTACCTACATAGCTTTAGTATAACGACGGAACGTACTGTATTTCCTGAAAGGCAGTGAAGGGCGCACAGTTAGACTCCTCCTTTTCCGGCTACCGAGGCGGGAAGTTGAGTTTCGTCTGTTTGTTTTTGTGTAACACCCGACAGCAGAATGATAACTGGTGAGTTTGTATTTATATGCACGTACATACTGTACAGAATGACAAAATAACAAAGGTTTACTTATCAAAATGCTGCATTAACAATAGGAAGTCATGTTAAACCAATGACGGTAGCATTGTGGTGCTAGTTTAAAATTTCAGTCAGCGTCAAAAAAGCAGTGTTATTAGTAGTATGACGCGTAACATAAGCCCTGACAGTAGTTACATAGTAATTGTAGTATATTAACTGCCATGGTTACTGTTTGTTTCAGAGAACATGCCCAGTCACCTGACGGAAAGCAACAGCTCTGAATCCAGGAACTTCGGTCAGGTCAGTCTGTAGAGAAACATCACAAACTCAACTCTTGAGTATCTTTGAATTTACGAGTTAAAGAGGTTCAGTCACAGCATAGAACAACATCATATATACTGTATAAGTAATTTGTATTATAAAAATTAACTAACCCCCAAAACATTCACATTGAGTGGACACTCTAAATTAGGGGTCCCCAACATGGTGCCCGGGGCACCTAGTAGCCCCCGTGGACTACCTAAGGTGTTCTGAAAATAAAACTAGTCAAGAGGATTGTGCTTTTTGAATCAGTTATAAACGTTCTGTAAAAATCTGAAACTACCTGGATCAAAATTCTAAGCCTCTTGATTCTCTCATAATTTATATTTTCCGAATGAGAACCTAATTCAGGAATAAAACCCTAACCTCCAACCTGGTGTCCTCTAAACTGCAGACTTTCATCTTCCGAACTGAACTTAATTAGAACTAACTGTGCTGACACTCCTGTCTCTGAGAAGCCGCTTAAGACAGAGGCAGTCAATCAAACAATCATCTTCGCTTCTATTTCTAAAGAGAAGTTTGTTATACACTCATTGACGTTTTTGACAGTGTACTTACACAGCTGAAGAGTACCAGGCAGTGCACAATGCTCTGCGCCAGCGGCTGGGACCAGAGTACATCAGTACCAGATTGGCTGGCGGCGGACAGAGGGTTTGTGCTATTTTTTTTACCCTACAATTGTTTATGTTTAGTTTGTTGTTCAACAAAATAAAATCTCTTTCAAACAGGTGTGCTACGTCGAGGGGCATCGCGTCGTCAGCCTGGCAAATGAAATGTTTGGGTACAACGGGTGGTCTCACTCCATCTCTCAGCAGAACGTTGGTACGACTGTGTGCTGTTTTCAACAGAGAACACATTTGTAGGAACGCGCCGCTTCAGAATCACAGCTGCTATGTTTGTGGTTTTCAGACTTTGTTGACCTCATCAATGGGAAATTTTACGTTGGAGTGAGTGCTTTTATTAAAGTGACACTGAAGGTTAGTTGATTTTATTATTTTTAAGAAATGCTTCATTTAAATGAAACCTCTGCTTTACTCACATGCACCTGCTTTCTCAGGACGGTGCATATCACGAGGATGTAGGCTACGGTGTAAGTGAGGGACTCAAGTCTAAAGCTCTGTCACTGGAAAAAGCAAGAAAGGAAGCCGTCACTGATGGCATGAAGAGAGCACTGAGGTACTGGAGTGTATCATTTTAATAATCACAGAGAGAAGAAACAAAATAAATTCGAGTGATTCTCTAACACTTGTGGGTGTTTTGTTGCTTAGGTGCTTCGGTAATGCTTTGGGTAACTGCATTCTGGATAAAGAATACATTTTAGCTATAAACAAGATTCCCAAACAGGTATATTACTGTTCATAAAATGTATTTTTCAATTTTAAGTGTATTTCTAATTTCATATTTTTGGATCCTAAATCCTGTTTTTTTCCCCCTCCACACACAGCCTCCCGCTCCTCTCAACCCAGACCAGACGAAACGCTCTGAGGGCGAGCCCTCGGTGGAGAAGGCCCGGGTTTTCAGTCTAGTCAAGGAGGAAAAGGTCGTGTCTGCTGCCAGCCTGGCCCAGGTGCGATCGGAGTCCAGACCAAACGCCCTAAACCAGATGTCTTTGGAAGTGAATACTCCAACCAGTGACCCTGCTCCTGACATCTCCAGGTAAACAGCAGATGTTTTGTTTGTTACACAGAATGATGCAGCTACGGCAAAGAGTTGTTCAAACTATGCTAAGGTGAGCTGTTCAGACCAGTAAGATGTAGTTTGGTGTCATGTCAAGAAGATAACATTTGATTTGTGTCTTAGTAGTGTGAAGGGGACTGTGTTTCTGTTAATCTGACAAATATAAGCAGTATAGAAGGAGAGCCAGATAATGTGTGGAGATGTGCTGTTGTAGTGTCAGATTGGTTTAAGGTAGGGTTACTTTAAGGCATAATATTTCTGGACAGACACCTTGAGGGCCGTACAGTAAAATAAAATGACGTAAAAATCACATTTTGGTCCAACATTATTATTATTATTATTGTTATTATTATTAATATTATTATTGTTATTTGATGTTTATTTTAGAATCCATTTGTGGGCAGGATTAGATGTTTCGGTAGGCCGGATTTGGCCCACGGGCCCCCAGTTGATCATTATTTTAAAGGCTATGCAGCAGTGTTATTAGCAGAGTTATCATAAGAAGTTCGACATTTGTGTGTTATAATAAAGTATATACATTTTTACTAGTGCGAAATGTAATGAAAATGCGCACAAGGAAAATAAGTCATTATTTGGCATGGACACTCATACACTGGACTATAATCCCACAAAAGTATTTTATCTGTAAGATTTCATGCAGTTTTGAGAGAAAAGCAACAAAATTGATATTTGCAAAAAGTATTTCTCTAATGCTTTCCACACATTTTTAGAATTTAGTTATTTGTTTATTATTAATCATAAATCAAATTTTACTAGTTAACACCAGTGTAGCCTAATCTGACAGAACACGTTTGACCCTAGTCCTTTCTGTCCTCTCAGAGAAGACGTGGACGGCACAGTATCTGACCCGAAACTGCAGAGAAAATTACGACAACAGCAGTTACAGCAGAAGTTTAGGAAGGAGATGGAGGCAAAGAAGCTGCAGCTGGAGGTGGATCAACCAAAGTCAGAGGACAAAGAGTTTGCAATTGGACAAGGACCCAACAGAGGTAAAAAAAGAAAAAGAAGGGGGTCTTAAAATATAAAGAACCCAGATGACAATTACTCCAGTATGTGATCAACAAAGTTTATTATTATTAGTAGTATTATAATAGATTTCTCAGTGTAAGGGCTGGTCTTTTCATTAAGGTGGGTTTTTTTCACAGGTGACGCAAGAGGTTCTACACTGATCCACAGGAGTTCATCTGGACCCAGCAGCAAGGAAGATAATTTAGCAGGTACCGTGAACTACCAGCAGAGGGCACCACAAAGTTGAGACATTATGGTGAGATGTCTTCTTGCTCAAGGGCTGATTTTCTTTTTCTTTAAATTTCCTCCTG
>NC_024312.1:12032271-12033205 GCF_000523025.1 Cynoglossus semilaevis
TGGAATAGAGGATCTGTTTCTGCCTACAGAAAGGACACCTTCCACAGGTTGTAGACCCAGCACACCTGGGAACCACCACATGCAGACACGCAGTAGGACCCCTCAGAGAGCCCCAGCCCACAGAGCTTGGAACCAGCATCAGCAGGGGGCGACAGCAGGTGATAATTTATGATGGTTGATCCAAACAATCCATTATTTGCAACGTAGTTTAAAGATAGTGATGACAAAAATTTTTTTTGGGATTGTAGAGAAGAGCTGTGTAACATATCGAAAACTATTGGCAAGTTTGAACTGAAGTGTTGTCTGTTGTTTTCCTACCTCTACAGAAACCATCTGCAGTCCACAAAGACAGGGTCAGTACATGAAGAAACGACGACTAGACACGTGATATCTTCCAGATTTTGTTTGTGAAACATTATGCTACCTTTGTGTGATTGAGGGAATACAATTCTTCCAACACAAGTTTACTGTAGATGTTTTAAACCTTAATCATTTCACTGCTTTACTTAACATTAATGTTTAATTTGTCTAGTACCATCCTTTGTAAATTTAGTTAAAAAACAACAACAAACAAGCTTTCTCCTGTCAGACTGCATACATGACAGTATTGATAATCATTATTGGTACAGCTAGTTTTCCACATTTTTGACACAGAAAAATGTTACTTTTTTTAAAGAAAAATAGACCTTTACGTCTATTTAAGTTCATGAACTAAAACTTTGCATCGTCATCATGAATTCTCTGTTGCTAGCAAAACACTGATAGGGTATTTCTGGGACATTTTTTTGTGAAAGTAAGACTATACTCTTGCTTCTTTTGTTGATATTTTGACATGTTCAGATATAATGGTTTTTGGAGTTTTAAACAAAATATTTACTTGTCAGAATGTTTTAGGACATGAATAAATAATGTTTTAGGACCTAATCTTGCATTT
>NC_024312.1:12033305-12038993 GCF_000523025.1 Cynoglossus semilaevis
AAAAAAAAAGTTTTGGTATATATAAATTTGTGTCTTATACGAATACTTACAAACTTGTTTCACTGAGGTTTTCATCCCTGGTTAAAGAGCAGTTATTCCTGGTACAGTTTCCACTCTCATCCTTCATAGTCATGTGTATCGTGTGTATCGTGTGTAGCTGTGTATATTGAATTTACACTGCAGGAGATGATATTCTCCTGTGGAAGTGCTGTTATTTTAAAGCTGCCAACATGAGCACAGGCCAAAACACAATCATAAATTATGTATCTTAATGGAGGTGCTGAAGCTTTCTGTTACTCTGCTGAAAATGTCTGTTTGATGAAGAGTTTCTTATAATCTCATTTGTCAAGACAGCATTTCCACATTTCCTTTTACTTACCTTTACTGTGCAAATAGAAGATCAACCCTGGTCCACTTACTGAGTCTCACTGAGTCCATCTGTAGTTCCATTAGGGCTCTGGTGACATATATATTAATACTTGATGATGAACTTAAACATGTGGCCTAAATTTCCTTCCAGCTTCACTATCAACAATAGAGAGACCTTCTTCTCCAATTCCACCAGAAACAGAATAGTTCATCATGTCCTGCAGCGCACGAAGTACGAGGATGGAAAATCAAAGATGGGTAAAGCATCACAGTACTTCTAATACTTCTCTTTTCTGTTGACATAATGAAAAGTATTTCCATTAGTGTCACACTAGTGGTTTCCAGTGCTCACCATTTGTTATGACACGTTTATCTGCAGTATATGTATTACATTATCTTCACTGACGAGTTGTGCAATGTTATTCTATTACTGACTTTACTTTCTGGAGCAAAGAAAATATAAAATAAACATGACTTTACTGAGCATTTCCATTGATTTACCCTTCAGTATCCCCATGTAACTGCAGATCAGTGGTTATAAACTGGTGGTTGGCACCCTGAATCTGGCCCACTGAACCGTCCAATCACGTCACTGGATACTTCAAATAATAATGTTAAAGTTCTGGCCGTCCAACAAAGAGTTGGTGACATCTGCTGTAGTTTGGAGTCCATTATATATCGTGCAGTAAATTATAGTTGTCTTTATTTGTAAACAGAGGGCACTTCACTTAGGAGCATGTACTGGTGGAATCCTGTATAGAAATATATTTTTCAGTGAATAGCTTTGGAGGAAAGTGATTGGCTCCTCAGTGTGTGATATCAGTGGTATCTAATAAAAGTAATCGTATTGGCAGGACATGCTGGGGCCGTGTTTTTATATAGTTGTCGTTATAACATGTATGTGCAGTTTTTTTAAAATGTTCTATCTGTAAGTTTGCCGATCCCTTCAGTGTGTTGAAGTCATATCTGCTTCCTCAAACAGAGATGTGGAGAAATGTGATGCCTCTGATATTTTTTCAGTGAGATGATGAGAACGTGACTGCCGCTGGTCTGTTAGTGTACTCGTGTCTCATCCCCCTCCCCGCCCCGGGCTTTCGTTTGTTGTTTGGTATCATCAATATGCAAAAAGCTCATCGACTTCCAGTCGTGTCTGACAGCAGACGACACCTGCTGATCAAAGTTTGGACCTTGAGGAGCTGGAAATGGTTCTTCTTTAATATTTTATCACGGTCATCACTGTGCTTTCAAACGAACGCGATCAGCTCAGCAAAAAGTCAGGGAATTAAAAAGCATACTAATGCACTGTTGTCCTGCAGAGATGATATTTCATACATTCTGCCTTCATTCTGTTTCAGGCAGTATCATGGTGGGTTACTTCACTGTGATTGAGGCTCTATTTTACAATCTGTGACAACGTTTGCATGAACACACAGTAATTACAGTTCAGGTTGAATGATGAGAAGAGCTCAGAGGTTTCTGAAAGTGTTGAGGCCTCTAATGTGCCTCTGTAATACAGTTTGTCTGTTACATAATGGACTAAATGTTGTGTCTGTGGTAGAGTGGATTTAAATGAATCCCTAACTACAGCCCTGACCTTAAAATGCCTGCTACTGAATTTTTAACGTGGTGTTCTCCTGTCTCCCTTCAGTGCATTTGTTGACGAGTCCTGCTTTATTATTCATGCAGGTATAAACCGATTATTGGGCAACAGCACATATGAGGCAGCATTTCCTCCTCATGAGGTGAGATTTGTTATTCTTCTTCATTTGTGCTGATTGTGGAAGTAAAAAAAAAAACAACAAACCAAAAACTTCATTCATCACGCTTTCCCCCACCCTTTGTCTCATCAGGGAGGATATAAAAGCAGACATCCTATTGAGACGCATGGTGCACAGAACCACAGACATCTCCTGTATGAACGCTGGGCTCGATGGGGCATCTGGTATAAATACCAGCCTCTTGACCTCATCAGGTGAGGCAGTACTCAGGTAGTGGACATATCAAGCTCTTAAACCCCACAACCCCAGATGCGGGGGCAAAATGAGAAATATTTAAACATTAATAAAAACAAGCTTAATATCCATCAATGTTTCTGTTTAACATTCGACTTTTAGCTTTGGCTAAGCACACAGCTAAAACAACAACATTTACTCAGATAAACATGTTCAAAGACATTAGAGATTGTTTAGATTTGTTTTTCACTAAGTTCTAGAGCAGCTGCCCTTGGGTTTTTTCCCGACAGAACAGCTGAGTGGAGCATGCAGTGGCTCATGACCATATAGAGATAAAGGCACAGACACAGGCCATTCAGATCAGGCCTGGTAAACAGGTGTGGCACCATACTAATTTGGATACATTGTCCACTTTAAATGATGTTTAACCTGTGGTGATATGACTTATTTGAAAACAGAGTTATTTAAATATCATTAAACTAATTTTTTGTCATTCACTGGAATGAAGTTACACTAATTATTGGATTTTTGACTGTTACTTTTATGATTATTATAAATATTCCAGTCAAACTTTTGAATCAAAATTTAAATTTTTCTGCCATTCCTTCAAATTACCTTTAAGAACAATTTACTCTGGGCTGCCATAACACTGTAATCAATATTCTTTACTGCTTTGGTTAGTGCTTAAACATTGTGGTGCATTTGTGTTTAGTGTCATGAGTTCATTACAAAGGAAACCCCAGTACACACAGCCACTGGTTCATCTGCCTCCACTGAGATTCTATAATGATGGGTTTCCATTAAAAAGTGGCTTAAAGCTGTGGGCTGTGGAATAAAACTGGAGAACTAACACAGGCAATAAAAATAAAATGAAGGTCTGGCTGTGAATCATACATTAAAGAACCATATGTATTAGCCCATGGCTGATCAGTGAACCTTCTCTGCTCTTTCTCTCTCTGAGGCGATACTTTGGGGAGAAAATCGGCCTTTACTTTGCGTGGCTGGGTTGGTACACTGGCATGTTGATCCCTGCTGCCCTGGTTGGTGTGTTTGTCTTCCTGTACGGTCTCTTCACTATGGATTCCAGTCAAGTCAGGTACACGCAGCCAGACGTGCTTTTAACCTCATGGAGTTTTCACCCTTGTTTCCTTTTCTCCACAACCTGTTTCTGTGTCTCTTTAGTAAAGAGATATGTGAAGCCCACACGACTACCATGTGTCCGATGTGTGAGGAAACCTGTGAGCCGTGGACGCTGAGTGACAGCTGTGTCTATGCAAAGGTCAGCAGCGTTCTGATATTTGGGTTCTTCTCCCAGACAAGTGGGATTCATCTGATATTTTTAGATTTACAGCAAACATAAAAAAAAAATAAAAAAAACATGTGTCATATTGTCACCTCAAATTTAAAGCACAAGCAAAGAAGAACCACGACCGTGCAGCTGTCACAAAGACGAGGCTGTTTGTTGTTCCTGGGCCGTATTCAACACTACATAAAAAGAATCTTGACTCTAAAGAGACAAAATAGATTTGATTTCCTCAGTTGTTGAGTTTATGGCTTGCAGAAAGCAGTGGTAAAAGAAATGAAAAGCAGAAGGAAACAAAGGAAAAAAAATCTGGTTTCTAATGTAACTGAAAATAAAAATGCAATTAATCAAAATTCCTCCAGATTATCCTACACGGCTGAGGGAAGCACAGAGAGGATACAAAGGTGCTATTGGCTTTCTGTGGCGGATGCAGAGCGGCTGATACACTTACTATGTGCTGTAAACTGAACCCTCGTTCTTCCAGGAAACCGTGTGTCAGATGTGTCAGGACAGAATATCGTAGCAGGGCTTCTAAAGGACCTACTGGGATGAAATACTGATATTATCAGTCCACAACTACTACAGTGGGGAATAACATTCAGTTTGTTATGGTTTAAAAATAAGCAAATGGCTTGTCTGTCGCCATTTTATATAAAGATACTAATTTAATAGACTAATACACTTATAGGTCCACAAACATTTAGGTTAATGTGTTTTACACTCAAGTACTGAGAACAATCAGAAGGCAAACAGTGAGCCCCAGAAATACAGCACTATCCTCAGAATAAAATTCATGATAATAGAGACATTTACATCTCTATACACGTTTAAAGCATGTCTGTTGCTGTTCTGTTTTTTTTGCATTTGTTTAAAGTTTATACTTTGAAAGCCAAGAGTCACCGTCTGAAATTTGGTGCCAACGTAATAGGGTTTATAATAAGGGTTTGTCTTTGTTCCAGATTATGATTTTTGGAACTTTGGAAATTACTCTTAGAACTTTTCTAATTGTGATGTGAAAATTCATCATCAATATCAAAATATACCTAGACCCTATATCATACACATTGTACTAGCAGACTGTAGAAAGTGAAAGTTAATAAAACCTGACCATTTGTCAACATTAGTTTTAAAGAGCAGTGTCTCATGTGCTTGTGTTTCTAGGTGACCCATCTGTTTGACAACGGTGGCACTGTGTTCTTTGCCATCTTCATGGCTATTTGGGGTAAGTGGAGGCGGCTGGGTTTTGAGGACTCTCGTGGTCGTACCTCAGCTGGGCTCTCAGCTTGATACGATCCTCTCTGGAATTTAAATCTATTTATACAAAAATGTGTTCGAGTGCCCGGCTTTTATTCCCTACTCCAAACACATGAAGCTTTTCAGCCGAGGACATAAACACTCTGCAGATCAAATGTTTGGTAAAGCATTTGTTTTATTTTTCACCTAATCAATCAGTATCAGGTTTCCTCTTAGCGGTGGTCTGCTTTAACACCTTCACTGCTGTCCTGGTGTCATTAGTTGGATAGTTACATTGTCTCCAGAGGGAGATTGTGTCCCTCAGTCGGTACCGTTTCGAGAAATGTACCATAATATTCCATATGGGTCGACTGCAGCTGTGCTGTGACAGCACTGAGTTTAATGATTCCATCAGTGCTGTGTGCTGCCCATCTCCCCCCCCCCCCCCCCCCCCCCGACTCTGCTCAGTTTAACCACTGTAGTAAATGGTCAATGATCACCTGAGTCCTGAGGGAGTACTGCACATTATGTTCTGTGTTTGGACTAAATGGAGGTCGAGTGGAGGCGCAGAGTGTAGGAAGGAGCAGACACCCTCACTGAATGACTTCTGTAATTCAGAATCACAGACAGCTTTTATCTACACAGAACAAAATTGTTTTACTGAAACAATGAACTGCAGGTTTAGAGTGTGACTGTGGTCATGCAGACTGGTCAACAACAAACAGATGATAAAACCATAGCACCAGACTTTGGAAGCTGATGCTTTTACTTGACCAAAAGTGGGTCATAGTGGGTATTTTTACACTTGGCTGTTGTAACAGCTGTAGATGT
>NC_024312.1:12039037-12053016 GCF_000523025.1 Cynoglossus semilaevis
GTCTGTATTGTTGGATGTTCAGTATCGGAAAACTGGCACATTTTTTGTTCTGTCCTTTGTCGATCATACACAAATTTACTGCATCAAGATTTTTTTTTTCCAGTCTTAATAAATGTGAATAAATGAAGAATCCAAGATGTGTATGTTACAATGCCTCGTTTCCCATGTCTTTAACATGATCCCAGTGTCAACCTGTCAGAGGTCGGTTGCAGCTGCATTTGTAGCTTTTTTTTAACGTGTACACACTCAAAGATTTAAAACCAGTATTATAGAATGAGTCCTATCATGTGGTGTTTAAATTCCTCAGCTTCACCTCATGACAAAGCACCAGTCAACTGAGTGCTGTGATCATTTTCCATAATGGACCGCTGATGTCACGGCAGCCTGTGTTCAGCCCATTATAGCTGTTCTTCGTCTGTGTGAATTCCTCATGTGATTATTGAATGAACTCTGTGTAACTTATAGAATTTAACGCCCCCGCTGTGATTTATGTCTGATCCCCTCTTCAGCCACAGTGTTCCTGGAGTTCTGGAAAAGGAGGAGGGCGCAGCTGACTTATGACTGGGACCTCATTGATTGGGAAGAGGAAGAGGTGTGTCTGCAGTATCTTCAAATAGAGCTGATACAATTTGATGACCTCACATACATCACATTTTCTCATTTGGATGCTGCCTTTATGACAGAACCAGTTATTGCTGCACTGGACTGATTCAGTAAAATAGTTCACGCTGAAATGTGTGATGTTCCTCAGGAGGAGCTGAGGCCTCAGTTTGAAGCCAAGTACTCCAGGGTGGAGAGAGTCAACCCCATCTCTGGCCGACCAGAGCCTTTCCAGCCTTTCTCAGACAAACTGAGCCGGCTCTTGGTGTCTGTGTCCGGGATTTTTTTCATGGTAAACCCTCTGTTCTTTAAATAACCTCCCCTCATAATAATTAACTCTTAGTTATTCTGTGTGCCACAGTTACTGTTGATTTAGTCACAGTGAAATATCACCTCCTACTGGACAAGGGCTGAATTGATCAAATAATACTGAATCCAGCTTGTTTTTCTAGTCATTTGAAATAAATAACTATGAATGTGTGAATCTGTTTTTGTGTAGTAGTTAGATGTTACAGTAGATTTCCTTCTTTTTTCTCCACAGTTCTTCATTGGAACATGAGTATCTCTGACACACAGTCATTATTTATTATTTTGTCCCGGTGCAGATTTCTCTCGTCCTGACTGCTGTGTTTGCTGTGGTGGTTTTTCGCCTTATTGTGATGGAAAAGTTTGCCTCCTTTAACTGGAAGTTTGTGAAGAAGAACTGGCAGTTTGCAACATCTGGCACCGGTGTCTGTATCAACTTTATGATCATCATGTCTCTCAATGTGGTGAGTGAAGATAAAAGCCCCCTCATTTACCTCCTTGAAGGGTGGTTTATTGGCTTGCCTTACAGCAAAACAAATCATGGCTTCGTACCCGGGGATAACTGAATATCTTTCTGTATGGAACATGCATGTTGGTGTGTTCTCCAGGTACTCTGATTTCCTCCAACAGTTCAAAAACATACAGGATTAGATGAAGGGCTTTCTATATAGGTAAAGAAGAAAGAGGAGAGAAGGCAAGCAGAGAGTAGAAGATAAGATGAAAGAGTAGGAGCGGGCAGGAGAGGGGAAGAACTGACAGGAGAGGAGAAGGATAGAAAAGGAGAGGGGTGTAAAGGAGGAGGAGAGGGGAAAATACTTGTTTTATTACCCTCCTCCATCATCCTCTTATTCTATTACAGTGGCTGCACATAAACTAATATATGAATTGTTCTAGAGTTGACTTATTAAATTCACCAGATATCTTTTATATTCAAATACTATAAAGACCTGGAAATATATGTATTTTATTACTTTTGCTTGTTTTATCTGTATTTGTTACTTCTCCCAACCACATTTTACTATCTTGGTACCAGGTGTATGAAAAGGTGGCCTATCTGCTGACTAATTTAGGTGAGTTTTGTTCTCATTTTTGAGGGATAAAAAACATTTATTATCTCTGTCTCTTGGAACAGTTTGAAACTCTTTATCTTCTCTTTACTCCTTCTCCCACCCTTCATCCCTAACTCACCCCACTTCAGAGCATCCGAGGACAGAGTCAGAGTGGGAGAACAGCTTTGCTCTGAAGATGTTTCTGTTCCAGTTTGTTAATTTAAACAGCTCCACATTTTACATCGCCTTTTTTCTCGGAAGGTACATGGCCTCGAGTGAAACTGAAGTTCCTGTTTATAGAGAATTGAATGAGTGATGACACCAAGATGTTTTATCTCAAACTCCCTAACTTGACATCCTCCCTTCCACCCTCACTTCCTCCCTCCCTCATTCCTTGTCCTTTCTCACTCAGTTGTTATTTTTGGATCTTGTTTGAGCATTTAAAAATACTGACCCATCTAAGCTGCTGCTGTTAGTACATCATTAGCAGATTTATGTCTTGTTTTTGCAGCTAATGTTGTTATTCTTACTCGTTTCAGGTTTGCTGGCAGGCCTGGAAAATACAATAAACTGTTTAATCGATGGAGACTGGAGGAGGTGAGTCCGATCAGTCGTCAACATCAGTGTTTTTATATATGTATGTATGTATATATGTGTATATATGTGTGTGTGTGTGTGTGTGTGTGTGTGTGTGTGTGTGTGTATACAGTATATATACTGTATATATTTCCCATCTAATCAACTGGGATTTTTAAACAACATGGTGTAACGTGTTACAGAATAGTTCATTGGCTCCAAGTTCAGAGATTCATTTCTGTCACTGAAATGGATTTTTCCCCAGTGTCACCCGAGCGGCTGTTTGATTGATCTGTGCCTGCAAATGGGAGTCATCATGTTCTTCAAACAAATATGGAACAACTTCATGGAACTCGGCTATCCGTGAGTAATGTCATTATTATCACATGCTTCTTTCCTTCCGTTAGAATTGGCATTATTCATTTTTTATAATTCAGATTGAAACACACCATGTATTAATATTATACTGTACTGTGTATGCATGGTGTCTCGTTTTTCTTTCAGTCTATTACCATATGAAAAGGCATTCTTTCTTCCAGCAGAAATGTGTGGAATCCTCCTCTGTGTGTGTTTGGGGGGGTGGGTTGGTAAGAGGTTCCTCCATTGCACTGTATTGTCAGAAATAATTGCTTGAGTTGACAGTTAGCAATTTGCCGTATTCACAGTTTGCTGCAGAACTGGTGGTCTCGGAGGAAGATAAAGAAAGGAGGTGGAGGAGGGCAGAATGTAGAGAACAAAACCCAGCTTCCTCAGTGGGACAAAGACTGGAATCTGCAGCCAATGAATGCCCACGGATTAGTGGATGAGTATCTTGAAATGGGTAAACCATTACTGTCATCCAATTGGTGGATATTGTTCAGTCTTTACTGTTGATTTTGCCAGTGATGATTCTCCTTCCTGTGCAGTCCTCCAGTTTGGTTTCACCACCATCTTCGTAGCAGCGTTCCCTCTGGCTCCTCTCCTCGCTCTTCTCAACAACATCATTGAGATCCGTCTTGATGCCTACAAGTTTGTCACTCAGTGGAGGAGACCCATGCCTGCCCGCGCTACTGACATTGGTCGGTGTCATCTCTGTTTACTTTCACACTTCAAACGCTCACTGTGTTTTCCATCCCAAATACAAATTAAAATACATTTGACCTGATTGAGTTTTACAATCTGGACCGTCTCCTCTGCTACTTTCTGTTAATTGTAGCATTTTCTATTAACTGAAACTAAGCCCCCCATTAAACCACAAGCTATTTTCCATTTTATGTCTGTATGTATGTGTCCATATCCTGTGTCTGTGCTGCCATATGCTGAGCTCTCTCACCCCCACCCCCGTGACTGCTGGCATCACCCGTAAACCACTATGAACACATGCTTTGTGCTGCATTTAACCCTGTACTTAATCTGTAAAACGTGGAAATATTACTCTGACATTCTGGTTTTATTAAGAAGAAAATGTTTTTTTTTTTTAGTTTATTAACTGCCAAGAAAATGTAGATGAATGTATGAGTACAGTTTATAGACATGCAAGACTCACTGATGTGTATTCCATTATATTATAAGCAATTTAGCTAATTGTGCTGTCTCCTAAATTATGGCCGCCAGGAATCTGGCATGGGATTCTGGAAGGTATAGGCGTTCTGGCAGTCATCACCAACGCCTTTGTCATCGCCATCACCTCTGACTACATCCCTCGCTTCGTTTACGCCTTCAAATATGGCCCGTGTGTGGACAATGGACCCCATCATCGGGATGAGTAAGCGTCCAGAGTAATCTATGAGCGGTGAGTATCTTTAGCTGAACGTCTTGTTTTGGTCTGATGGTTTGTTTTTCTTCCACTCCCAGGTGTTTGCAAGGCTACGTGAACAGCAGCCTGTCTGTGTTTGAGATGGACGAGATAATGAACAGCAGCCAGTCCAGATACTGCAGGTACAGAGACTACAGAGCGCCGCCCTGGAACGCGGTACCGTATGAGTTCACCCTGCAGTTCTGGCACGTCCTGGCTGCCAGGCTTGCCTTCATTATCGTCTTTGAGGTCTGTCAACTCTCCACATTTTTTTCTCTTTTCTTTTTGTCTGTTTGCCAGCAAAGCACAGAGCTAAACCTTAGTCCTCCTCCACTTTGTGTAACTGTAGAAACAAAACTCTTTTTAATGTTTTATGCTGCTTTGTGCTATTATAGTCAAACGATAACTTTACAAGCCCCACTAAATTGGATCATGGTAACAGTTGGTTAAAGGATTTCACCCAAAACCCACAGAATAAACCCAAATTACACGGTTGACCCGCTAAAAAAAGAACCACGTTCTGGCTGTTCTCATGAAAAGCTCATTTGACATCTGACAGCCTTGCCCTGTGTGACTGTGTCAGATGTCACAAAGCTGACATTGTCTGCTGTTGGGTCTGACCTATCATCAAAAAACAGCAAATACGTGTCAATTGTCATTGCTCACAATTTCTTCACATTTGTCTTACTGATTTTATTGTCTTCCAAAAAACACAGAACTGGAAAAAAACACAGAACTGAAAAAGAAAAACATAATAATAATAACCAAAATAATAATAAAATAGCTAGGATTTGTATAGCTCCTTTCAGGATACCCAAGGTACTTTATATGAGCATGGGCAGGGGCTTAGTGGTGGGGTTAAAAAAAAGTGTTCACGTTGCTTTCACCAATACTGGGTCTTAAGGTCGATATTGCTTGAAAATGTAGATTAAAGAGTGGAGAAGCCTTTTATTTAGGATTTCCCGATTTAAAGTGGATAACCTGTTTAAGATAGTTTAAAGATAAGGAGAAAATGAACCATTCTGAAGACACTATATTTATTAGAGTAAATACTGTTTACAGCTAAATGTTTTAGTTGATGAACCTTAATAATTAAATTATATAAAAAATGTGTTTTTGGTAAAAATGTCGAATGTTTCCCTCAGCACCTGGTGTTTGGGATCAAGTCCTTCATAGCATACCTCATCCCAGACATTCCTAAGGGCCTGTGTGATCGCATGAGGAGGGAAAAGTATCTGATGCAGGAGATGATGTATGAAGCAGAACTAGAGCATCTACAGAAGGAGAGGAAAAAGAACGGACGACGTTATCACCATGAGTGGCCTTAGTTCTACCGTACGTCTTCACCACATGTGTCCAAACTCACAGGCGCGGCCTCCACTGCCTGCTCTCTGTATGTCTTTAAGCTTTGAGAGTCAAGCTCCACTCGGCTGATTCTGTACACCAAAGACAAACCTTCCCAGTGACCAGATCCACCCAGAAGCCTGTTTGGCTCCGTCTCAAGCCCCAACCCTGACCACTTCCTCTTCATCTGTTCCGCATCCAATTTTGGCTCTTTTCTGTGTCTTGGCTCGGTCCTTCTCTGCCCCGCCCTGATCTGTCACCTGGCAGCGTCCAGTGGGCGGCCCTCGACTCTCTGCCGCGTAATGGCTTTATTGGGAAAATCTCGGCAAATGCAATGTTTACTATGCAGATCAAGGGCTGCATAACTCCACTCTCCCCCTGATACTTCTTCTCTCCATGGCAGCTATCCTTCTGCTCTGGTGCAGTCTGGTGCAGCCCACAGATTGGCCCTGTGTTTCTACCACCAATGACAGCGGAGCCACTGGTTGGGAAACAGAGCTGCTGTGGCACTTAAGGTTTCCCTGTCGCAAAAGTGGTTCTAGTATTGTGGCTACCCAAAAAGAAAAAAAAAAGACAGATTTTTCAAAGCAGCTGTATCTTGCCCTTGAAGCATGCAGTTAAAAATCTGCTACCATTTTATAAACTGCAAAGCCAAAATCAACAGGAAAAAAAGCACTGATTGTTGTTTAGAATATTTACGTTTAGTCAATTCATGTGCAGTTCTGTGTGAAACGCCACATGGACTCATTGTTCCGTGTGTTTTCGGATCGCTGTCCTAACGCCTGGTTCACGTTCTCATTGTATGTGTGTGTGTGTGTGTGCGCGTATGTGTGCGTAGGTGTGTGTGTGTGCTAATCTCAGTGTTGAGTTGAGTCAATGTGAACTGGACTTGATTGTGCCTACAGTTGTGCGCACCACAATTGTGTCACCATAATCACGTGTGCCTGTTCGTGCTGCACATGCTTTTTTTAATTGCAAGAATTACCGTTTTCTCTCTCGCTCGCTCTCTCTCTCTCTCCAAATCTGCTCTTCCGCTCTGTGCTCAAAGCATGTTTTTCATTTGCTGCTGGAAACATTCAGCGTGGTTGAATTTTGGATCACGCTAACATACCTGTGGCTTGGATTTTTGGTTGACTAAAAAAGCATCTATCCACTGTTCCTCGCTCGAACATTCTTCACTGTTGGGATATCACTCAGCAGATGTGGTTTTTAGTTCATTTTCAAACATTTTAATACAATGAATGTGATCCACTACCTTCAGTCACTGTCTTGTAAAATTCTCAGGAAATGAGGCAGCGTGAGCCACGCATCCTTCTGAGGCTGAATCATATTCATTTCCTGCTTCGTTTATTTCACCATGAGAAGTCAAAAGAGACATCAGGAAAATCCAAGTGAGGTTTAGAGGTTGATGGAAACTCTCTAAACTCACATTTCTCATTAGAATAATTCTGTGGGTTTAGTTACAGTTTTCATTCCCTGAAAAGTTTGTACAGTTTCGTAAAGTACTAAGTCATCCATCACTGGGTATTTACAGAGCCAAGGACGTAGAAAGAATTGATTGTGTTTTCACCAAACAACTGGACTCTTTTTATTGATTTGTTGATGGAATTCACAAATTAGAAATGGATGTCTCATAACATTTTTTAAAAGAAGTGGGCCATGGTCTGTGTACTAGGCCTATTTGGTGTACTGGCCTGCCTGCACTCCAGATTTGTCTCCTACTGAAAATGTCTTGCTGTTGTTGTGCAGCTTGACACAGTAAGACTGGGGAAATGAACTGATTAACTGATTTATTCTCTCGGTTTCCAAAAGTTATAATAAATAAATTAACCTAGTTTATGTGTAAAACTAGTATAATTTTAATTATAATAATTATATATGTAATATATAATTCACTGCATTAGTTAACTACTAATATAGTGAATATACCGAAAATCTATTCTACGTCTATGTGAGAAACATGTCTGAGGTTATTACTGTAGTATTTAATAGGGAGTGTACCAACTTTTCTTTAAGGGTAAATAATGAGATTTGACCTCATTATGGAGAGAAGTTATTCTGTTACCAACAGAAGAAAGGGAAAACACTGTTTAATGCACTTAACAACACTTAGAAACCTAGTTTTTATTTTTTTTATGATCTTTGAATGACCATTGAATTTTAAATTATTATTCCCTGTATGTACACTTCATTGGATTATGTGTGAACTGTTTTTATATGGTTCATTTATTACGTCTGACTTCACCTGTTTTCGGGTGAAAAGACCAACAATCACATTTCTCAGGTTTCATTCAATGTTTGCAATATATCAGTAACATATATAGTTCCATTATATATTAACCCATATTTTGCTTTTAAAAAAATATATAAACCTGTGTTTGCACCGCAGTGCACTGCATGACTATAAACACACTCATTTAAAGCATGTTTGACGTTCTTTTTGCCCAGTGAGAGCAGTTAAATGTGGTTTCAAATCACAAGTACAGTCGCACATCCCCGTTTTGGAACAGTAGGCCGGATAATGATTTAATTCATAAATGATATATTTGTCTTATCTGTCCACACATTTGTAAACATCTCATGAAGAAGAGAGGAAAATTCCTTTGAAAATAATTTAGTAAATAGTTTTAGTGCAGTTTTTTCTAAGAATCTTATGTGCTCTGTGAACATTGGAAATCTATGCATGTTGCTACCTTTCTGTTGAACAGAGGCAGATGTAAATGTGCACTTGTACTGTAGTGTATGATGCATGGCCCTTACCTGCTTGGTGCAGCGCTAATTTATGTAAAAACTTGTGAACTATGTCCTAAACATATCACCTCCCGTTCTCAAGGTCTGTCAGTTTGGAGGCTCTGGAATTTGGAAGTTGAAGAATTTTTTACTGAATGTCGAGTAGTTCTTGTGCACCCCACTGGTAAATGGGACTTGGACTGAATTTGAATGAGACTGGACAACATGCAGGATGTTTTTTTTAATTATTTGTTTGTTTTTTGCACAGTGGAAATGAGACTTAGTTTTACTTTGCAGGAGCTGAGGTGCTTTCCATGATGGCAGGAGGTTTGCTAATGTTGTGAACGGTAATGTGACCTCGGAGGCTTAACTTTCACTGCTACTAATCATTCCTGGATGGATGTCTTTTCTCTATCTTCTCTCTGGGAGCATTATTCATGTGCTCATTAATCCAAATGCTGCACATTGGTGGATAGGTGTTCCTCAGGCCTCCTGCTGTTGGCAATAGCATGGATATTGTCTAATGAGTAATGATGGCATGACCCTGCACATCCCTGAAAACATATTAGTCTCAAGAGGACGAAGCGTTCGGTTCTACGCTCTCCCTCCTGATTGGATTGTGGGTTTGAGAGCAAGCTGCACTTGCTTTGGAAGCACAACATCATGTTAGGATTCACGTGTACCATAGGACAGCAGTAAGGGGTGGGAGGCATGAGGTGTATCAGCAACATTGTTTACTTTGTTCCTGTTTACATGTAAAATGAAATGTATAAACAAAAAAAATATAATAAAATAATTTGGATATCACTTTCTCTGATAAATCATGGATTGCGACTTCTCAAACATGAAACGACGCTCCTCATTTTTCACCTTGTGGGTTTTCAAAGTTGTGAAATAACAGAGAGGATGATCTCACCATCATCATTATCATCAGGCTCCACTGAACAACATGTGCAACATCAAAACTGAACAGCTGTGACAAAGGCACTGATTTAATGGCTGTTTTGAAATTTTAAAAGTTTTTCTCCCCATTTTTTCAAACTAATGTAATAATTTTTGCAATGAATCATTGACCTTGGCCCTAAATACAGAATTCAGAGTTCAGTTCTTTGTTGGTCAGTAAAAGGCACAAATGTGTATCCAACGTAGTGTTTTAAATACTTAAATACTTAGATCAAAGCCCCAAATGAATGGAGATATAAAACAGACAGCCTCTATTACACATACATGCATTGTATTGAATGGGATTATGTATTTTTTATTAAATTGGGTCAAGAGTGACGAAGCTGTTCAATAAACTCAAATTAACCAATATTTTCACTAACAGCCTGCAGTACCTTGACAGACCTCCTGGGGGTCATACATTCTTTGTTGTAGAAATCTTTCTTTTAATCTTTAATCTTTTTAAACACTGTCATAGGTAACACGTTTAGTAGACAAGTTCATTAGGTTTCTGAAATGAAAATATTGGCCCATAGTACTGTGTCAGTAATATTGTCATTTCTTGTCCAGTGTCGGTCATAAAACTAGGTGTGGATTTCAGTTTGACAGTTTTACTAGTACTGGAGATGATGATAGATGTCAATTACAAATGTTGACAACCGTATGGAATGGAACCCTGACGTAGTGTTTGTAGTAGATCCATTGTACATTGTGAATTCATCAATGCCCTGAACTGAACTGTACTCAAACAGCACAGTGAGTGTGTTGACCTGTACCTACGTCACATCAATCCTCAGAAATAAGCAGCAGTGTGCAGAAAAACCTTTTTTCATTTTCTATACTCACAAACCACGAATGGTTTCAAGAGTCCTCGTAATAACATATTCTTAAGATCGTGTTTCCGTGAACCCCTTTACTCTG
Organism: Cynoglossus semilaevis; assembly: GCF_000523025.1. NCBI lineage: Eukaryota > Metazoa > Chordata > Actinopteri > Pleuronectiformes > Cynoglossidae > Cynoglossus > Cynoglossus semilaevis. Next base: position 12,049,280 of record NC_024312.1, read on the forward strand.
TGTGTCTGTGATTTTCTCCCTGCCGCTGCTGAACAGACTTCTCTCCTAATTACTTTTCCATCCATGTCATGTCACTCAGCGCAAGTTTAATTTTGTGCAGTGAAATGTAAACACTCAGATAGAAGAAATATGGACATATCTGGTTCATTTTAAGCCATGATGACAGACATTTAATACTTCAATTATTTCCCGTGTCCTTGTCCTTGTCCTTCTGTTGGATGCCAACACAGCAATGTTCCATTTCACTCCAGTAACCAGCATACATTTGCTGGCCTCGCAGGCTGTGGTTTCACAATTTCAACACAGTCATTTCCACAGTGAGATTCAATTTATGAGTCTACTGTATGTCATGTGGTGCTACTGCTCAGCATCAGACATGGGTCGTGTTTCCTGGAAAACACTTTAGAGAGAAGTAGTGCTTTTAAAAAACTGTTAAAACGACTGCCTCTAGAAAAGACTGATAGCTGCTGTCTAAACTTGAGGGAAACTTTAACAGTTGGGCAACTGTAAGCTGAATACTGACATGTTATTATCACCAATCTGAAATGTCATGAACTGCTCATCCTTTCAGACCACAGTAGACACGACAAATGAACACTCTAATGTCAAGGGCTTGATCCAATTTTGTGAATAGTAAGCTAAAAGTCTCTGTTTAAATCACCCTAAACACAAAGGTAGATAACAACTTTATAATTAAATAAATTGAAAACTCTAGCGAGACGACACCCAAGTGATTCTGCTGTGATAATTAAATAGACAGAAGTGAAACAAGGATAAATAAACGTACTCCTATAACGCTGCAACACTTAAACTGTTTGTTATCGATTTATAGTGAAGTAGAATAAAGTTTGTCAGTGAAAATACTGCATCTGCTCTGATACACTGAGATAGCAGAGAAGAATGCATTATGTAAAAAATGAATGCGCAGCAACTTTTCTTCCCAGTATGAGATGCACTGGATCAGCAGCAATTGAATCCAAATTCCAGCAGCAAATAGCAGCACCGGGGCACCGCAATTAACCCTGTGGGTTCGTCCACCAATAAAACATGTACTGTGTTATTCACATTTTGTGCGTAGCAGTTTACCACAGCGGACATAATGCTGGCCTCATGTATCCACCGTTTTAATGACTGTTCCTCTGTCCTGCACAGAACTGAACTGCAGACGCCTCTGTTCTCCACCGGCAGCCTCAGGTGACCGTTGTTATTCATGCAGCACAGATTTACAGTTCAGGTTAGGAAGGTAATCAGTGGACCCACGGAGACTGTGGCTGTAAATTCAACAGTAACGAGTTTAGAGGGAGGGGGAACTGAGGAGGACCGGGGAGAGGACGGAGGAGTCACGACACTGCCTACTGCAAATCATTGGAAAAAAACGCTAACGATTTTGATAATATCCCGACTTTACCTCGGGACCCGGTTTCTGGTTCAACTTGTCGTTTGTTGTGGGGTTTTTTTCAGCACTTTGTCCGCCGTCCTAATTCACTGCAGAGACACTAACACCAACTCATTATGAAAAGCCTGTGTGAAAGAACAGTGTATCTCTTATCAAGTCATTGTCTGAAGGTTTTACTGGCTGCGTTGTATCCTCCCTTTATTTTATCTCAGGTTTCATGTTCTGTTGTGTTTCACGTGTTTTTGTGCCTGGAATTACAGCAGAAGCTGTGGTGAAGTTCAGCTATTACTCATGAGCAGCCGTGACAAGATGAGTTGACCTGAGTGAAGTGTCCTTTGCTGAGAACTAGTGACCTCAAATTACTGGATGGATGAATGGAATGACCCCAGGAAGACAGGGTCGAGGAGGGAAAAAATACTGCTGTCAAGCCCCCCCACCCATCCCCTTTATTAACGCTATTAAATGAGTGTGTCTAGCACTGGCCCGTGAACAAGAAAACACACGGTACTGTACATTATTTGTCACGAGATTCATTTAATAGTGTATTCACTTAGAGTGTAAGATCAGAGGAGAGACACAGACTGTCATCACTCTGTGATGTGCTAATACTGCCGTGTCAAAGACAAGGCTGGAGGTTACTTGTCATCAACACTGACCCATTTGTCCCTGGCTGTCAGAGACATAATGGAAAACCCACCCTGCTTCTGACTATTGCCTCTTCTGTAACAAATTACAGCAGTAAAGTCATGGTTTCCTACAAGGTCGTTAGACTTGAATGTTTGTGCAAGAGAATAACACACAAAAGTGAGAGTTGGAAGTCAAACATTCATGCCGTTTAAAGTTATAAAAATATATTAATTTCCTCCAGTCAGTGAGCTTATGAGTGATGAGCATGACTGCTGTGATATTTTTTAGATCCTGATCCTTGACCTTTAGTTCACCCCACAGATTTCCTCCAATTTAATTCAAGGCTTTGAGTAGGTCTGTCAGTAGGATTCACACTGACCTTCTAAGAAGTCCACTAGTGGTGGCCATCAGGATTCACTGTGAGTCAGACACTCAGCCAGTTGCTCCATCAGCAGTAGCATCTGAAAGGCTGTCCAACAATACAACACACAAACAGCAGATCAACAAGAACATCCCTAACATCACCAGCAGTTCCCTTTGTGGTTGAATCTGTTGCTTCCAGGCAGTTTTCTCCTACTGCGTGGCGTTCAGTCCTGGCCCGTTGGTCATTGTTTATGCTGAGAGACACTTTATTTATTCAGGTGTATGACTAATACAGAAAAGAGATAGAGCCAGAAGGCCAGGGAGCCTGAAACTGTCTTTGTTTGTATTATTTATGAAGTCATTGTTTACACCAGTTCAGCAGTTGATTCCAAACAAACAACTCTTTGTCTTTTTTTTTTAAGACTTACTCTTGTGACGTTATTTCAAAATTAATTAATACCAAACATGCAAATGCTTAGCATTTCACACTTGTCTAACAGAAAATTACAACCTCTAAGTTACACCGTGCGCCTTGACAGCACAGCTGTCCTACAGATGCTGACTTTTTAAAACGCTGACCCTTCGCTAACATCTTCAATATCTCTCGTGAAGTCGTATTTCTTAACTTAGGAACATTAAATGTTGCATATGTTATGGGTTTGGGTTTTAAGTTTCCCTCAGCACATTGTTCAAGTTCAGATGAGGCCAGGAGTTTCTGCCGATGCAGCTATTTCTCTCTGATTTCCCAATGTCCTGCAGACAAACTCCAACACAACCGACTGTAACGGAGCATACTTTTATGAAATCTCCGGTTCATGGAGAAGAGGAATTAAACTTAGTAGGAAATTTTATAGAGAGATGGACTATGGTTTATCAGACGGAGCTGATGATCAACTGTCTAAACAGTTTACATTATGACTGCAAGAGAGCAACAACACAGACCAGAGAAACAAAAGAAAGACAGGCCTCATAAAGCTACGATTTCAGACTGAATTTCAAAACAGTCAGCGGGGGGAAGAGGCAGGCTCTGACCTTGAGCTAAACACAGCTGAGAGCAGCTGTTCGACAGCTCCGAGTGTCACAGCGAGGGCTTGTGTCTGTTAAAGATTTTGTGTTGAACATATGAAAAGGAAACAATAATGTAAAATGTTTTCTTAATTATTATTATTTTATATTATCAATGTGTTTGTGTGACTATGTTTTTGATGTTTGGATAGAATAGAATAGTCTTTATTGTCATTGTAACATGGGGTACAATGAAATTGAGGATGGAGGGATTTTAATTAAATTAATTAATATATATGTACATACCGCCTTTCTCTCAGGCCTTTCTCTCAGGCCTTTCTCTCAG
>NC_024312.1:12053040-12076233 GCF_000523025.1 Cynoglossus semilaevis
CCTTTCTCTCAGTCAGGCCTTTCTCTCAGGCCTTTCTCTCAGAGTGGTCATGTTATGTGATCCGTTCAGATCTTGTTGGTCATACATCCTGTCCCATGCTACGTGTTGCTTGCCGTTCATCTCTGTTCCTCTTGGTTGCTTGTTCCTGCCTGGTCCTGGTGTTCTGTACGGTTGGACTTTATAAACAAACTGTTTGCCCCCAATATCAGTCTCTTCAGTGCTGCGTTTGGTTTCTACTTTCTTTAAGACTCCACAAGACAAAGCGGTAGTAGTGTTATGTAGTAGTTATGGCCAGAAATGTCACCCAGGTTCAGATGCTGTGTGGACCCTGAATTGATCAAGCAATTGATCAATGAGCCACATTGTATCCTGACCATGTGGTTGTAGTTTGGTGAGTTTAGTGCTGACAGGCAGGCAGTCAAATCTGAGACCACCAAGTGATGATACAATTATCCAGGCCAGGATATGCAGTGGAGGGAATCATGGCTCAGGGGATTTCTCTCCCACTGCTGTAATGTAATCACCCAACTGAAGTCATCACAGTGAGCCACAACTACAGTACCATCACCCTCACAGTCTGGGAATGCAATAACACCAATATTCAATGATATTCCTTTAAAACGTGACCTGTTCTGAAAAATGACTTAAGACTATAACTATACTCCTAACATACCTGGCTCAGAGACTTTTTTATACTATTTGAAGACACTTGAATCAAATAATAATATTAACGTAAAGGACAACGATGGAGTATGTTGTTTGATTACTTATTTTTAATATTAATTTTCTTTTGGGTGAATCTATTTTTCAGTTTATTAAACCTTTTAAGATAACTTCACTAATTTCTATGTTGTTTCTTGACTAATCGATTTCCGACATAAATACAGCGTTGTGTAGTTAATCTTTCTATAACGTGTGTATATTTTCTGGCGTAGGCAATGACGTTTTTCCAGTTTGACTTGAGTTTGGTTAGTTATTAATATGAATTTACCGGCAGACCTTTTATTTTTATTACCTAATCGGTATGTTTTCAGTTATCTTTCTTCTGTTATTTCTAATTTGGCTATATATTTGCTTTTGTCCAACTTCTTATCTTATATCTATGAAGATGCTCAGTCCTCCTGGTTATGGTCAAAGTTGAAGACTTCCGTTAGGCAACTGGACATGAAATTTTCTCAAGAAGACTCTTGGAACGAGAAGCGAAACGTCTTCTTGAGAAAATTTCATGTCCAGTTTCCTAACGGAACGCCCCAGCCCTATCTCAACCCATGTGGGGAAACACTGCTGGTGTCGTACATCGGGGGATTAGCTCAAATGGTAGAGCGCTCGCTTAGCATGCGAGAGGTAGCGGGATCGATGCCCGCATCCTCCAACTCACTTTTTAACTCTATTGTTAAATTCTAATTTTTACCAACTTCTAACTACAAGTCTTAATTACTGTGTAATTTGCCAACATGTAAAGGACTTGGCTATTTTTATTTGTGTTTTTCTTAAACTAGCGTAAAGTGTAAAATACATACTTTCTAAACGAAATGTGGAGCTCATATGTAATAGACTCAAATTATCGTTGGTGAAATGTAATGTTAGTTTAACTGCACTGAGACTGTGGTGGCTGCAGAACAGCCCTGGACTTCAGGAGCCCCGTGTGCTCCAACAGGCGGTGACGAGGAGCCGTGTAACATGAGTCCAGATGAAAACTGTGCTGAAACTGGCTGCCAGTGCAGATGCTGGTCAAAGGAGAGAGAGAGAGGAGGTGCATGATGCTCGCTGTCCCACTGCTGCTCCTCTTCATCGTTACGTCTCTGCCATGTGGCTCCGCAGTTTACGAGGGGCCCCTCCAGGCGGAGATCTCCAATGGCACTTTCCATCACTTCTTTGTTCCCGACGGATACTACGACGAGACCGAAGATCCGGAGAAGTGTCAGATGCTGTTTAAGTTCTCGGACGTGTATCCGTGCGGAGCCTCAGAGGAGCGAGACTCAGTGGTGCGGGACGACTTCATCATCACCAAGTTGCAGGCGGAGGACGCGGCGCGGCTGCTGGAAGGCATCGGCCGTGCCGTGGAGCATGACCTGGACGGAGAGGACAGCTACGGCAAGTTCCTCCAGCGGGAGATCTCCCAGATCGGAGAGGCTTTCACCAGTGTGGATAAGTCTCTGCTGGAGCTAGAAGTGAAATTCAAAGAAAGTCAAGAGACGGAGCTGAGAGAGGAGCAGCAGCTCAACGGCTATGTGTTGAAACAAGTGAGTGACATCAGGGACGCGCTGCGAGATACGACAGACATCTCCCAGGGCCTGAAGGATAAACACGAGCTGCTGTCTCTTATTATCCGCAGTCATGGCACCAGACTGAGCCGCCTCAAGACCGAGTATCTCAACTTTGGCTCCTAAGGGTTTTAGTGCATTATTTGTGCGTAATTGTGCGTATGGGTGTGTGTTTTGTGTGTAAAAGAGAAAGAAAGACCCTCCAGTTCAATCAACAACTGGGTAGATTATTGTGGCCTTTATACTTAATAACCCTGAGTGCCTTTTTGAATACCAATGACCTTTGGGTTGATCCCACTCTCCTAGCACAGTGTGCCAGAAAAAGTAGCTCTAACAAAAACATCGGCACATTCCTCGGAATCAGGAAGGGAAAAGAAAACTGTGAACATAAATTACTTCTGCAAGGAACCAGGACCTGGAACCCCCTGGGCCCCAGAGGAAGGCTTCTATTCAGCAGACAGTATGGAAATAAAAGGCTCAGGGTCCTGGAGCCAACTCTCTGTCAGTATTTAGAATTATAACGTCTTTACTCTTAAGCTAATATGATCAAATAAATATGTTTTACTTGATGTTGTAAATTTGTTTTTCCTCATCAAATTTTCTCAGAAATATTTAATGCTTGGAGACTTTGGGCTGAGTTAGAGTGGAATGCCTAAGGAGATGATGGGTAAATAAATAACACAACAAAACGTTATCAATGTCAACAGATGAATTACAAAAAAGCCATAAACAGTTTTTCATTTTATTAAAAATATTTACATTCCCCCCTTTTTTTCATAAAGGTTTGTTACCCCTGTGTAAAAGCAATACAAACCAAATGTTTAAGCCTCTTTAACAAGTCAAAAAACAGGACAAAAAGACAAAAACTGTAAAAAAAAAATTGAGTTTTAGTGGAAAAATTACCCTTGAGGTTCCACAACTGTGTTGGTACTATTCAACAGTTCAACTATAGCTGTAGCATGTGGAGATAGAGTCGGTCTTTTCTCAAGAATTCTATCATTTCTTTCCAGCCCAAATTGCACACAAACTAAATTCTTTGGCTTTGTAGACAAATACTTTGTTTCCTTGGCCGCCTGGCCTGCAGTCCAGATATTAACCCGTCAAACATGTCTGGCATCATATTAAAAATGTAATTTTTCCTACAGAGATGAAGATCAGAATTTATTAACAGTACAACATGACTCTTTGTTTTGTTGTGTCTTTATTTTAACATATTTATTGTACAGTAAAGTTATTTATTAAATTTTTAATCTAAAGCCCGCCACCGTTGTCTTTGCAGGGTCTTCATATTTACTATCTATTCAGATTAGTGTGGATTATGTTGTCAGAAAGCTTTGGCTGAGGTCATTTTACTCTAAGACTTCAGAGTGACACACAGCTTGTTAACAAGTCTATAAAAATCTTTGTGCTGACATAAGAAACATCTTGCCCTAAATAGACTGTTTATTGAAGGAAAGTAGTTTTGAATTCCTCTGAGAAATTAACTGTGACCTTCAGGGTCACGCACACACTGACACAAAACACCCAACACACGGTTTTCATTTGTGTTTTATGCCTGTGGTAGTCATCTTTATTTTTTTCTTCTTTAACTACTGTTTTAAGAACATTTTTTTCTTTCTAGTCACTGTCTGCATTAACCACAGAACACTGTGCATGCCAACTTTTTACAGAGATAATGTCTGTGCAGATGCAGAGCCAGATTGGCAGTCATGGGCACAACTGGGTGTGATTTCCTCTGTCTGGTTTTCCTCACAGTCCAGTTTCCCCTAAGGGACCCCCTTTTAAAAACACAGCTCCGTGCAGAGACTAGCACAACGTCGACCTCCACAGTATGGACAAACCCCATATGTTTTTATGCTTCTTCATTTCCAGAGGCACTGCATGGGGCCCAGGTGATTTGAAGAGAGCACTTGGTATTAAGTAAAGGCAGATCAGAGCCAGAGCTTTTTGATCACTGAGAACCACCAGTGTAAACAACTCCACCTTTTCTGCAGGTGAAATATTTTTTTTATTTTTAGTAGGATCTTTGTGTTAGTCTTGTTATTGAAAGATTATAATCTCTGACATATTTTAAGAACAAACAAAGAAAGGTCAGGCATGCAGGCCAGATTTGACCTGAGAACACAGTGATCCATATCATTGTGAAGCACAACGCCCTAGACCCGAATGCCTGAGCAATTAGAGCTGTTCAGCTACAAATACTCTTTTTTTTTAGCCAATCACTGCACTGATTCATTTTGTGATTTAATCATAATCTGATTTTAGGATTCCTCAATTTAATCTTATATTCTAACTTTAAAAAAGAAATATCATACATATATTTCCCATACGTGTCTGGCTCCAGACTTTATCTTATGATGCTCTGGTGTGAACACTGGTGTTCATTTTACTCAGGGTGTTGTGTAGACCAGCGGTTTTGTGTAAAGTTAGTAGGTTATTAAGGTAGATTAAGCTAATGACAAAGACCCACTTTGTTATTACAAGTTCTTAAAAGAATTACTCTGCCTTCAATACAGCAAGATACTTTCACCTGTAGGTATGTTTTCCAATCCTGACCTTACTTTTTCCTTCTTTCTTAAACAAAGTAATTATTGTAAAAACCCAAACAAATATTTACATTTGTTTAATCGCCTTTTGAAAATGCATGTCAATAGACTTTGCACGTTTACATTTTTGGGGAGGGGAAATAATGCAGAAAAACCATACCAGAGATCTTCAAAAACCACAGATATGATTGGAACATAAATTATATACCATAAATATTTAACTTCTTGTAATGATTTTTAGAAAGTAATCATGGCTCAGACTGGTTGCTGTAGGACTTCTGTTGAAAGCACTAATGAGGATGTGCAGTGGTTGTTGTCAATGTGTGTGTATGATGATGTTTTAAAAAATAAGTTTCATTTGTCAGTTTTGGTGACTCAGACTTTGTCCACTGACACTTGCATGTTTATGCCTTTAGAAGAGGGTCCACTCAACAGACACCAGCTGCTTTTGCATGTTTATGCCTTTAGAAGAGAGTCCACTCAACAGACACCAGCTGCTTTTTAGACATGATGCAACAGAGGTTTTGAATGCATTAGCTTTCCTCATCGTCTGCTGACATACATCATAAAGTCATGTCGTGTAAAAAACCACAAAAGACTGCCACAAAAAAGAGACAACGTCTGTTCAATGTATTACAAAGCAGAAAAAAAAACACAACATTTGCACCACTGTTTTATTTTTAAAAAATATTTTGATGGAATTGAGACCTCAAGAACAACAAAACATTTCCTTCAAACATGGTTCAGTCTTGATGCTTATATTTTTCCTTGATTCACACAAATGCATCTGCATACATACATTTAAAACGTACATGTACATTTCTTTTGTTTTGAACGGGTACGTAATGATACACGGTGGCCCTTTGTAATATGACAATACACATCCATCATCAGTACAGATTTTAACATTGTGCTATGGGATCTTCGGCCATTGTGCTATGGATCTTTTTTCTTTGACACTGGCATATTTTACATAAAGAAAACGTGTTTAACTATTTGTCTCCTCGAGAGCAAGCAATAACACTGAATAGTTCATTCATGAAGAGGGACAGAAAAAGCACCAGAGGAACTGAAATGAACTTCAGTCAAACGTCGCCTCTTTCTTCTTTTTTTTCCACATGAGTGAGACCCAGTGTCCTGTGCTTCTCTGTGTAGGCAGGCTCTCCCTGCTCCCAGTCCCTGTGTAAAAGCAGTCTCTGGAACAGGACACAGGACAGCTTCAGGATGAGAAAGGTCTGTCAGACACAGCCATTCTCCTGCCTCGGCTTGTGCACCACAATACTCTGTGGAGGGTAGAGGGAAGGAGCCAGTGTGCAGAGGAAACCAGCCAGCAACGTCAGGCCCAGTCCACCCCATGCACAAAACATGGACCAGCCATAGCCGTGACTGATGTCCTCTGGTATTCCAAACATGTATCGAGGATAGCGAGACAGCTCAAAGTTGATACCAGCCACACATGTGCAGAGAGAGATGATGCAGCAGGTCCCTGTCGATAAGGAAGGAAAAACACAGTATCATCATCACCTCTGATCCAGCCTTCCACCAGCTTCGTATAAACAAAGGATTTAGCTCCCCTCTGTGGTGATACAGGGGAGTGCTTTTTATGTAAAATCCGGAACACGTTACCTCCCATGAGGAAGAGAAGTCCAGCAACATACTGCATCAGATCATGCTCCTTGCAGCAGCCCAGAACTCCTATGATCCAGCCGAACAGGATGATGGCTATGGCCATGCCTATGAAGCTCGCAGTCATCCTCTGGAGGTCTGTCAAGAAAGACACAAATCAAAAAGAACGTCTATGCCAAGTTGGTCTCCATCTCCAACTCGTCACATCATTAATGGCCTGTTTTGGGGGAACTCACGCAGTGCGTGCCACTCATCCTGCCTGATTGTCTTGGTCAGATTGACTGGCAGATTTCTAGGCAGCGCTGATGAGGAGTAGTAGTATTTTATTTGCGTGCAACGCGGGACCAATCCTGTGGATGTAAACAACGCAGAGAGGGTGTCACAGATAAGCACTGGGATGACATGATGAGGAGAACACAAAGCTCTTTCTCTGCTAACACCCCCCTTCAGAAACATACACAACCCCGTTCCACTACACACCACATCCACCCACACCACCGGGGGGTGTATTATTATACTCATCAAGGCGCCTCTTAGTAGAGATTGGACCTTTGTGGTGTAAAAAAGAAACACACACAGCCCGTCGATTATAATGTAACTCTACCTCCTCCGTGTCGTTAGACTGCGTGTAGGCCGCGGGGGTCTGTACGCAGCATCAGCACCTTGGATAACGCATTCGTGAACAGTGGGCTATTTACAGTCGGCGCAAAAAATAAAAAATAAAGAAAAGAAAACCCCCATATGTGCACAACAAACACTTTATCACCAATACTATGAGAAAACATTTTTTATTCAAACCTTTGAAGATCAGATCCTCTGTCTCTAAATCAAATCCATCTCGGTGGCACTTTCTCCACAGTCCGGTGATGGTGGAGTTGAACTGCCGACTGCAGAGAGACTCCATGGCGGGCGCAGGAGGCAGAAAGTGCCGTTTGGCCCGCACCAGGGCTTCTCCGCCGACACTGAAGTGCTTCGTCTCCACGTTCTTCTCCTTTGGCAACATGCGAAGCGGAAGGTTGATGTTGGAGATGTAAATGTAGCCCGGGTCGTTCCTTTTGTTGGAATAATTCTTGCAGCGTTCTCGGTGCCTCCTCGCGTCAGTCTCGTACCAGTTGTCAGTGCTGATGGCCACAGCTATCAGCCCTAAAGCACAGAAAGCCAAAAAGAGACCTGCCACGGTTAAAGTCCTCAAAGCAGCCATATCCCATGTGTGTCTCTCCTCGGTGCCGTGATGATTCCACGGGACAACAGGGCTCTGCTCCTGGATGCTGTTGTCAGTATTTGAGGTGGAGATGGATGAGAGCATTACAAAGAAACCTCAAACGCAGATACATTTTTAACGCCTTCATCTCCCTTATTTGGCAACCATTGCTATAAAGAGGCAAATTTCGACGCGTTGAGATAACTACCTCTGAACCCAGGTTGTCTATTTTGGTTGTCTTCTCTGTGCCTCTGAACTCAGTCTAGCCTAGAAACAAGGCAGAATAACATTTCTTTCCCAGTAGATGGAGACAGAGTAAATATTTGACGGTGCACTCCCTCCACTAAGGATCATGTTGTGTATGGAAGGACAGCCAAACTCTGACAGGTCTGGACCGTGTCAGTAAACACAGCTTTTCCTGTTCCAGCAGCTGGAAGTCCTTGTGTAATACTTTAAAAAAAAGAAAGCTATTGAACATATTAAACACCAATACTCGGCTATAGGTTTATATAAAAAGCTTGGTCTGTGACCAGTCAACATGATAGAGAAAAACAGTTTCGAATCACATTTCCACAAAACCAGAAGCGTCAACTCTGTAGTTTGGTATCACTGTACACTTTTTTATGATACAAAAGGACAATAATGTTTTTTGGGGCTTAGATTTTGGATAGGTTTCTATTAAAACTACTTAGCTCTGCCTACAGATTGTTCTTTGCATTAATCTGAAGTGTACCAACTTATGTGGTTAAACCTGGCCCTTTAGTTTTACCTTGTATTTGTATAGAGATTTGACTCTGTTTCTGTGAGATAACTCACAGAGATCCCTAAATGTCTGCCACATTTTCACTGGTTTCATTTACATGGTCAGCACTTCCTCTGTTGAAACATGGTCCCAAACTAAAAGAGGAACAAGCGGTACTTCACTTTTGGTTTCCCCCAATGTGTGCAAACTTTTTGAAAGATTATCAGACACTTATATATTTACACTTGTGTTTGTTGTACCTAGTGTGTGAGATGCTATTTGTCTGCCTACAGAAACTCAACTACAAAGTCTTGCTTCACACTACCATGTTGAATTCTTGGACATAAATTGAAATGATCATCCACAAAGGATTGTAACTGATATTCATTTTATAATAGTTTTGGCTGGAACTGCCTGGTAGAAAAAACACTATCAGAATTTTTTATTGCAATAAAACTAAATTAAAATGTGCAACCTAATTTATTATTGTCCAGCTAAACCTTTGGAAGATGGATGTAAACATGCTTGTGGTTGACATTTCACCCTAAGGAACTAGCTGATGACACAAATTTGGTAAATGTGTGATTTGATATAGGAACACTGACTGCGTAGACTCCGACCTATTCTCGCTTTCAGTTCCCATTTATGTGGTGAAGTCAGTGCACAGCAACATTGTACCCTGTCAGAGAACCCATAGGAAAGAGGGAGCACTAACTGAGAGCTTCAGGATCCAGATTATCAGGGTGCCCTGTTTAAATGATGGACGGCTATGTCATATCATCTGTAAGTAAAACTAATTTCATTTTGTAATCTTTGCAGTACCAATGTCCTTTGTCTCTGTTTATAACAGAGGGCGATTTAATGCAGCTGTAATATGTGTATAGGTGCTAATATGACATTTATAGTACCTTAAAAGTAATACATCTACTGCACTTCTATTTTATGAAAAGACTCAGTTGTCTAATTAGACAAACTACATAATGTTTTTTTTATGACAAATCAAACATTCTATCCTAAGGCCCCTGAGGAAATCATTCCAAATGAGCCAGAGAGTTATCGTCCACCTGCAGAGCTGTACGCGTACCTGACTAATGTGGGTGAGATATATGAAGGTGAGAAAATTGGAGTTAACTGAAACTAAATCATTCGTAACAAAAATGAAAATTAATCACAGCAGTAGTTTGAAGTACTATTCTGTATGTGTCAGACCACAGATGGACATTTCACCCTGAGCGCCTCCACCCTCTGGAGCATGACAGTTCATCAGCAAATCACCTCACAGAGCTTCAGTCTTTGACGCCACAACAACTGATACCACCGTACCGTTTCAGCAGCGAGTGTCTGCCCCTACACCTGGACCCTCCACTCACACCCCTCTCTGTATCCCCACAAGTAAGTTCATCTAAGGAGACAGTAGTAAAAAAACGGATCTCTGCATTTTACAAAGTGTTTGTTTTCTGAACAAAAGCATTGGACACAAAGCAAAGGAAACAAAAGTGGTAAAAGCTGGGAACACACCACACAGCCTTCACACTCGTTACAGTACTTTTGAAAAAACTTGGTAAACAAGCAGACTTTCAGAAGATTTCTGTACAAAAACAAGAAGAATGGTGATTTATCACTTACTATAGCATAAATAGGCATCACACGACTACTAAAGATAACTGAATGTTTGAATTATTTTACCCAAATCAAGCTGCCATCAGATGGTGTAAAGGAATTAGTGACCCAACGGGTATATTTATTTTGTATTTAAAACCACAAATTTCAAACTCAAGGCCCGCTGCATAATTGAACATGTGAATGGGCATCTTAAAATAAAATCTATAACATAGAGAAGGATAGATGCAGTGCTCATATCCCATCCATATGCAAGGTAAGTAATTTAGAATTCAAATGCCCTAATTCCATTTCTACACAGAACATGATGAGTGGATGAGGATGTAGTCGACCTGTCATCCCAGAAGAAAGAGGGACTAGTGAAATTGCCTATTTAATTAGAATCAGTATCAGAAACGTTTTTATTACCAGGTAGGTTTTCACCTACAAGGAATTTGTTGTGGCATACAGTGCAGCAAAAGAAATGTCAACTAATACAGTTTTATAATGAGATGGTTTGAGTTATTGACATATTCTATAACAATTCACATGTTTTGATTAATGTAGAATAATTAATGTTTTTTTATTAGTACTTTAATGAGAAAAATGTTGCAGTTGCAATGTTGTTTCCAGTTAAGTTGTTGTCAGCACTGGGAAGAGCAGTATTAACATCTATTAAAAAGTATAATCATGTCTGTGTTGCTTGGTCCACAATTTAGACTGTGATTTAAATATTGTCCCCTTGAATGATTGACTTTGACACCCCTACTTAAAACTGTCTCAGTCTGTGGAAGTGAGCTGCATTAGCAACTTCAGCTGGTTTGACAAATCATGGTTTTCTGTGATCCCACATCAGGCTAATGGTGAGTTTATGCTTCCCAATTATTCTGTCATCATACAGAAATCTGCAGAAAGTCTGTTAATGTGTACTCTCTTCATTCAACTCTGGGAAGACTAAAAGTTCTGTAGTGTGTTCTAAACTTTATTAGGTATTTTCTCTTTTAAAGATTTGTCTTTATCTCAAACACATTCACAGCCCAACTGGGAATAATTGGCAAAGTCTAGCATGTCTTTCTTCTCTCTGTGTCTTTTCCTGCGAGCCAGCAGTAAACAACAATAAATTATTATGGAAATGTTTGTTCTCCGATGCGCAATTAAAAATATTTTATTTTATTTCATATAATCCTCATTTTTAAGGCCATTTAAGCATGTGTACACTTTGTTTAAACTGCAGTGTAAGAACATGGACTCATCTGACAAAAGAACACATTTTTGGGTCAAATAAATCTGTTGTGTTTCTGCAGAGCTTTATTTATGACTTCCTTGTTTGCATTACACAATTGCAGGAGCATTTTAGATACAGCTTCACAGGTGCTTTTTTCCTCAAATAGTCCAGAGCTCATATGAATATGTTCATCAAAGTGACTCGGAAGTTTGCACTGCATTAACATCTGAGAGATGAAAAGTTTTACACTTTAGCAGCATCATTAGTCTTATCAAAGATGGATTGTATACAATATACAATTTTGGCACAGTACTGCAAATTACTGCATTGGCTTATTTAAGATTTTTCTGACTGTAACTTCTATGGATGATATCATTTTACTGTGTTGCCAGCATCACTTTTTTATTGTCTGTGAAGTGAATTCCCTTTTGTGTAAATATGCATGTTAAACAATGGAGACATATTAGTTACCATGTGGTCATTATCAATCTTTATTCTCTCAGTTATTAAAAATGTATTATTAAATGAATGTACAAATCAAAAACGTTCAGGAAATGGCCGTCAGGGAATTTTCCACTGAAATGTCATATACACCACACAGTCTTGCACAGAATTCTATTTTGACAGATACTTCCTCTTTTTTTTAATAAAATCTCCTGCAATGAATATTTGTAATACAATGGATATTTGTAATACAATGGATATTTGTAATACAAATAATAAAAAAAAAATTCAAGACAGGCCCATCCCCTGATTCCCAATCAGAAAGGTGGATTAGCTTTCTGTATAAAAACTGAAGAAGATAATTAACTGCCAAATCATTTTGAAGACTACCACTGTGGCAACTTCTAATGAAGGGGAAAGCAAAAATTAAATAAAACAAAAACTTGATCTGTATCTTGTGTTTAAATCTGTTTTACAGATCCCTTATTTTGCTCCTTCACTGTGCTACCCGTACCAACCCTCATCCTCCTCACCCGGCCATGACTGCTCAGAGGAAGAACAAAGAGGAATCAGTCCCCCACTAGAGGTATCAGAGGGAGAAGATGAAGGTCATAACCATTCTTCCCTCAGAAAAGACAGCAGTGAGTCTTCTGACAACATTTTCCAAATCAGCCGAATGTAGATGGAACCATTAGAGAGAGAGAAAAAAGTAACCCTTTATTTTGTACCCCAGGCAACAAGAGGAAACTGCGCCTGTATCAGTTCCTCCTGGATTTGCTGAAGAATGGTGACATGAGTGATAGCATCTGGTGGGTGGACCAGGACAAGGGCATCTTCCAGTTCTCAACTAAACACAAAGAAGCTCTTGCTAGCCACTGGGGCATTCAGAAAGGAAACCGCAAGAAAATGACGTATCAAAAAATGGCTCGAGCGCTTAGGAACTATGGTAAAACTGGGGAGATTAAAAAAGTGAAGAAGAAACTCACCTATCAGTTCAGTGAGGAAGTTCTAAGGAACCTCTATTTGCATCAGTATTGCCACTGAATGTTTTTTTTATTATTTTATTTTTAACTATAAATAGAATCACTAAAGTTTAAATCTGCCTGTATATTTAGCAGTGTTTTTACCAAGTTTCCTCACATATTTATTAGAAATGCCGGGGGGCTCCATTGTGGAATTTGCAAACTGAACTAAAGTGGTCACCTTAGTGGATCACCTATCTGCTTGTTTTTTTTCTCTCTAAAGTAACACCAACCATCTTTATCTATCTATGTACGTCTTAAAAGAAATCAACTTTGCAACTCAAAATTTATCCTAACAATACTCAACCTCACACGTCCCTGGTGTGTTCATTTGTAATCTATTCCATCTCTCCCAATTAAACTTAGTGGTTTCTAACCTGGGGTCGGGCCCTTTCTTGATGGCACAGAGCTATTGCAGGAGGCCCAACCACTTTCATTTTTCAGAAAATGTCTGGGAATCATTGCAGTAGCCAAAGAAACACCTGCTATGGCAAATATCATATAAAACTTTTTTTTTTAAACAAACCCTTGTCAACATGTTAAAACAACATGTTGTATGACTTTTGGCAAGAACAAAGAAAATCATCTGTCTTTGCAACTGTTTTATCTTATAATGTACAGTATGTATACACAGCGTTAAAAACATATTCACAACACAATAACTTGTTAGTATGTATAAATAACTAATTGACTCCTTGATCATTTTTTAGAGTTTGAATGACTGTACTACTCCTGAATAGAACAAAGAATAAATACAATCCAATAATTAATTCAGTTAAATGTCAAAAGTGACCATATACCATAGCTGTAAAGCAACTAAACATTTTATGGACTTCGTTGGAATTGCAGACCTCATGCTAAAGATTTCTGTTCTGGATAGTTTAAAAACGGTTGTCTAATGTTGTTTTAAGGTGGCTTTTCGTGCCAGGGCACTGGTTAAAGAAATGTTAGGTATATACATGGTACAGCATAAATAAAAATGAAAAATTTATGTTGTAGTTAAGCATTTTACGGATTTGGTGAAAAAAAATTAAAGAGTGATGACAGTTTCCTTTTTCACGACGGTTAGGACCACCCATATGATGACATCCGGTTACGTTATGTTGTTGGCCAATCAGAGCGCAGACGTTGTTTCCTTGCGAATTTCAAACGCTGTCCACTTCTCAAACGAACCGTCCATTCGTCGGTGGATTGTTTTAGGATTGCTAAGTCGTTGTTGAAACTCGAGTGTTCTTCTGTTTGACAGAGTTGTGTCTCCGCCGTGGTAGCATGAGAGTAAGGTTGGTATTTTACATTTTCACATACGACGTCTTCGGTTATGTACCGTAGGATTGAGGTATAAAATGATAAGAACTGTTTACAGCTGAGTTTCGCTGCTGCTAACAAGAGCTTAAACAAACCATATATTGGCTGGATATTTAATTACATGTCTAGCACTTTTGCATTGTTTCGCTTTGAGTTTCGCCTTAATTTATATTTTAATAATACAAGTCATTAGTGAGTAAATTATCTAAAATTACAGCCTATTTTGGCCTAGAGCACAGCAGAGAAGAGCTACATTCTCATTAGCAGGTTTCGGCATCACGATACTCACTTGGTGACGTCATGTATTGCTGTAGATTTGAACAAGGCATAACAAAATGTCAATATATTGACGTACAATTACATGAAGTAAATGAATCACCTTTTGTGTTTTCCTTTTTCGATTTATAAACTGACAGTCTATCAAACCGCCGTTGGTTTATGTTTTCCATTATACAACCTGGTTTGTCTGACATTAGTCACAATCTTTTTTTTTATAACATACGTTATATGACGTACTTGGAGCACACAGAACATATACAGTACAAGCACAACTATTGTACTACTGTAATTAATAAAGATCTATACAGGTTTAAACTTCAGATATGAATAAAAAGTTTGGCAACAATGCATGGATAATAAGTCAAAATTAAATAATTTGAATTGTAGTTTGACATAGGTTTTATTTGGAACTTTACTGATAATTAAACGTTATTATGTGAGCTAAACCGGAATAATGTGAGGTCCCGCCTGTGCTGTAGAATACAACCTCCCAAGGGAACTGAAACATTAATGGAAGGACAATGAATTGACAATGAATTTTTGTGTGTCACAATTTTTTTGTATAGCACATTAAGTTTAATCAATGATTGATGTTGCACAAAGATCTTTCATTAATAAGGACATTTCTACATATGTGGATGACAACAAAGGTGTTTTTATTCATTTTTGGGATTCTTTTAAAGACCCTTTTCTGACAATTATTAGCAAAGTATGTTACTTTTGATTTTTTTAATCTGAATTTTAACCATAAAGTGTAAGACTTTTTCAGAAAATTATCAGTAAATTAAGTTACTTGTTGTTGCATTGATGAATTGTTTGCGTAAATTACTAGTCTTGGTTTTCCAGTTACCCTGCAGTTCTGATCTATGTAAAATTGCTCTTTGCTCTGCAGTGAGGTCCACGCAGCGGAGTCTGTTGCCTACCTGAACCGAGCGCTGGTCAGGTTGCAGGACATATGGGAGGAAATTGGTATACCAGAGGAGCAGCGCTTACAGAGAACCAACGATGTCCACAAGCACATCAAGGTCAGTCTTACAAAAAAATCAAGCTATGGTCTCATTGGTGGTGTCGCAGAACTTGTATGCACATTGTCTTGTTTTTCTGTCATGCAGGGTTTACTGGACCTTATGATTGCTGAGGAGGAAGACCTGAAGAAGAGATTGGTGAAGAACATAGAGACCAGTCGCAAAGAGCTCAGCCATTTATGTGCAGAACTCCAGCTGCCTCCTTTTGAGGTAGAGTGAAGTTCAAAGAAAATGAAATTATTAGTATTTCCTCTGAAAAACTATTCTTATGGTTGGATTAACTGTGTGATTTTTCTCTAAAGGAAGAGGAGGAGGGCTGCTCTATGTTGCAAATGGAGAAAAACAGCCGCACAAAGCTGGAGGTAATGAAAGAGCACAAGAGGCAAAGACTGGAGGAACTCAAAGGACTCATTGCTAAAGACCGCGACTTGTGTGATATCATGTGTACCACACAATTCTGCATCGACCCCCAGTCTGTGCCGTCAATCAAACAACTGGAGTCATATCATGCCTACCTGGAAGATCTAAGCAAAGAGAAGGTTAATGATAGCTGTCTTTTTTTCTTGAAATGAAGAAATGTGCATGACTAAATCTATACGCCATTATTTTAGGCTCGTCGTCATGATGAATTTGTGAGCATTAAAAAGGACATCATTACGTGCATGAATGACCTGGAGAAGTCCCCGGAGACTAGCTTTGAGACAGATGTGATGTGTGAAGATGAAGAGGCCTTTTGTCTGTCAGATGACAACATCAGTGCTGTAAAAATCCTTCTCAGCCAGGTAATTTTATCACCCTGGCCTTGAGATGTTTAACTCAATGCTATCATTTTTCTCTCTCCAACATCCTGCCCTGCACTGTTTCATTGTTTGTGTCTAATTTCCTTCTAGTTGCAAGAACAAAAGGCTCAAAATGAACTGAAATGTTCAGCACTGCGCACTAAGATACAGGAACTTTGGGAGAGACTTCGGATTCTCCCAGAGGACAGGGAGCCACTCTCGGAGCATATGGTCAATTCAAAGAAAAGAAATATTGAGGCGGTAAGTAAATCCCCTGATGATTTACTCTACCCCATAAGTAAATAATACACTTATGCTTCTTCTACAACAAACATTTATTAATGTATATTTTCTGTGCTTTCAGCTCCAGGCTGAGGTCCAGCGTCTAGAGGTGCTGAAGAAACAGAGCATGAAAAGTGTCATCGCTGCCATCAGAGCTGAGATTGTCCTTTTCTGGCAGAAATGCTTTTACAGCCCAGAGCAGCAGCAGGCCTTTGTTGCCTATCACAGTGGTGGGTGGCTGCTGTTGAAACACAAACAACCTGGTGCTGAACAGCTCAGAAGAACGTTGGTTTTTATGAGATCCATACTTTCCTTCCACAGATGATTTCACGGAGGATCTTCTTAATCTGCATGAGGCTGAAATCAAGACTCTGAAGAAGTACCATGAGGACCACAAGGAACTCTTTGAAGGGGTCACAAAATGGCAGGATAACTGGACCCTGTATTTAGAACTTGATGTGAGTACAGATCCTCAGAGTATTCACAGACCACAGGGCCTCTGAGATTGGTTTAAACAGCTTTATTTTGGTTGTTTCTCTCAGAGAAAAGCAAATGACCCTGCAAGATTCAACAACAGAGGTGGAAACCTGTTGAAAGAAGAGAAGCAGAGAACTGACCTGCAGAAAAGTTTGCCAAAGGTAAGTTCTTAACCCTCTTTATTATCCTTGGGGTCCGTTTGACCCCATTCAATGTTTAACATCTCACAATTCAAAAAGTACACATTCTTTTTGCTAAATCTTTGGTGACTTTTCCTAATTAAGTGAGGGGAACTGGGTAAAATTAAATTTAACATCATAATATTTTTTGATGTCCTGTATGCATATTGTATACATCTGTGTTCTTTGGGGTCGATTTTACATCGTACTGATTTAGCTGTATAAAACATTTAAGAACATATTGCATTATTGTATAATCATTTTTCACATATTCTTTATTTGTTTTAGATCACATTAAGGTCATCATAACACACACTTACTTTAGAGGGCATTCTTATGTTTAGGGCCCTAACCTAACACTGATAATTCTGATGACACAAACAACTGTCAAACAAAGATATGGCTTGTCCAAAATATAAAAAGCTTTTCATTACGTTGTCAATAGAAAAGCACATACTGGACATGACCAACTTAGAGGGGAAGTGTGTATATGGGGACACATGGCAAGACATTGATGACACCCTTTTGAAAGCCTACATTGGTTTACTCATTTTAGCAGTGGTTTATAGGTCAAAGGGTGAGGCAACAGCAAGTCTATTGAAAAACATGATGTTCTGATTCATTCAAGTTCCTAATGTTCTATTGACCTTTTGGGAATAGTTTTACTGTGCTCTACCTACCAAAGTTTATGATGTTACAAGTAAATGTTTAAATGTAAATTTAAAAAAAAAATCTAAATGGTTGAAATTGTGTGTTGTTGTTTTTTCTGGGGTCAATTTGACCCTCAGGGTAAAAGATGCTCTTAGCATTTTTTTTGTTTTAAATGGCAAATCTGTGTTGAGAGATGGTACTGAAGTAGCAACAATATCTTTCTTTCCCGTTTTAGATCAATCAGTGAGATTTTCATATAGTCATAGATTAGGTGAAGAAATTGGGGTTGTGCGGGGCTGTTATATTGGAATGGCTTTTTCATGTTAACAACAAAGAAACCTGAAGTACCTGACACATAAACTTGAGTGATATTTTGAATTATAATCCCTTTTCTTGAGATTTAAATGGCTGGGGTCAAATTGAAATGTTTGAAAATGTAAGGGTTAAAAATCGTACTTTTTTATCTGTATTTCTTCTAATGAAAATGTATTTGGCAAACAGACATGGTCCCAGATAAACTTGTCAGTAACATACAGTATTTTGAAAGTATGTGAATTTTTTTTTTGTATATATAATTTTGTTTTTTTGCTTTTCCTTCAGCTTGAAAAGAGTCTAAAGGCTCAAATTGATGAGTGGGAGCAGGAGCATGGCAAAGAGTTCCAGGTGAATGGACAGAAGTTCCTGGAGTATGTACAGGAGCAGTGGCAGCATCACCATGATGAAAAAGAGAAAGAAAAACTAGAAAGGGTATTTTTGTTTTAAAATTTTATTTACAACAAATGACTTCTGCCCTTGTTACCAGTCCTGTTGGATTACATGAAAATATCTTTTGTGAAATAGCAACTGAAGAAAACCAAACAGACTCAGGAGGACATGTTATATGGAACATCAGTGAGGACACCTTCTAAAAGACGAATGGCAGGGACACCGACCCCTGTAAAGATCAAGAAGGTAGGAAGCTGCTGACCTGAGATCAGGTTCATCGCTGTGTGGTGAGAAGTGAACCATCTTGACTCACACTTTGCTTTTATCCTCTCAGCTGAACGGCACCTCCACTTTTTCCACACCCAGCAGCTTCCTTAGCTCAGGCTTTGGTGGTACCATGTGTCATTCCTCCATCCAAAAACCACCTCTGTCTGCCAGCAAGGTAAACACGTCTGTTTGTGTGTACTTTAGAAATGAAAACCCAGAGAATGTTTTTGACTTATGTAGATAATCTTTATTTCTTTAAATTTTAACTCAAATGTAATCTTTTACTTACACTTGTTCAAATGTTACACTTCAGTAAAATGTGTTCTTGATTGTACTGTTGGTAAACAACAGTATTATTTGTGGTGCTCGTGGACCACAACCCTTAACATGTTACCTAGTACTACTATTGCATCTTTTTTAAAGTAGTCCGTTCCTGTCTGGATCTAAAGTTGGTTTCTTTTATGGCTTCTTTATTTGTAGGGCCTGCGAACACCTTCAAATGCAAAGACTCCCCGGGCACTCGACCGCAACAAGGAAAACATCTCCCATCTCAGAAACACTCCAAGTGGACCACTAAGGTCTCAGGACATTCAAGATCAAACTTTCAACTCAATCGCCAGCTCCTATTCGGAATTTGCGGTAAATTAGTATTTAAATCTGTTCAAAACTGTCCATTAAGTCCTCATAAGTGATGTCTAGCTATGGAAAAGATATATTTCTATGTAAAAGTCTTGATAATATAATTGGTCAATTTTGGGCAACATTTGCAGTGTAACATAATTTGGCATAATTTTAGTTAATTTCTGGAAATAGGAGAATAAAGAAGAGGGAATTCAAGAAAGTTATCTTTTCTTTCAGAGTGTCTTGAATCATTACAGGAATGCTTTGTAGGTTTAAGGATTAGGTTAAAGACTTTTCAGGAATTGCTGGCAAAAAAGCGTGGGGCTTTGGATAGTTTTTTTTTTTTTACAGCGTTAAACATGCACGTCTTTGGTGTCGTGGTCTCGGTGCCAATGTTAGAAACTGCTGATTGTTTGCACCATTGGCCATCAGAGACAAGCAGGTTTAAAAAAGAATTTTGCAACCGTTAAACAGAGACAACAAGTCATTGGCTCATCCAGTGAAGCCCTGGCCAAGTTGTTAACTGTGGTTTATTAAAACAAACCATTTAAATTTCTAATTGGTCTCAATTAGAAATTTAAATGGTTTGTTACTTGTTGTGAACTTTTTCACATCAAGCTATTTCTACCACACCTGTAACTTTTAAGTTACTTGATGTTGTTATATATTTTTTTAACATGGGTAGTAATTTAACTTGTACTTCCTTTGCAGAGAGACCTCACAAAAGCTGCTAAGTCACAGGTGAAGTCAGGACTGCTAAACTCGACAGTCAGTAATCACTGAATGTCCACTGAAACTGCTTAAACACCAGGAGACATCAAGCGTGGTGGCACTCTTCCTTTGGGTGGGTTTCTCTTTACTTTTGGGGTAACAGACAACTTGTAAAGCTTTAGTGAAAATGTAAATATTTTAACGTGTACACGCTACACTCTTATACAGTTTTTCTAAGACTCTACTGCTGGGACAGTCTTCACTGCTGTATGTGTTGTGTTTTGTTTCTGACAGCATAGTGCTTTGTCCTATTTGGCTTCATCATATTAATGTTTAACATAAAAATGCTCACCTGTTTTTTCTTTTTTTAATATTACAATTCCACCATTACTATATCAAATACCCCCATGATTTACCACTCTAGTCTGACCACAGTTGTATTTGTTTCTTAGAATGCAAATTACGATATCTGTTTTTAAATCATCCTGTAAATAAATGTTTTACAGACACATTTAACCTGTGTGTGTCATGAGTTCCTCCAGTGCTCTCTCACGGTGGTTTTCATGGACGAGCAGCACTTCTTTGATGGCGTTCTGGTTGAATCCCATTTCGTTAAACTGAGTCAGTAGCCGTAAGAACTCAGCAGCCTTAAATTAAAATACATTTTTAAAAAATTGGTGAACAAAACATGGGGGTAAAGGTTTTCATTTCTGACTGTGTGTTGTTTACCTTGCTCTCACAGTTCTGAAACATCTCCAGGGCCTCCTCCACTTGAGCTTCATCATATCCCAGTTGACACAGATGGTCACTGGCAGTCAAGTATTTCAGGATCTGGTAATGTTAAATAAAGACATGAATTAGTTGGTTAGTATCCATTCGTATTAAGAATACGTGAGAGCCAAATAATAAAGAAAACATGTCTCCACTCAGCAATCCTTATAAATGCAAGACAAATGCTGGGGTGGAGTAAGCAGGCCCATCATTAGCGTGTTTAATTCTATATTTTAAAAAGTTATTTAAAATTTAAATATAAAACTAAACACATTTGTATGTTGTTTGTTTTGTTAATTTCGTCTGGAGCAAATTATCAAGTGCTAATGGGGGTGTTCGCACAGGTAATGGCCAGTCTTCAGAACAATCCCCCTTGTTTTCACTGTTTTGTCCGTCTGGATTGGGCTCAGACGGCTTGAATAACGGATTAAAATGGTTTACATTTATTTCATTTTGAGTGTTTCATTTAGTCAGTCTCCTCTACCATATCAAAAACATCCACAATGTGGTAGCATTTTACAAAAATGTCAAAAAGTTTGCAACTTACAGTTAGCATATCACAACTCGACTTCAAACACGGCATATCACCTAAAACTGTCCTCCGTTTTGAGCACACGGACAGAATTGGCTAATTCCAATGTTTCAGTCTAATTATCATTTTATAACTGCAGGCGCACCTGTCCACAAGAACGACAGAATCCCTCACGTACACCTAGACCAGAGTGGATGTTAATCCTTCACTGTCATCCAAATGCAGTACACTTGAATTTTGTTTTCAAGAGTATTTTAAATTAATAGTCTATTCGTGTCTCGATAGCAAACCTCAGCTCCTGTTCAGTCTCGCTCTGTGAGAAGACACGCGAGGACATGCAAAATGCTGTCAAAGCTGGCGGACTCAAGTATGTCATACATTTCATTGGCATTTCCATATCTCCCTGTTGTCTGCATCTTCTACTCTGACTCCAACTATCTGCATGTCCTCCCTCACTACATCCATATATCTCCTCTTTGGTCTTCCTCTCTTTCTCCTACCTGGTAGCTCCATCTCTAACATTCTTCTACCAATGTATCCACTGTCCCTCCTCTGCACATGTCCAAACCATCTCAATCTGGCTTCTCTAGCTTTTTCTCCAAACCTTCCTGTCTGTGTTGTCCCTCTAATGACCTCATTCCTGACCCTGTCCATTCTTGTCACTCCTAAAGAGAATCTTAGCATCTTTAACTCTGCCACCTCCAGCTCCTCCTCCTGTCTTCTGCCTATTGCTACTGTCTCTAAACCATACATCATGGCTGGTCTCACCACTGTCCTGTAAACCTTTCCCTTCACCTTAGCTGACACTCTTCTGTCACAGATCACTCCTGACACTTTTCTCCAGCTGTTCCATCCTGCCTGTACTCTATTCTTCACCTCTCTTCCACAGTCTCCGCTGCTCTGAACAGTTGATCCTAAGTACCTAAACTCCTGCACCTTCACCACCTCTGCTCCTTGTAGCCTCACTATTTCACTGTTCTGCCTTTCGTTTACACACATGTACTCTGTCTTGCTGCGACTGACCTTCATTCCTCTTCTTTCTAGTGCAAACCTCCACCTCTCTAGGTTCTCTTCTAGCTGCTGCCTACTCTCACTACAGATCACAATGTCATCTGCAAACATCATAGTCCATGGGGACTCCTGTCTGACCTCATCTGTCAATCTGTCCATCACCACAGCAAACAAGAAGGGGCTCAGGGCCGATCCTTGATGTAGTCCCACCTCCACTTTGAAGTCTTCTGTCCTCCCAACAGCGCACCTCACTACTGTTATACTATTACTCATACATGTCCTGCTCCAAACTAACATACTTCTCTGCCACTCCCAACGTCCTCATACAAAACCACAATTCCTCCCTTGGCACTTTGTCATATGCCTTTTCTAAATCTACAAATACACAATGTAGCTCCTTCTGACCTTCTCTGTACTTCTACATCAGCATCCTCAAGACAAATATTGCATCTGTACTCTTCCTAAGCATGAAATCAACTAGTGTTCACAAATCTCCACTTCCTGCCTCAACCTAGCTACAACTACTCTTTCCCAAATCTTCATTGTATGACTAATCTTTATCCCTCTGTAGTTGTTACAATTTCACCCTGCTTATGAATTGGCACCAGAACACGTTTCCTTCACTCATCAGGCGTCTTGTCTGTCTCTAAAATTCTGTTAAACAACCCAGTCAGGAAATTTACCACCACTTCTCCTAAGCACTTCCATTAGATTTCCTATCTAATTGGTTGGGAGACAATTTAACAAACTACTACATTAACAGTGACCAAAGAGATATTCACTTTACCGTTCATTTCTTATTCTTCTTCTACTTGGAATATGCATTTCTTGGTTAGGGTTAGTGTGTACCTGGTGATTGACAAGCCATGTTTTGGGTGTTTTTTTAAATATTCATATAAAATACTTTATAGACTTTTAAACACAAAATA
>NC_024312.1:12079666-12080008 GCF_000523025.1 Cynoglossus semilaevis
GAAGGAAAGAAGGAAGGAAAGAAGGTCAAGGTCAAGGTCAAGGTCAGCTTTATTGTCAATACCTTCACATGTACAGAACATACAGAGGTATCGAAATTACGTTCCTCGCCTTCCCGTGCGCTGACAGACATAGACAATACAGAACGACGAACATTAAGGTGCAATAACAATAAGGTGCATGTGTAGCTTTAAGGTGCTGTATGGTCTGTAAAAATATATACATGAGGTACATAATAAATATAGTAATAATATAATTAGCAGCAGATGAGGTGGTTCATCAGGTGTAGGCTAATTAGTTAGGCTAATTAGTTTGTTAATGACAAGGTACACAGGTTCATTAAC
>NC_024312.1:12080108-12125961 GCF_000523025.1 Cynoglossus semilaevis
GACTTTGTTTATTTTTTATAGACACTCATTTCCTTTTCCTAATGGCCTGTTTTGAGCCCTTTTTAATTTACACACAACAAAGAAGACTGTTTATGACACAGTCCATGAGTGTTAGTTCACGTACAGTATGACTGAACGTGTGCATGTCCTACTTACTGATGCATGCGTGCCCGGCTGAAGGGAGCTGTGTAGCAGTCCGATTCCTCTAGGTCAGGCAAGGCCTGTTTGTCTAGCTTCATGGGATTTCTGGGAAGCCAGCTTTTTATTTGACGACATCTCAGATGAAGTTTGCTGCAGACGCACAGAGACAGGATTATCAGCACAGATTAGAATGGGGCTTTGATGTGGATGCTCTCTCCTTAAGATGACCCTCAGCATCAGCTCATCCTCACTGAAGTCTGATGGTACACCCATATGCATGGTTGAACCTGACTCTTAGGCATTGGAAGAATTATACATTCAGGATGTTTATTCATGGGTCTGATCCATCTCAGTGGATGAATCTCAGTCCTCATGTTGCTTTATTATGAGGAACAGGCTGAGGTACAGCACCGGCAACACAACGGGTGTGAATATGTAGTTAATATCACTGTATATGAGAAGATCTGACAGGAATGAAAAATGGGCTGGAAATAACTGCATATGAAGTTACAAAATAAGTCAGACGAAATGCGATGACAGCTGGTGCACATATAAACCATAAGAATCAAAGTGTCATGTATCATCGCCGATATGGCAAGAAGCAAGGCAGGACCCAAATGCAGTACTCAGGAGACTCTTCAGAGGCAGGACGCTTATTTATAGAAAGCCAAAAACAATAAATCCTCACTTCATCACAAGACCAGGAACAAGGTATAAACCAGACCAGGCATGAACTACACAGTGTAAACTATAAACTCATGGACAGGACATGAACTACAAAGTGTAAACTATAAACTCATGGACAGGAAACACACACAGAACCACGAACTGACCAGTACAATGGTCCCTCTGAGGGAGAGTGGCATAGATACACAGGGCACCAGGTGACAGACAGGACTAATCACAGAGACACAGGTGACGACACTGATTAGCAGGAACAGGAAACGGACACAACTGACACAAAGTTTATATAAATTCCTGCACCAAATGTTGTACTGACATGGACTTGGTATTTTCTCACTGTTGAAAAGGTCCTGGACTAATTCACGAGGCTGCTGCTGCTTCAATACAGACTGAATGAATATAAATGTGAAGTCTGGGGGAAAACATATTTTTATGAATGTGTGAGTGATGGGGACAGGAACTGTACAGAAGGTAATGATATCAAAGCAGCTTACTGTCTCCACCTGCACACAATCCATTTGTTCAGCTTTACAGTGACGTTACTTTGCAGCAGAGCATTATTTAATAGATGAGGTTTATTTACCGCTCTGGTGGATTTCTCTGTTCAAAGCAGCACATAAAAAGTCAGTAACACTGAGGAAAAATAATTCGTCTTTGTTTTTCTAACTTAACATTATTTCTGGTGTGGTAATCCATAATGTATGGAAGATATATACATGCAAGGCATTTTTGTTGCCAAAATATTCATGTCATTTCATTTGGTTCTTAATCATATTTGTGAAACACATTCTCCTTTACTTTCTATTGTGAATATAAACTCAGTGTAACGTTGACTGTATCTTATATAAATTACTATATTTCCACCTGTTATATGGGGTTTTAGGTCGAATTCTAAGACTGTGGAGTCCATTGAGACATATGTTTTGTTTTGTTTTTGTAAATTGGAGCTATAAAAATAAAATTGACCTTCACTTAAAGTATTACTAGACTTTACAACGATATATTAACATATAAATGCAAACTTTGCTCTCTTGGAGCTGCTGGAGTCACACTGCATATGGAGATCAATGGGGAAACCAGTTCTTTACACAGTCATGAGCAGAAAAACAAGAACAAGGGCTCTAATATGGACTCATTTGTCCGAAACTCAGTGTTGTGTGTGTGTGAGTGTTGCAGAAAAACTTTATGGGCAGATTTTGCAACCAAACTGCTAAAATATCTTTTGGAATGTGAAGCATTGCTAAAGCAACAAATCCAACCAAGGTCTGCTCTTCACAGCCTTTTTCACAGTCCTCCAAATAAAACCAACAGGTCTTAATTTAAACCCTGTTTATCTCTGCTGTCTGGTGAGATGAAGAGATGGGAATTGTGGAGTGCAGGGCTTGGACAGCATGTCATAGCTCATGTGTGTGCACCTATTTCTATAAATAACATGCAAATTAAGCCCACACTGCTCCAGACTGATAAATTAGATGCATTCAGCTGAAAGACTCTCCCAGAGCTGGATGTTGTGGTTTGTGGGTTGAAAAGTTTAATCATATTTTGGTAATTGGCAGAAGTCAGTGTTTCACCAAGTCTGACGTTGGTCAATTAGTTGAACGTGTTTATAATATGCTCAGGTTTGAATTTCCATTTTTATAAATCTGACCTCTGACCTTATCAGTGATAAATAAAAACACTGTCAGTGTGGCACAGTGTCATTGTTAATGTTAGAAATGTTAATGAAAATATACAGTATTAGTCTTTCTATTCACAGCTTCAGCAGTCAGCTCATTAGTGTTGTGACTTAGTTGTTGTGAACATCAGAAACACTCAAGCACTAGTTTAATTTCTTCAGACAAAAATAGAGAAAATATCTGACCTCAATTCCATTTACCTGCCAAGGGTTTTACTCTTCCAGTCTGTGAAGTAACACTTTTTCCTTGAAAAGAAGAAAAGAGGCAACAATAAAGAACAAAAAAACAAACAAACAATATCCATCTTCCAGGTTTAAATGTTTCATCCTTTTCTCTGGCAGCAGTTACCTGAAAGGCATGCGTATGTTCATCTGCTCTGCATATTTGCAGAGCGTATCCCACGGGGCATTAATTTTCACAAACATGATGTCACTGTTAGTCAGAGATGGCTTTGGGTGAAAAGAAAACACACAGAAGAAGAAAAAACTCGTTAAGATATCAGAATCAGATTTAATGAGTGATGTATGAAAGAATGTAGAAGGAATTTAATAGTGTTTTTTTTTCTTTATCACAACAACAAAAAGAAACAGTAAATAGACAGTTGACAGTGTCAAACAAAGAGGTAAACTTTTATGTGTTTAAAACAGGATTAATATTAATTGAAATAAGTTAAAATTGTTGATATTTACTGCAAGTTTGGTCATTTTATATTTTTTATATATATTTTTGTATTCACCAGCCTGACAGTCATTAAATATTGAATAGTTATCTATTTTACAATTCTAACCTCACAAAGTTTCTCACCACCAAGGTTGGTAGAACTTTTAGTAAGTTTTAGAAGAAAGTAAAAAGTAAAAGTCTAAACTGCTCACTGTTTGATAAACATAAACATATTTAGGGCATTGATTAATCCAGCATTTCTTCATAAAGTTAAGAGAAGGTTGAAGTAAGTCTGAAAAGGTTAAACAGGCCATTCTGGTGAGTTCTTCCTTCAGACTGGTACTGTTGGAGGAACCCAAGGGTTTGGCCACCATTAACTGGGCATCCACCAAGGCACTTTGAGGAGACACTTGTCTGTTGATGTAAAATCAATCTCCACTCTATGAAAGCAAATAATAAAGTGTGTGTGTGCTAAAGTGTCATGTCAGCAGTTTAATTCTTTTTACTACTGGAAATGTGTAGGACATTATAACGAGGAGACTCAGACAATGATGACCACAGACTGTTGTGCAGCTCATGTAGTTTATGCAACAAGAGCAGAAATAAAATCTACTACAAAACTTTTAAAATCCTGAGGCAGTAAAAACTGTCATTTAAAAAGTAGGATGTTATAATGACTTGTACCTCTTTCTCCAGCATCAGACCTTCTGCACGTAAATTCTTCTCAAATGTACATCTTTTCTCCACCTGAGGACTGGACTTCTTGTAAACCAGGATGTAGTCGATTCGTTTCTTCCCGTCTCGGAAGAATAGCCCGGAGGTATCAGTGGGGTTCTTTACCTGTAACAGCAAGAGTTCTGAATGATAGATGTAGTACAAGCAGTACAGCACTGTGACTTTACATGCTGTGGAGTTTGGTACCTTGAGGGAGTAAGTGCGGGCCTCTAGGTGTGAACGGGTGACGGGCTTCTGTAGCGGGGACGACTCGTCAGCTCTGGTTTCACACGTAGTCACCTCCGACTCCTCCGTGTAGTGATCCTTGACATCGTCGGCTGCACAGAACAGAACAGTCAGTCGGATGGAAAATTGAATCACACTGCAAAGTCTGTCAATATAAAGAAGTTTGTTGTTGCAGAAGTCAATATCTCCCTTAATCCAAATGCCAACAATATAGAACAAAATGAACACTTTTGTCTTAAAGCTTGCATGGAAAAAACAAAAAAATAATTCTCAACTCGAGTTTCCTACTGATGCCGTTCTTCACTACAACTTGGGTCCATGTCAAAGTCTATATAAGACAAGGATAAGGCTGCTTAGTACATGTAAAAGTCCTTGTTTATTAGCAACATTATTTCCCTTAAAAAATATCAATATTGTTATACAGCTGTTGCTGTATTTCAGGAAACATTTGGTGAAAAATCCCAGTTGTGCTGCTGTTTGGAACCCAGCCCAGAGTTGACTGGACTAACCTACTGTATTTTGGCAGATGGGTGTTTTATTACTCAACCTAAAGTGTTGATAAATGACTCTGTAAGTGCTAGGCCACATAAACTGGCTTCTTCTGAGATACTGTGAAAGAACACTGTGTATTTTGTCACTCTATGTGTATTTATTTACAGTATTTATTCAGTATGTCACTGGATAAATACTGTAAATAAATACACAGTGACATTCACATACATTTCAGTCAATGTTTAAATCTGTAATCTCTTGCGCAGGCTCCTATATCTCCAAGATATGAATAGACTATGAAAGGATAACGTTATTCTGATGATTTGATGATTAAACCAGTATCTTCCCAGTGTCCAATGATGAAGTATTACTAGATATATATGTACAAATACTAATACCTTATATTCTATTGTGTTCAATAAGTTACTGTGTTCTGTATCAAAAAAAGAAAAAATTAGTGTTCTATTAATGAAAAAACATGAGAGACATACTTCGTTTAGTTCATTCTTACAGATGTGGAGCTGGTGAGGGGTCAGTTCTGTGTCTGTCAACTCTGCTTTTGATATTGCCCACCCCCGTCTACCCTCTCTCGTTTCTGTTCTTTTCCTAGGAACAGACAGTCCTGCTGCTGAGGCTTCTTTCATAGAAGAACCACTCCTCACTGTAGTAGAAACATCTCATTCTGACTGCTCCAACATGAAGCTAACATCTCTCCTCAACATCCAACAACAACCAAACCCTAAAGTGAATCCCAAAAACGTCTGAAAACATTTGCGTCTTAAAAACAATATATTGTATATATGTATGGTAGTAAGAACTATTCCAAGGTGCTCCATGCAAACAACAGTCACAATTAATAGCTTTGTTGCTACCTTAAAGATATTTTTTTCTATAACCAACTCATACAGTAATGACCTGTTTCTGTCCACATTTCTCTCTACACTTCCTCACTCCCTTTGATGAGGCACCAGACAGCTGACTGTTTCTTGATGTGTTTTTTTTTCTCCTGCAGCTTCAACACAAAGTAGACACAGAAATAAACACGATCATACTGATAGGAAAAACAAACAAACAAATAAATGGTTATATTTTATACTGATGCAACTGCTTTAAAACAGTACCTTCTGTGCAAGAGAAGGATGGAGTAAAACAACCCCAGTGGACAAAGTAGTGTTCCATTTTTGTATTAGCAACTAGCATGTTTGCCACCTTCCAACAATCAGTTGAAGACATACATGGGCATCTCTAATAAGGCTTTAATATGAGGGAACAAAATGAAAGAAAACCATTGTCTAAACACTTAAGAAGTAAATCCACATATTAATACCCAATAAGATAGCTGTTCATTCTGTGTGGAATTAAACCCTAGAAACAGCTGTGACGCTATCTTTCCATGACTGAATTAACACCAGTTTTGGAAAGACGTCTGTAGCTTCCTCTCAGGGGACTGACCTGTCTGTGGGGAGAGCAGGCTGCAGGAGGTGCTGATGGCCTGACTCAAACCTTCCACTTCTGTTTTAGACTCCGGGCTCAGAGGCACTGACAGGAAGTGGTTGAGGTTGATTGGATGAGTCTGACTCTGGGCAAGGCATGGAAGGCTGCGGCGAGACGGCTTCAGGCTCTTCTCCTTCAGGATCTCGCTGATGCTGGTGTGCATACCTGAGGGGGGACAGAGGGGGTGAGAGGGGGGGGTGAATATGATTATCACCAACCTTATAGAACAGAAGATAGAACTATAGAATAGTTTTATTTCGACACTTGCAGTAGAGTGTTCCCTTTAATGAATGATTAATGAACCAGGTGCCACAAACATTCTTGTGGAAGAATTATTTTTCACCTAACAGTAAACACATCTGCAGGGTTGTGTTGGTGCAGTAAGAGTCATTTCATTAATTAACAATTAAGACTGTATTTCATTTATTTAAACATGGTTGACCATAGGTATGAATGTGAGTGAGGATGGTTGTTTCTATAAGTGGCCCGGCCATCCACTGGCAAACTGCCCAGGGTGAAACCTGCCCTCACCCGTTGGCTCGACCTGCGCCCATAGGAATAAGTTCCGTACGTCTCATAACAAAAATATTCGAGGCCCAATGTCACAATTCTGTGAAGAAAAACATTTCAAGCGTGCGGGAGTGAGTGGATAAACTGAAGGAGGTTAGGGTTAGTACTTCAGCCTTCAGTCGGTCCATCCTCTTCTGGACTTCAATATTGAAGATAATGTCCGTCCTTCATGAAGAAGAGCATCAAATACCATCAGGACCACTCCATTAAATTACACAGCTAAGTGCATCAAGACAAGCAGCATGACGGTTAAACCACACAAGCTTATTACACACACACTATACACGTTGGCTATTTATAGTGTCTGACTTAGTAACAAGTTGCTGCTTTATTGATAACAATCTATGAACTAGCTTCAAGGACGACTCCAGTGCTGCTGTTGACAATCACAGAGTGAAGTCAGTTAGGAGCTTATGACCTTTATTGTTCAATGTTACTGTTTTCTTCAGCTGTACTCATCTCCAGTATATCCTTTACTTCTGCTGTTTCTGTTGCTAAAAACACACATCTAAAACAGCATCTCCAAAGACCTGTACTGCACCACTGCTAGAAACGGTACTCATGTAAAGTGCAATACCTAGTACTCTGTATACCATGTGGTTTTATATTTATGTTTTATTGTGTTACTGCTTATACTCTTATGGAACCTTCCCTGTTAATTAAAAAGTAATGGGTGGGAAAAAAGGTCCAATTGGTTCCATTTGTAAGTTTCAGAAAGCAAGTTTCCCTTTAACAACTTACTGCATCTTTTAAAATGTCAGTTTGGAGGATGCAGATCTGTAAAGTGCTGACACAACAGCTTACTATTACTTTTTTTATAATTAAAAGAGGTTTAAAATCCTGGTTCAGTGGGAAGAACTTGAACTGAATGTAGAAAAGAAAGGCGAGATGAACGGTGCACACAGAGGAATGTAGCGGTTACCTTCAAAGTCATTTTAGCTATAAAGAAACTGAGTGGTGGCTGACAGGAAGGATAGATAACACTTACAGGAGAACAATATTGATATGATGAACTGTAAAGAGAAGATCAAAGGTTAACATCGAAAGTGTGGGCGTCCACCATCGAGGGAGCTCCTTCAACCTGACCTTCACAGCAGGCAGCAAATATATTCATCTCTCTCTTTCTCTCTATCTCTCTCTCTGATGAGAAGTGGATGTGGTTTTACCTTGAGTGAGGAGTCACCCACTGACCTTCCTGAAAATGTTGAAACACAATGATATTTCCTTCATGCTGCAAGCTGTGCAATAACTCATTCCCATGGCATTACTCTCAGTGGGATTTTCCATCTCTGCTTTTGAAAAGGAGAGACCAAGTTAAAGAAGCTGTGACCAGCAGCAGCGGTGATCGTGCAGCCGCAGCTTATGGAATTTAAAATGAATACGTGTGAATAGTTCCATTTACACAGTTCAATGATAAATAACTGGAAAACCATACTGTGGTTCCATAGTGTAGCGGTTAGCACGCCTGCCTCAGAAGCAGAGAGCAGAGAGTCCTGGGTTTAATTCCCTGAGAAACCACAGGTTTAATAATGTGGATAAAAGTGTCTGCTGAATGCATAAATGTAAAATAATTGTTTGCTTTTAATTTACACAAGGAAGATGATAGCTTCAGCTGATCCACTTGTACCTACAGCAACTGCAGATGAATAAGCCTTTCTCCAAGAATGTAGAGTAATTACATTAAAGCCACGCATCACCTCCCTGTGCCTTATTTATTCCTACATGCATCACTATAGCCTTTCAATTTATCCAGAACTTAATGATCTAAAATAACACATTTGCATTTCATGGACACACAAGGTCTCATGGTCCAGTGAGGCGGAGAGTCTGTTACATTCAGCTGCAAACACAACGCCAGCTTTATAAAAGGACTGGATATGAATGTGTGCTCTATGAAGAAAGTAGGCTACACTTCACTGTTTCTACACATTATTCCAGCTCATCCTTACCTTGTAAATGTTAACTGCAACAACACCACATTTATCATCCAAAGGCATCAGTGATTAGGGACTTCTCAGCAGAGAGCAGCAAGACTCAGCGTGCCACGGATGATGCAGCCATGTGAGCTAATAGGCCTGCAGGGCGGAGCCTTCATGTTCCCAAAAGACGTTCAAAGTTTAAAATGGTCTAATGTGAAATTCATATAGTGAGATTTTCATATAAGATATCGTTGGTAAGAAAAATAAAAATAAAATTCTTGGAGTTCATGAGAAAAAAAAACAGGAGTGTTTACGGTATCTTTCTTTACGATCTCTAGCCTGCATTGAAAGCTACCATCTGATTTGAGCTCCGCCCCACAGTCACCACAGTTGATTGTGTTGGTCTATAAAATATATAAATATGTAAAAGGTTCATCGAAAGTGGAATCTGTATTTAATCTCACTGAGCATTGGCTACAACTGGATTATCAAGACTAAGTTAATCCTGTGTGGGCCTGGACTGTGTGCAGTTTGGAGACTGCACATGGAGCAGGAGGGTGGCGATGGGAGAAGATGGACGGATAATAAAAAGGCATAAAAAAGACATAAAGAGTTCCAGGGCCCTGGAAGGTTCACTGCAAGGTCGAATGGGTGAAAACACGTCCGTGATGTAACAGTGACGACAGTCTGACAGCTGCAGGTAACACTCTCTGTCATAATCCACCATTCTTTCCAATAAAAATTAGGCAAAAAATAGTTTCTAAAAACTCAAAAGAATATATATCACAGTATACCAAATATATATATTCATTTAGCTGATTTAGCTTTATAATGCAGGAAGCTCCTAAGAAACAACTCCACAATGATGATGGAATGACTCTTCTCAGGCTTTCCATCGATCACATTGAGCGATCGATGTGTTATGATTCCCCTGCAGAGATGCCTTCCT
Source organism: Cynoglossus semilaevis (assembly GCF_000523025.1). NCBI lineage: Eukaryota > Metazoa > Chordata > Actinopteri > Pleuronectiformes > Cynoglossidae > Cynoglossus > Cynoglossus semilaevis. The sequence goes on from NC_024312.1 coordinate 12,089,654, forward strand.
CTGCTGGGTTGTTTTTCTTCTCACTTTCCCTTTTCGAGCCACTGATCAGAGTGCTTCTGGATAAATTTGGTTTATAAATTAGAAAGTTGGCTCAATAGGTGTCAGAAACAAATTTCACAGGACACAGTAAAACATGAAACACAAAAAAGAAAAAGCAAGAGCGGTACATTAGCAGGACTGGATACTGTAGTAAGAGTCAATCTCTTTCATAACCGTCAGCAGTACTGAGATATATATATAGTATATCTGTGTGAAGTTTTCTAAATCATGTTTGAAAAGCAAGAAGAAGGTTAATCCTTAGTCGTGACATTGTTGTGAGGTGAAAGACTGAATATAATAATGAGCCACTGTATAATCCCCCTCCCACAGGGTCTCCAGATTAGAATATTTCCCGTAGCCTTCTGCATTTTCACAAGTAAGGTCTTTTTGCATGTCTTTGTATTTAGGTTGGAATACTACATATTTCATGGTCAAAAGAAAAGCTCCACATACAGCATGTAATGGATGTGTGATGTGTGGCTTCCTTTTATATGTTGTCTTAAGAAAGCTCAACATTTCCCTGGCAGTCACAGTCACCACTTTATCTTCACAGTCTGAGCCAAGTGGGAACCTGATATAACAAATGTCCAGTATTTTACAGTCAGTCTGGCAAGAACTGCTGAAAGAAAACACGGTGGTGAGACAGAGAAAGACCGGCCCAGGATTTGTAGAGACAGGGAGAACTGCTGTGTTTTCTATCAGCAACAACTGATCACTGCAGAGGGACCTGAGCGGAAACTGAAGTGTATATTATTAGACTACCTGCAAGGGGGCTGCACAGACAGCCAGAGATTTCAGGTCAGTGGGCTGTTTTCCTATCACGCCTCTACAGTATGTCTCCTCCTTCTATACATTTAATTATTTATCTATCTTCTGCCGAAAGCACATTCGACATGGCAGCTTTGAACCGTGTAAAAGATTCGATGCCGAGGTCTACTTCAGTGCAACACAACAGCCGAACATACAGTGCACGTCAGGGGGATCCCTGTTACACAACAGTTTCAAGAATGCTAGCGATATGTTTTTCTCTAAATTATATTCTGGTGGCAGCAGCGAGGTGAGACCTCCAGTAAAAGTGTTGTTGTTACATTCTTTACCAGGTGACATACCAGAGGTTAAAGGGAGGCCTGATACGGCTGCTGAAGCTCCTGCTCATATATACTTACATTTTAAGGTTTCTGAAATATATGTAAAATAGGTAGTGATAAAATATCATTATGTAAATGTGACAGGTCAAATAAAAGAAAAAGAAACCATTCAGCACATTATTCAATACTTTCTATGAAGTCAGTCAGTGCTGCTTAAAGTAACTCAGAGACAGAGTCTTGGTTTTCACATTTCTGATTCCGTTACCTGTCTGTCTGTCTGTCTGTCTGTCTGCAGCAGCAGAATATGTTCATATTTTTTCACTTACTTTCCCTTGTCTTTATTGTGCCCAAGGTTTTTTGTGAATCTACAACAATCCACGCTCCCATCATAATATATTAACATTGATTTAACATTGACACGTTGATTTTGGAATATCTTCTATTACATCAAATATTCAATTTACTATTTAATTTTGGTGAGTTTATAATTTCTTCACATAAATACAACTTTGATTTGTTGTGAATTTTTGATGTGAATTAACTATTTTTTTATATATTTATGTTGGTCTTCTAGGAGTTTCTTAATTGAATCTGCATGTTGTGTTGCACTTATTTTTGCAAGTAAGAAAAGTACAATTATTTACTAAAGCCTCACTTAAACAAAAGTCTGAATTGTTTTGCCCCAGAATGGAGCCTGTGTAGTTGGCAGTGATGAAGAAGGTCACAGTGTCATTGCCAACAACGTACAAACTACCAAATACCTCTGTTGTTCTACTGATACTGCCTGTCAGAGAAATATTAAACAAAACTATGTCAAATACATCCAGACGTCAATGCATTTTACAACACATGACTTTTGAATTTTCCACTCACACTGTTTGTTGTTGTCTGTCCATCATGTGCTGCTGGGCTCGTCAGCCTGACTGTGAAAACACCTCAGAACAGATGGCACTTTTTTATCACCGTACGGCCGCCTGTCGTCTGTGCCCTGTCTCTGGATTTCATCATTTAAGCAGATTAAAGATTCCCCGTATCTCAATCTCTGTATTTCACAATTCTTCTAATGCCTCACTATCTTCTTATAGCCATGAATGCTTGATGATGGTTAAGCCATATTACAGTCCCCAAAGTCAAAGCTGTGACCATGGGAACGGCACACAACCTACTGTATTATGCCCTTAAAACAATGTGATGTGAACTTTTCTGTCTGCAGAAATGTTACTGCAGCGAGGCAACAAAACACACACAAACTATTAAAAGATTGGGAAATGTTGAAGCTGCTAACTGCCAACACACACACACACAAACACACATACACACTCACTGAGAGAAAACAGCCTGTTTGTGGTGTTTTTGTTTTTTTGTTTTTTTTTTTTTGTTTCTCTATTTGGCTGTGGCGTTGTGATAAATCTTACATAAAAACATGTTTGCCTCATAGAACAGCAGTCTGTTGGAACCACAGATGATGCACACTCTCCAGCCTGTCCTGAATCTACTGTCTGTACTTATACCATGCTACAAAGAAAACAGTAGCAAATGCAGGTACGACCGACCCCTGCAGTCACCTGACCAGTCTGCAGCTGCATCACAGCGTGATACCTTCAAAGAATCTCTATGTGCAAAAATCTATGACAGTATTTTCAACCTCAGTCCTACACTTTCTTGAACTCAGGTTTGTAGACTCTTTCAAACATCCACAGCTCATCAAAGGATGAGTGTTCGACTCTGCTGTGTAATTTACACATCGCTTGGCCGGCGATTCACTTTAGTTAATTAGCTGTTAAGATCCAGTGTGATGATGAACCAATAGCTTCATTTGCAAGAAATAGCAATTGACATCAAACTAAAACCTGAACACACAAACAAAAGCACATTTAACAAAATCAAAATCAAGTTAGAGGGTCACTTGACCCTCTAATTCAGAGGGTCAAGTGATCCTTAATCTCCTCCTCAACATCGAATAATCAAAGGACACAATCTCAAAGACGTCCTTCAATTCTGATTATCTGCGTGAAAGCAAGAAACTATTTTCATTCAATGAAAAAAGAACACGAAGAAACCCTTTCTTCTTGTCCTTCCATCAGAGGTGCCCACAGGGGGAGTCGGCACACTGAGGGGCAGGAGGAGGGAATCCAACCACTGCACCACTCCAACCCCCACAGAAAAACATAGTGCACAGTGTAAATGTATAATTACTGCCCCGGAACATTTAAGCACTTGACACCAGTACCAAGGCATTAGTATGCCTAAGTGTAACAACTGAAACAGTACCACGGCATTTGCTTATAAACTTAATCAAATTTACTCAAATACAGAGACCAATTAACTTTGCTTCACTGCAGTTTGATCAGTGATCTGTGCTCAGTCAATGCCCATTAAAAGCAGTGATGCCAGATGGACTCCAACCTGAGCCAGAGTCTGATGTCTCATATATCTTTTCCACCACTGTCCCAGGTGGAGAGATGTTATCTCCTCCATCTATTTTTTCCGTTTTTTCTTCTTCAATGATATCCTATCATTGGCTGTAGTTGGAACTATAGAGCCAATACCAGCTGTCAAAATGGAGAAGCACAGAGGACACCTCTCAGAGGATGACAATCTGGGTCGGAAAGACACACAACTGTTTACAGACGCAAGTGAACAGGTGGACGGACAAATACATCGATTAGATTAGATGACGGATGGACAGACGGATTATATAGATAGATAGATGGATAGATATTATTAGACCAGCTGACCTGGAACCAACAACCATGCCATGTGCAAAGCTTCTGTGTGACTAATTTGATATTGATGTTAAAGAGCAGCAGTACAGGTGTACCTAATGGTAGTGGCCGGTGAGTGGACAGTATATCTTTAGACTGATCTTGCAGCCACCATTCATTCATGCTTGTGGATGAATATTAATTGATTGCACAGAAACGTGACCAACTCTCTATAGTCATATGTACTGATGTAAGTAAGTGCTGTTTTCATTTGCAGCAACACAACTGCCCCCCCACCCCACCCCAGACTTCGGTGTGGCAATCATAGATGGATGTTACAATATTTGGAATATGCTTTAATATGGATTTTATGACAATAAATAAATGAATAATAAAATAGTGGACAACAGCGTAGAGCACAAACGACACGACACGACTATGAAAAACCTCCAACTCTGCGTCACTCTCTGAGCAAGTGCAGAGAGTTCGATTCCTCTGAGAGTCATTTCACGCCACAAACTGTTTCAACTACAGTCAAAAGTCACTGCGCATCAAACACATGGCTTTAAAAAGAACCGCCCGTGGACGTGGACGCCTCACATCACGAGAGACCAACCTTTCTGCTGCTTGAAGGACTGGATGGAGCCCGAGTGGTGCACCATTGCGACGGTTGCTCGGTTTCCAGCTGCGCCTAAATCCCGTGTTTGCACAAACACAAATGCGACACACACACGTGAAAGTGTGTCGGAGCAGTGTTGCTGTTCTCTCAGCCTCCTCTCTGCCACAACATGTCACGGCCGACGTGCATTCCACAGCAACACCTGTCTCTGCTCTGAGTGTCGCCCCCTGCGCCTGCCTCCATCCTCACGTCCGCGGTCGTTGTCATGGTGATGGACAGTAGGGGCGGTCCTGACATGGGCACGCCCCCTAGCGTCCTGATTTACTGGCTCCAAATAAGCCATTACCAGAGACAGCAGATCTCAATGGACCGACAAGGACATGGAGGATATTGATTTGTTCATCAATCGTTTTAAATGAGGACACCCTTAATAATAGTTTCATTGAAGGGAAAGTTTGATGGGATTTCATTGAACAATAATAATATTAAGACAATAAACAAGTTTTATAGGAGATTTTACAAGATCACTCTGTAAACAAGTCCACATGTAAATAATAAATACATATATAACAATAAATAATTAAATGATAAACTCAATGCAAAATAACTTCATTGTATGTGTTCCCATGGTAATCTGTATTTGCATCTCCATTGCAAAAAACAAAAGATCAAAGAAGACTACAGTGCAGTGAGGTCACATCTTCACTTAAATTTTTGAAATAATAAAATATAAAATGTTGATGTTTTTATGCAGAGAACTGTGTTCTTTTGTAGGTAGAAAATCTCCACACAATCAATACTGTAACTTCCTACTACAGAGCCCACAGGTCAGCTGAACAGACAAACTGCTGATGCAGCAGCAGGGATTCCCCCGTTTGAGCAAATATTAAATGTCGTAAAAAAATGAACATAGTGATAGGTTAAATGACTGCAGTAAACTCAATGAGTTTGAACTAGTATTAAGTACAGGGGTATATTTCTTCTGCTGGAATTTATCCTGACTTGGCAACGGCCAGGATAATACTTTAGACATGAGACAACAAAAAACAACAACTCTTACAATTATTTGTGACTAGTGACTCTGGATCACTTTAGCCGAGGCGTTTAACAGAAAACCACTGCCAGAGAAACCACTGGTTCTAGCTGCAAGGTCAGTGGTCCTACCTCAATGTCAGCCACATTTAGCTGTGAGCCAGCAGACGTTCAATCAAGATCACAGCACCGCACTTTGGTCTGTGTCCACATTGTCTTTCTGTGAGCTGACATTCAGTCAGGTAGGGTCTGACACTGACCACTGATACACCTTCATCCTCCTCATCATCATCATCATCATCACTGGTCCCTCAGGCTGCAGACAGCCTCCCACCGTCATTCTCTTCACATATTACCCGATCACAGTGGCAGGTCTTTGTTCATTAATGTTCATAAAATGTCAGTGACCAAGTAGGTCAATTCACATGATAAAACCGTCTTATTAATAACTCCGTCACCACAGGTTTACTCAATCACTGCTACTGCCGGTTTATCTTCTTCCATTTCTGTTAGTTTAGACATCTAGGTCAGATGACTGCGATGCAGATGGAGAGAGGTTTAAGGTAAGCTAACTACTGCCACCGGGTGGTTAAATGCTGCACTGCAGACTGTATAAATAAAAAAGTTTTGCATTATTTACGTAAGGGTATGCATGTATATGTACTACCGTGGAGTACTTGAGAGCAGGATATTATACTGATTAATAGGTCTGCAGTTATAAGTGACCATCTACCACGTCACATTTGTCTTGCCGGTTAAACAGAACAAGGATAAATCAAAAAGTTCTAAGCTATGTTATGGTTTTAAAAAGTGCTTTACTATAATACTTTTAACATGTTAAGACCTATCTCTCACTCTTCCTCAACAGCTAAGTGTTATCACTGTGCCTTTGTCAAGTGCTGAGTTGTTTCAACTGATTAGGTTTTTCAAACCCGAGCCAGAGCAAACAATCAATTTTCAAACAAACATGAACTCAAACCTAGTCAAAGTAACAAAGCTTTTCCAGCGTCTTTTAACCTTGGAAATATCTATCTGATCCTTTTCCCAAAATGAAGAAAAACCTTTTTTATATTACAGTAAAACAAAGCTCTGGGTTCCCTATTTTCAAAATCTCTGTGTTTGATTTACATGATGGAAAATTGTGAATGACAATGACATACAGTATAACATGGAGGCATTCAACAGAAATTACTGCTGATGGCTTGCACTCATGCTTGGCAGCACAGGGTTTCTGCTGATGATGCTGTTCTAAAAGTTCAAAGTGAACCTTGGATGTTTTCATTTCCCCCATCAGAGTGTGGTCATCCCAGCAAGTCATTAGAGTGATGTAAAGTCAATCTGATATACCGCAGCCACAGCACAGAGATTTCAGTGGAAGGACAGAATCAGGAGCGGGCATAATATTTAGACTGAAAAACAGGTGTCAATAAAAAGAAAAAAATTTCAAAACTGACCAGAATGCTGGTTGCTGTCTATTGTTGCGGTTCCAGAATCTAAACTGTGGTCCAGTGATGAGCTCCAGGAAGCTGACTGGGTGATGGTTGGGTTAATGTGCCTGTCACCTCCTGAAGAGCTGGAAGCCTGGCTCTCCAGTAGGGGTGTAAACATATAGCTTTCCTGATGACATGATCCTGCAGAGAACAGAGACACAGACACACATCAACATACAGCAGCAGGGATGGTGTTTCCTACATGGTTGTTATCATTGCTTTAATCCAATATGGGTTAGGGCCACACATCAAAACTAATGAGCTTTAACATCAGAAAAGAGAATTGGAAAAGATGATGTGTCGACTGTAGATCACCCATTTTTGTGCATGCGATCACAGCACTCTCCTCCGATCCTTCTCATGTTTCCACACTCATACATTTTTAACATGTCTTTATAATCCCTTTTACCCTCTGCTATTTGACACTAATAGGTAACAATGAGGCCTGTGGCTCTTCATCAGCAGGGTGCCACAGGGTTATGTGACCAGTGAAACAGGATCAAACATCTATTAAAGTTTAGTAAGACACTCACTGAGGCAGTCATTAGAGCTGTGGAAAATAGTTTCCATGGAGTATTTGTTGTATTCAAGCTTGTGGTCTTTTTAATTTAAATAAATGACATGGACTACCACCACAACCTTTCTTAAAGTACGAAACAAGAATGAAGGTGCAAATGTATTCTGGTAGAGTTTTTTTCAGTATATCCTTGAGACACAACTGCAACCATTCAGGTTATGGAGGAGTCACATCAGTGTTTTATGTGTCTTTCCCAGTGATTCTTTAGCACATACTATATCTAGAATTGAATCCTTAACCTTTGTGATGTTGTGCAGCGTTTTTTTTTTCTGGGGACCCATATTTTAAAAGTCATAAACTATTGCCACCAAAGTCAATAGACATTATTCATAAACTCCTGTGAAACATGATGCAAGACAACCCCCCGAAAAAAAACGAAACTCTTGCGACAGTCTTTGGGAAACAATGATGTAGTGAATGTTTATATTGATAATATAATGAAGGTAATGATACTAAATGTTGAGTTTTAATAGCACAAACCTATCTGCTTATGTCACTTGGAAGGTTAAATATCAGCACGGAGTAAAACTTAACAGTGGTTAATTGTAGATTGTGTTTTCATGAGACAATATGCTGCAGTGACAGCCTTGATTACTGAAGCTGGAGGCCAAGTAAATGCACTATTAAAATCAACTCTGCCTGTAGGTGTTACATTGTCAAACAGAGCTTCTGAGTTTGTTTGTTTTTTTTTTACTCCAGTGCGTGCTGACATCTCCCTCCTTCATGTACAGTCAGCTTCACCAGTGCTGTACCACAGGGAAGAGCCACGAGATGCACTCAGTCCAAACAACTCATGACTCACACACAGGTTCAACAGTTCCATCCACTCTCAGTATCTCTCCTAACAATAACTACACATGTCTGACACACATATATATAGATATCCGTGTCAATGTATAGTGTGTGTGTGTGTGTGTATGTATTTACTACTGTAAATCCAATAACTTCACTTACCTTCCACTTATCATTGCTCTAATACACAGTCAATACACATGTTGTAATTTATACACAGTGTGGGAAAACATTTTTTGTTTCACCTAAGCAACTTAGATGTAAAATAGCATGCTTGATATTTTAGTTTTGATGATTTTTTTTAATAAATATATCTGGAAAACACATACGATTCGTTCATACTTATCTCAGACACCTTAACACGAGGAGGTGAAGGGTGAATGAGAGAGCAGCAATGCAACGAGAGCAGGAGCCATGAAGAATAAATGAAAAGCCGACGACTTTTCATAAAATGTGTTTTTCCTTTTAAGTGCTGTTACACTGTCCCGAAGACTCCAAAAGTATAGAAACATTAGTTAGATCGATTGATGAGCAGGTACTTCCTGTTTCAACTTCCTGGAACATTGATAATTTATTTAAACAAATACATTTCCAAGCTACAGGTCACTAAATCGCGCTCTCAAGAAGCTGCAAATCTATGCTGTTATGTTAGGCAAAGTGTGACTCCATTAACCAGGGGCTATAAGCACCACAGCCAGCCTGTCTGCAAATTACAACCACTGAAGGATTTGGTCATAAATGACACAATAACATATTTGATTTATTAATACGCTACAGAAACTAGAAGGGGAAAGATCGCAAGAAGATCATTTGTTTTCGTTGCACATGTGCAGATCTTCTCCAGCAATTGGAAATTGAATAAAAAGATTTACAACCTATTAGGTAAAGGGTGAGTATAATGAGTGCGGAGGGCATTTATACATTAGCTTCTCCATTATATGGTGATAACTCCAACCGGGTCTGAGGCTGATGACTTTTAAACAGCTTATAACAACAGGAAATAGTCACTTAAGGCTACGTAAATCATCCTGACTAGATCCATGTATTGAAAGTGAGCTGACAAAACATCAGATTAATTTGATAAGTAAGCATAAAAAAGCTAAACATTAATAAGTTTTGAAATAACATAGGGAAAAATGAATTACACAACAATTCTCAATGTGATCTCTGTGTGAAGTGATCACACCTGTTGTCAAATACATTCTGCACATACTGTTATATTTCTAAATATGGCTCAATCTAAAGCAAGTTTAAATACTTAAAAAGAAAATTTAAATGAACAACAGAGAAACCCACAGAGAAAACCAGGGCAGTGTTTGTACTCACTCCGCCCGTAGAGTCACCACTGAACATCATGCACATGGCTCAACACTGACAAAAACAATGTCTCATTAGGCATCCGGACACAATGTTACTGTCGTTTTCATCTTTGCCCGGGGCAGTTATGATTGATAGAAAAGCCTCAGCACTCATGCATTAAATGGCACATTAAATTAGGCTGCACATGTTTACTGACTTTTCCTCAAAAACAGTCACGCTCTTCTCTGCCTTCAGTCTATTTCAGTACTGTCCAAACACGTCAGTCAAGTTAATGCCGGGAAGACACAAACTCCTCTTGTGTAATAATTAGGCTTTTTTTTAGATTTATTGCCCAGCAGTAAGATCTTCAGTTAATTCTCACTTTATGGAAAATGTCATATGGGAAGAACCAATGACTGCACAAACCCATCAACGTGTAATGTACCTTTAATAATTGAGAGTCTCAGCTCACAAATTCTTAGATAATTAACAAATGTTTAGAGCTAACCTAATTCAATCAGATTAATGTGAATATATCTAAATACATAATAATAACATTCAACTTTCATTGTCCTTGATATTGTCATTTGAAGTTTACGTATATCCGTGTGCTCTCACATTCAAATAAGTCAAAGTCAAACCTACCTGAGGAGATGCCATAAGACTCTGACCCTCTGACTTCCATTGCCCACAAGTTTCTGCCTTCAGCATAAATGACCTATAAACGTCTGTCTGACAGCTCACTACTACAGGACAAATGCAGCTCCATCAACCTGTCCTGTTCCCTCAGCACAGTATTTAAGCAGTGAAATAGTCTAGGCTGTGCAGCAAAGACAGATGGGAGGAGTTTAAAGTGTAGCTGAGCTGTGGACTAAGACATTAAAACTTATGGGCTATTGATTAAATGGGACTGGAGTATAAGTCAGTTTACAGAGACAAAAATTTGTTAATGTGCCTGCAATATGGAAGTGATGGCTTAATGGTGCAGCACATGCAGTAAATGATGATAAATTATTTAATTACAGTTTTTCAAGTGCATATTTAGAGTTAAAAGTCTAGAATATTGGACGTTTCCTCGATGGGTCACAGTAGGGAGTTTTAAACGAGGTTTGTCAGAAATCTAAGGTTTCCCTTTCGCTTCATTTGGTTCCTAGTGGGCCTAGACATTTATAGTGTAGTTTGCTTCCATGTATTCTCTCTGGCTCACAAAAAAGTAACCTATGTTCCACTCTTTTCTTTTCCTTCTATCCTAATGTTTACTAAACTGAAACAAAATACATCTAAGTTGTTAGAGAAATCTAATAGTGCACCCTCCTGCACCTGCTGTAAAATAGAATAGGATAAACTATTGTCGGTGTAAATACTTTTGTATAACAAAGTGTAATGTATGCTTCAACATGCACTAAGAAAACTACTGCACAAAAGTACTTAACGCATAGTCAGATTATACGACATCGCTATAATTCAACAATGCTGTTATGTTAAATATCCCATTAAATACAACAATGAACAAATAAAATCTCCTTTTCAAAATGTTGCTGAAGTTAAAGTCAACGGAGACAGACTTTTGGAGACAGCCTCTGATAGCTCAGCTTGTTTTCTGAGATGATGTCAATCACTTATATAAAGTATCTGTTCAATGACTGTCAACTTCCATATATTATTAAGTATTATTGCCAACGGCTCAATGACATAGCACTGCCATATTGGAGTCGTCATAAATACAATGTTTCCTCCTTCATTATAACGTGTCGTTTCTGCCCATAGATGTGTACGTCACATTGTGTTGCGTTTAAAGTCAGCAGACACATACATGCATCTTCATTGCCATCAATATTCAAAGTATTTTTTGCTTGGAACGCGTTTTACTTTTATTAACTAAAACTACCACATGTTGTTTTATTTTCTTTCACAAATAAAAAAAGCTACTTTCTCTGTTACTCTACTGCAATTTTACCCTGCGTTTATTACGTAACTATATTGAACGTACCCCGACAGACTTGTCAACACAACAGAAAAAAAAACCTTTGTCGCTTACTTCAAGCAGTTAACTTCCAAATGCCAAGGAAATTTGGAAACAGGTTGGAGCTGCTCTTCGTCGTGAAACTTCTTCCAGCAGCAGTAGAGCCTCAGCTTGTGTCGAGCAGTAGTTGTTTTTAGTGCTAACGCCATCGTAGCTAAGCTAATGCTCCTGCTAACCGTAACGTAATGACAGACGAACCAACAGCAGTAGCTGTTAGAAGTAAGCACTGCTACTTTATCTGCATTAACTCTGAATACATTGCTACGAAACGGGTCCATCCTCTAGTTAGGTAGCGACTGACACCGGCACATAATTTTCTCCACTGTCTTTTTGCTATTTGGGCTAACGATTGGCTCAGAATGGGGATGTGTTTGTCTTGCTTTGGTGGAGCAGCGGACGACATTGCAACTCCAGACCCTGTGAGTTAGATTACTGAACTCTTTTTTCCAGCTTTATCATTGGATGTGTATCTGAGTGTTGTCTGTATTTTCAAACCTAATAAAACACGCAGATAAAATCAGAGAAGCCCAAACACCGTCATGTTTAAGGGACGCTGAATGTAATAACTGGGTGGGGCGATCTAATTTAACATTAACACTTCAAGCCATTCACTACGAATTAATATTGCGAAGATTTATAATATTTCAATATGTGGAAACATTTTTTAACTAACGGCGAATGAAATCCCTGTCCATCACACCAACGAGGCAGTGGGATTTACTTTAAATTGCCACAAGAGGGAGCCTGCTCTGCAATATCTTTTCCAGGACTGAATTATAATCAAAGTAGCCACCATTTCAAACAGTTGAAGGGTTCATGTGGCCCCTACAACTCGCTGTGTCGGTTTTCAGAGTAGTTACACATAAGAAAGTTTTAGCTAAGAGTTTAAACTTTTGACCTTAGGGGAGGCTCGTTATGCTACTTCAGCAAATAGGTTTCACCTTTAATCAATGGGATCAACCATAACCTTGTACCTTGCAAGGTTTTTACACTGCATACATTATATTTTGCTAGTATTACCAACATTAAAACTGACAGCAAAAGCCTACCCTGGTCAGCTAAGCACGTTAACATAGCATGGAAGATCAATTGTTTCTTAACAATGTAGCATATTTAACAGACAAACCCACACTGTACAATGACGTAGCACAGCAAGTGGCACTCTAGATTTACATCCAGAAATCACAACCCATTCTCACCCTCCCAACACACCCACCAACTGTGAGAATACATCCAGTGACAGCTGCATTAAGTGACTCGCCCAATCCTAAATTTGATTCCATCGCTTACCACAAGAGGGTGCCCCAGAACCACTAGTGATAAACATAATTTGGAAATCTCTTCTCAACGCTATCTTTTCTTTTATTATTAAGCCAAAATTTTATTTTTTTATTTATTTAATAAATGTTAAAAAAATGTGAAGAACATAATCTTAAGTGTTTTGACTCTCAGTCACATTTGTTTTTATATTTTTAACAGGTGACCAGGAGGCAACAGTTAGCTGAAGCTGCTGAGAAAAGGCAAAAAGAGGTCAGTGATGAAAGTAGATATAAGACTGAATGGGAAACTAATTTTTTTAGCAGTACTTATTTTTCTGCCAACTGTAATTTGTAATGTGATTGAATTGTATTTTGTCAAATGTGGACGTGAACCCTACCATTCTGGCTAACAAAGTACAATTCAACAGCAATAAACATTACAGCTTTGCATTGTGAATGAAAATAATCTGCTTTTTTGAAGCTCAAGCAGTAGAAACTCTTTAAAGGGAAGATTCTTAACACTGCAATAAAATAAATTAGCATGTGATACATAACACATTAGAGTAGGCTATTTCTGTATATGATAGACGTACTTGACAGTTTGGTGAGTGCTTTTTATTGTGCAGAAAAGGTACATTCAGACCCGTAGGAGACATACTAAAGTCAGGTCAAGGTAAGAAGGCACAGGCCATATGACTCTTTTGGATTGGCTTCCTTTCAAACCACCAAACACTCTTCTGTGAGTCTCACTCTTCATGTGCAGCCACCCTTGCAGTCCACACCCTAAACTACCTCTGTAACAACCCTCTCTATCATCACCTGTATCATTCTCCACATCAGCTTCAGTTGAATTACTTATTTTCCAAGTTGTGACCTAACACACTTGCTTTATGAAAGCTCTCAGTAACACAGTTTACAGTAAATCTCCTTCAAACGCTTGCATGACCTTTTTGCATAATTTGAATGGAAAATGTTTTATTAAAGATATCCCTAGTACTTTGGTCATGAAGTAGTCACCTTGTCAACATTTACGTCTGTGTTTTAGACAGCATACAGGGGAGTCAAAAATCCAGAAGCAGTTGAAAGGAAAAGGAAAAAACAAGAGGAAACAGAAAAACAAGCGATGAGCAGCTCTGTGTCTGGTGGTGGTGGTGGTGGGTTGAAGGTTAGTGTCTGGTCAGTGTGAAACTGCTTTTTCACACACAAATTATTAGATGTAATAATACTGTATGTAGCACATGTGCACATTATGAGTTGTTAAAGTTGAACTATTGTAAACTGACTCAGTGTATTTGTTGTTTTTCTTGTAGTGGCAGGTGGGATGAACAGCTGCTGGTCAAATCTGAAGTCCTGGGTCTGAAGTCTACATGAAGAAATACTACAAGATGACTTGATGATGTCAGAACGGCTGTTCATTTCCAGCTTTTTTCCCTAAAGTTTTTTTTGAGTTGCGAGAAAAACAGTCACAGCTGTCAAGTGTCATGCAAAATAAACCAACGTGAACGGAGAACAGTCGGACTGCTCCCCAGTCACAGCATCCAGATTGGACCACAGACCGCCTGCTAGTGGTTAGTTTTATTGGATAGAGGTTCAACACTATACTTAACTTAAGCAGTATTTTTACTCACGCTTTTCATGTTTAGATATTGTTTTCGCTACATGTAATTTATGCTTCTTAACTGCACATTTCTTGCTGTTTTCATGTCATTTTGTATTCATGGGTTTATATTGACATTGCATGCCACCGTTATTGCAGCATGTTTGCAAATTGCATATTTACATTGAATTCACACAGTTAATGTTTACAGAGAAGATACTACATTTATTTGCAGTACTACTACAGTGTGCTTCAAGGTACCACCATTTTCACCTTGGTCAGGGCTTCTTAGTTGTTACCTAACATTTGAGGAAGTTCAGCACAAATTCTCCACCTGCAGAGATGTGCTGCGACTGCAGACAATGCAACATTTTATCATGCAAACTGAAAACTGTGCAGTTTACCTTCACAGACTCTGTTTAACAGCAGTCTGACCTTCACCAGTACTCTGACACACTCTCCTACAAGTCACTTTTAAGTTTGCTTTGAGTTATAATGAATGTGCAACGCTAATGTGTTTGTAGCTTGATTCATATGGGCTATAGGATAGATTGAAGTCAATAGTTAGCACACCAAATTAATTCTATTTGACACAGGTGATCTGACTTAATGAATGTGAAGATGTGTTCAAATAAATATCTGACGTAAAGATCATCAGAGTACACATATGTGATGTTGTAATCCTTGATGACGCTCGTTTGAGTGTACTTCCTGTGGCCTCTTACAGTGGTGCTCAGTCTCTCTCTCTCCTCGCTCTTTTTCAATTTGTAGACAAGAAAAGCCAATGTTATTTGCTACAATAAATTGTATTTCTGCTCCTGTTGTATTTTTTATATTATGGAAATTGAGTTATAACAAAAAGTCAGCAGATCAATTCTGGCATCTTAAAATTTACCAATGTTAAAATACATGTGGTATTAATTTTTTTTAGCATTATGTATGATTGACAACACAACTTCCATTCAAACATACTGGTAAAGCTTATTTGGCTTTGGTTTGTGGTAAAGGAAAAGCTAAACATGACTGACTCATTGCCAATCAACAATTAAGAAAACAATTGTGTTTTTAATGATCAAGTCTTCAGAATGATCTGAAACATATTTACAAACAGAGGCTGGACCTTTACCAACCACAGGGCAGAGACAACTCAAACCAGTTCTCTAGGTTAGAGGCCTTTGAATGTAGCACTCTATTAAAAAAATGTTAAGAATAACTAACTGCACTGCCACTAGGGGTCACTTAACAATACTAATGATAAAAAAAGGCTTTGCATAGAAAATGTATACATGTACCAGCTGAAAACTAAATTACACTTTGTTGTCTGAGTGATTGGATTTACTACAATCATTCATTGAACTGGAACAAAAATTATGGTTAAAGGACGTAAGTGTAAAATAGGAAAATAGATATAATAGAAAATCTACTCCTACCATCAACCACACACAAATAAATCCACTTCAGGTCGAAGTGATGATGCCGACCTCCTGGAATGAAACAACTGAACTCATCAAATGCAGTTTACACAAGAAAAATCACAGACCTATCGTAGGTCATTAGAAGACCACAAAAAAAAAATCTTATTTCCATGTTGGTACACTTTGTAAAATTGCAATTAAAAACAATTTGTAAACTTTAGTTTGTACCAACCATGAAGAGAATAACATATGTTTATGATTAATGTTACATAATTAACAAATATATCCACAAGCCAAGCTTGTATGACACCAGACACCCATCTGGTGTAACATTCAAAAATATATCTGAAAACACATCAGTATTACACAAGTGCGATGCCACACTGTTAGTAAACCATCCATATGTTGGACAGACATCATCCCTGTCCTGTTTGTCCTTTACTAATGGGACACTTTTTTTTTAAGAAATCCGGAAACTCATTCTGATCAACTAACTCCAGAAGGCATTGTGGCCACCATTACCATGGACCTGGTCACCCAGGGTGTAGGCCTCGATTCCTAACTAAGGGAAACTGGCTCCATCATGACAGCTTTGGGGAAGTTAAAAAAGACAGTTAAACTTGTGCTCTTAATGTAATAAAAATTCATGTTCTTGACATTTGATTTAAATTCTTGATGAAACTGCTTAAAGGGTGTAAGTAACAAATACATGCACCTGTCTAAAACCTTTGCACAAGGCTGCGTCTCCTCATTTTTTGCTGCGGTAGTGTGCTGCCACCACCAGGTAACTGTCAGGGCTCAGGTCTTTGATATTTGGAGACTTGCTGCTGATAGGAGAAGACTTGCCGTCCACCCTGGAGAACTGGAGCACGCGGCATGGGTCGTGTTTGAGCAGGTAGCTCTCGAAGGTCTCCCAGCCTCCACCAACACGCACCATCACATGTTTGTTGTGCAGCATCTGCAAACAGAAATCAGATTAGGCTGTTTCTTCTTATCCTTGTGATGTGTGACAAAGAAAAGCTCTGAGCTCGGTGTGGATCTGTCTCTTCTACACCACTAATGTCATTTTCCTGATTGATATGTCGGGCTGAAATTGAATGAGCAGTTAATCATGGCTTTGATGTCAGAGCTGATTGATGTGGAGACCTCCGACTGGCTGATGTCCCAGGAGTGAAGCTTTCTGCTTTAGGTAACAACATCTACAGCCACATTAGTTCGATTGCTGACAGACACGAGACTGGAAGAATACATGGAAGTGGAATTCTTCACTGAACTCTGTCTATAAACTTACTTACTTAGCTACAGCTAGGGACCAAATAATTAGTAAAAAATAATTTGTTTACATAACATGTGTGTATACATACAAACACACATACAGTATATATATATTATGTAAATGTCTTACTCCAAAAAATTAATTCTTTTTTACTAATTATTTTGTCCCTAACTGTAGAATTATTATTTAAAATGATATATATAATATATGAATACAATTTTGCATTTTAATTTTTAATTATTTTTATCATGTATATGTTACATTATACATTATGTAATCTCAATAATATATATGGAATAATTTGATTTTACAAGTAACGGTTTAACTCTCAGCATAGGAAGTTCTTATGAAATACAGTATGTATTAAAGTGTTTGAGAGTAATAGTCAATAGTCCTATACACCAAGGGGTCGCCAACAGTCTAGAAAACTGTTTAGCAGCATCATTATGTTTATTTATTATTCAAAAATCATCGAGTAATTTTAAAATCCTCTGTTTGAAAAACAAAAGAATGATTTGATCCCTAATATTTAAAACACCTTGCTCTAAAGACCACTCAGGAGATCATTTTTTCAGGCTCCTAATATTATTACACAACATACAGTATACAAATAAGAGATGCTAACATTGGCATATACTCATGTTATGACCAATAGTTATATAACATTCCAGTTAGTTCAAAGAGACAGGAAAACATTACTGTAACTTAAATCAAATGACCCATGACACTCTGCTCAACGAACCATTATGACTTTCTTTTTTAAATCATCATTAATTCTGAAATATTATCTATAAAGAGATGCCACCTGCTGTAAGGGGCCACATTCTCAGGTTGGCTGCCATGGCAACAACAGTCATTATTGTACCAGGAAAAAGAAATAAGGGATATTGGACGCATGCTTGCATTCCCCAGAGGCTGTGGACATAAAACACGTCTTCCCCGTGCCTCATTAAGCCATCATTACACCTCCACTACAACCAGCTGGTTGACAGAATACTCCTCCATTAGAGACCGGGCAAATAAACAGGTCACTATGAAGACGGTTTATATTCCGTCAGTTTCCTCAACAGCACAATCAGCCCAATGATGACTCAGAAAAATACCAACCTAAATCATTTTATCAGAAAGGGTAAAGAACCTCATGAGACGGTCACCTCAGCCTGGTCAGATATTACTCCTCCTGCCCCGCAGCACTGTAACATGCAACATTTATAAGCCTCTTAAAAGAATCAATCTAGGGGCCAGTGGCAGGGCACAGCCTCCAATCACCAGCACCGGGCCTCCAGGCTCTGTGGCTTTAATGGACCTGTGTGGAGCAGACCGGTTCTATCAGGCTGCTCTGGGACAGGGGACTCTCATTGTTGGACCACAAGTCCCTGGGCAGGAGCCCAGAACAGGGCACAGGCCCCGGGCGGAGCTGGGACAGCACTTTTTAATAAACACTGCCACGTTACTCTGCCCCCGTGTGCAAGCTACAAGCATCTCATTTATTCCAAGAGCTAAGAAGGTCAGACTCTCGGGAAAACCGTGCTTTTGTCGAGGTACGGAGTCTCAGATGTGCTGCGAAACCCACTGTCCTTGCCATTGCGTGGCTTTTGTGTATTCATGCAGTATCACTGGAGGTTGTGGGGCAAAAACCATGTGAGGAATTTTAATTAAAGAGTCGTCTCTGTGAAAAGCCGCGAGCTGAGAGATGGCAGACTGAAGAGGTGTACAGACTCTTTGTTTGGATCAAAAGACTCATTCACATACAAGACAGGAAGAAGAAGAAAAAAACGTAATAATGAAATTGAAATAATGAGAAAAAGAAGATAGATGAAGAGGAGATGTTGAGAAGAAAGAAGACGTAGATGGATAAGAGAAAAAGCAGAAAGAAGAAGAAATAGCTCTTTATTTTTATATTTCCATTCCTAACCTGAATGAACGTCTAAGCCGTACTTCACCAGCACTGTGAGTAACTTGTCATCTGCCCTTGGTTGCTCAGCAACGCAAAGTGTGTCGGTTGTTGCTTTTGAAAATATCACAACAGCACAGAAACTATGATCCCGTTGCTGCCAGGGTATTTGAAACACACCTATTATATCAAATCCTACAACGATAGAACACAGCGCTTTAATATTAGCGCGTGCGCTACAGCACAATCACAGCAGAGGGCGCCCAACAGTGCCGTCCCATTCTATGTTTGCACTTATTAAACATACAGTCTGCATGAATCACATTCTTAGAGGTGTGAAGCTAGGCCGTGGGTTGCCAAGTAACCAAGATCCCAGGGGAAACGGTTCTATTCTTTAATCCACCATCGCTGCCATTTATTTCTCTCCAGTAGCCTTTTCATTCCTCCACCACCAAATCCAAAAACATTCCCCTGCACTGAAAAAAAAAATCCCGGGGAATTCAAGAAAATACAACTGCGGCAGCCAGATATGGCTGTTATGACCCGGCAGAAATATTTTCCATGTAATAACTTGGTCATTTTGTCATTTTAAAATGTGTGGCTTCCATTTTCCTATTACAGCCGCTCAGCCACATCAGATTTGGCTGAAGAGGGACATTGTTGGAATAACTTTACCAGTAAATGAGACCTCACAGCAGAAACAGTCACTCTGACACACTCACATTTACCGAAACACCACAGTGTTAACATCTTGCATTTGTTTCCTGAATCCGTTCAGATCGGCAAAATATTTGATACTACTAACTAACTTTATAGACAAAACAACAGTCAGACATAACCCCTAATGAATTAAAACATTGAAGTCGTGTCATGTTGTAATGTGATATCATACAGTACTCACTCGTATAAAGAGCATCTTCTCCCCCACTCTGTACCGACCCTGTGACTGTCTCTCCACACAGAATTTATTTGGACACCTGCAGGGGGGGTCGTCAGCGATGTGTCTGACCTGTGACAGAGGGAAACATGAATTCAACTGCTTCAACTTCAACTCCATCACAAAAGCACAGACAGATGACACTGACTTACGGCATCATCCAGAAGCTTCCCTGCGCTTTTCTTTGTAGATGTCACTTTGGGAGGAGTCGGGGAAGGAGACGGTGAGGGGGATGGAGAAGGTGAGGGAGATGGAGATGAGGCAGGTGACGGAGGAAAGGGTGGAGCCGGAGATACAGGTGAGGGGGGAGGTAGAGTCGTTTTCTCTTCTTGTTCAATTTCTTTCTCTAGTTTGATGAGACCAGGCGGCTCCACATTGTACCTACATAGACCACAGACGTGAACCCAGGTGGGCCGTGAACGAAGTCACATCAATACTGAAGCTGTTTAAAATAAGGAGGCCTTACCTCGATGCTATCCGTCCCAACTCTAAGAGACAGAGACACACTTCACGCGGTTGTTTGTGAAGAACTATAGGAAAATACACAGAGTCAGAGTCAGGTATACAAATATAATACTTCTTCTACTACTACTACTACTACTACTACTACTACAGTACTACTACTACTACTACCATATCTACGTGAAGCTGTAAAAATAAATTTCATGAACAAAAATAAATTCATGCTTTTGACCAGTCAACACACATCAAATACAAATAAGTGCAAGTCTGCTGAGACTGGTGTGAACTATAGATCACTCATGATGTGACAGACAGTGACGGTGAATACAGGACATATGGTGACATAAGATGACAAACCACACCATGCATGAGGGCAAACCTGCTGTTGCTACACCTACTTCCAGAGGGACAGAGCTGAGCCCAGAGAGAAACAAGGAGGGAGGCGAAGAGGAAGAAAGTAAGAGGAGACGTCAGATGTTGTCACTCATACGAAAATACACAGTGATGTACACGGCTTTGCTTATATTTAAGTTTCAAAACGGCCCAGCCGCTGCTGAGGGGAAAATAAACGTCTCCGTCTCTGACAGGGACACATACTGGGCGACGCTGTTGTCAGCACAGACGGAGCTGCACACATTTTTCTGTGACTTAGTGTGCAAGAAATCCTTTCAACAAAGAGGCAGAGATAACACATCAAGTGCGTGACTGAGGATGAAAGCCATTTGGTCCATGAGCTGAGGAAAACATTTGCATAGTGTTGGCCTACTTTTCCCACTGCCTTAACACTCGTCCTCTGTTCTGCTTTTGTTTCACTACAGACATTTTGACCATGGGCCCAGTATTTTTTTTTAAACATTGTTGGGTTCTTATCACCGGGTGGAGATCTAATCAGATATTCGACATTAACAGGATGTCAAATAAGCTGTGGCAGAGCTCACAGATAGGAGTCATGTGAGCTGCAGAGTGAAGAAGAGGAAGGAAGTACAGTCTGTGTGATACTGTACCTGTACAATCATGCCATTCACGGCAGGAAGAAACCTGAGTCCAGGACTGTGGCAGTGCCAGCACCAGCCACAGAACAACTGTGTTCTATAGAAACCAAGGCTGAGATTCCCAACCTTTTTTTGGCTTGTGACCCCATTTTGACCCCAGAGACATCTTAGAAGCTGTCACGTGATCACAGCCACCAATCAAGCGCCAGCTAAGATAATTCTATACGCTGCATTTTATTTGAACTCGTTATTCATATTCATGTAGTGAATGAATAAAGTTGTTTTTAAAAAAATAATCCAGCCGGAAAGAATTGTTAAGTAGCATTGTCCCTTTCAACAAGTATGGGTTTTATTTAATTAAAATAATAATAATAATCATTTGTTACAGACTGATAAAAAGGTTAATTATAAAACAGGAATGTGACCCAGTGGTTAAACTTTATTTTAACTTTGTTAGCTTGTTTTGCAGGTATGATGTCAAATGTGAGTATAAAGCACTAAGGTTTTTAAATTTGATAAAATAATGATTCTGGTGCTTTAAAAAAATGAAGACTATTGTGATTTCTTTTAAACAGCATGTATACAAACAAGGCGGACTCACCTAAACCCTCGGACTCAAACAGACACGTTTCTCCAACTCCAACCTCCCGACACCAGGACAAAAAGTTAGCCGTGTTGTCCCGCGCAAAGAAAGATCCAGAGGGAGCACTGCGCCGACACGGTATCCTCCGATAGGGAAAACTCTGCTAAAAACACAAACAACAGTAAATATTCCTATGTACTGTACCAAACGGTGCTTGATATAAAGGTAAAACAGGTCGAACAGGGCGACTTGTTGAGCTCCGCCCACAGATGTTTCCTCCAAACACAAATTCTAAATCTTATTTTTAATCCACTTTTCACTCCCTGTGCATGGGCTCAGGTTTCTGGGGAGCAAAGATCAGAATTTTATTCACACAGATCAATATGGGAAATGGCAGGTTAGAAAGGCCTGGCTACTTCACCAAGCCTGAGAATTGGGATCAAATAACATGGGAATAGGTTTCAGCTCCCACACGGTCTGCTCAGAGAGATTTATGTGCCTTTCTTTGGTTTTTATACAGAGTGTGTGTCTGTGCTATGAGAAAAGGTGCAATGAGCTCATGCTGGAAACATGCACACATCGGTGGGTATTTTTCTTTCCCTCCAGCGTCTCCCTTTGACTTTGACTGAAAAACCTTTTTGTTGTTGAATTGCTCTGCATTCCTAGAGAAATAAACTCCAACAATCGTAAAATGTTGTCATTTCTGTGGTGCCTTCATGAAAGCATTTCATTATTCATGTTGTCATTTCTGCGGTGCCTTCATGAAAGCATTTCAT
Organism: Cynoglossus semilaevis; assembly: GCF_000523025.1. Classification (NCBI taxonomy): domain Eukaryota; kingdom Metazoa; phylum Chordata; class Actinopteri; order Pleuronectiformes; family Cynoglossidae; genus Cynoglossus; species Cynoglossus semilaevis. The sequence goes on from NC_024312.1 coordinate 12,112,509, forward strand.
TATTGATGCAAACATTTCGAGTTTCACAGCTGCACGTGCACACCTCTGCACATTAATGCCTGTTTTCTTGCTTTAACAACATACTTTACACTTTACCTTTGCTACTGTGTGAATATAAGAATAGCACAGGGATTCTCAAGTATAAACAAAAGAATCAAAGCTTCTTCATTCATTAGAAACATATGGTGATGGGGTTTTGATCTGCAAGGATGCTGCCCTCTGCCTGTGTTTTCTCCTTTGACGTTTTATTAGCACTGCAGTTATCAGACTACAGCGTAGGTACCTGGGTTAATGTCAAGATAAGCTTTCAGGAAAAGAGATATGTGGTATTAAAAGTTAAAGAATTAGAAAAAATAAAGTATGTCAAACAATACATTATAAATAGTCTTGGAGCCAGGAATAAAAAAGAACTATAATATTTAGGTATAAAAACTATATTTTGTCCTAACTTGTTCAGCCGTGGACAACCAGGTATTTCAGTACCAGGACATTTGCAGACCCACCCTGTCCAGTTCTGTCCCACTAATCACTGGCTTAGACTAGGGAATCCGTGGACGTGTGGTGCACGTGCTGCCACTACGGGACGCACAAGATAAAAAATGTGATGGTGGTTTGGTTATGTTCTATGTGTCTTCTGGTCATTTGAGCATGATTAAACATGCTGCCTTCATATGCTTTTTGCTGTTTGTGTTTTTCCAAAGGTGAGGGGAATTGAGGAACGTCGCCCTGGTTGGGATCTACAGTAGAAGAGGGTGCGCAGCTTCAATCATCTGTAGTTGATATTGACTGACATAAACATGAGGGAGAGAGTGTGAGAGAGACAGCATCTCCACGGAGTGCGATACATCACTTTTCTCCGCTGACATCACTTAGTCCCACTTCACGAACCACATCAATTGGTCATGGGACTTTAGCACAGATAGAAGTCCTGTTGGAAGTGTGTATGAAAAATCCTATCTGTTTGTCTCCTGGATCAATAGGCTCTTGTATTTCAGCAGCTCCCACGGTCATTGACCCCCAGTGTTTCCTCACATCTGTGCTGCCGCTCTCACACTGAAATCAGGAGACCCGCCGTCATCAGTGAGGTAATGACTTTGAGTTCTAATATCAATAGCCTTTACTACTTTTCCTCTGTGTGAACAGAGCAGACCTAATCAGTCTGACAGTCCAGGGGACGCCAATCCATATTTACTGGCACTGGAGGTAACACATCAATTGGTTTTCCATCCATCCATCTGTGGGTGGTGAGTCCACTGGAAGGTACCAACCGCCCTAACCGGGATTCGATCTTGTCCAGGGAGTTAACCCTGGGGTTCTACACCAATGACAGAGACATTGCCTCTGGACTAAAGCTCCACCAATTGTTTTTCTATTCTTGGAAATGAAAGCCCTGAGGGAAACGTGCTGTGAAAAAGTTACCAAACACTCATCAGAGGCACGATATGAGGTTAATCACTTATTGGACCAGTAATAAATAATACATAGAACCTACTGTATAAAGAACTCTTATTTCCTTCTGTGTTGTGCACTATGTGAATTTCAGACCCTTCTTAACTGTACTTCACATTCTAAGTTGAGTATATCTACAGTTTAGCAAACAACAACATATCAGTCTCAGTTTTCACAGTTTTGACAGCCGCCTTATTTGTGTTTTGCATTCTGAATTATTGCCCTTATTTATGACATGGGAGATGTAACTATTTCCTGTAGTGATGCTTTCCCAGCGAGCGTCTCTGCAGGGATTTGAGGGGATTTTGCGTCACATTCTCACAGAAATTTAACTGTGTTTTTTTTTTTCAGATGAGAAAGCATCACTTTCAGCTTGCTCTTTAAGTGCTTTGCATAGTAATGTTGGTATAGTTTTGATGCTAAATGCTAGCTATTTCTAATAATTCAGTCTGGGACCAGCAGTGTGTCGCTGGGGAACAATGTGCACCGTTTGAATCCAAACCTTCTCCAAATCTGCTGAGCTGCAGCAGAACCTTTATGTTTTTACATTACATTAAAATCTAAACCAATCAATACACAAAATAAAACTGTAAACTTCAATATTTCTTTTGCAGTAGCTCAACAATTAGTGTTAAAACATTTTCACGACTCTTGACTCTGTTCCCGTCATATACAGATTTTTACTGAAACGTTGGTTCAAGTTACACTTAACTGCCTGCAAAGTTATCTTTTAATCTTCTGAATTTAATAAGCCCTCACTCAAACCTCTAGAAAAACCAACATTCACCACTGACGGTAAACTCTCCGAGGGAATGTGGGGCCCCATCAGTTAATGTGTCCCTGCCAGGCTTGTTGTTTTTATTTTTTTCTTCCTTTTTTCCTGCTCTGCTTAAAGGCTACGGGAAACCCCATCCCCCACCCAACCTTCTCCACTGATTTCTGACACTGCAGAGATACGAAGGCTTGCTGATAAACTGTCTTAGTCTGGAACTTGTTGCTGTGCGAGAGTTGTTTAAGTAGTTGACCTTGTCAGTCAGATCCCACCTCAGTACTGCCTGATGGATGTTTAAAACATTTCACATGTCAAACGAGCCAAGGTGACACTAAGAACTACCTCTGGGAGAATTGAAGCCTCCTGATTAGTGTTATCACATGCTTTCAATCATGCCAGAATGCTGTCAACCCCCCCCCCCCCCCCCCGGTTCCACTGTACCTTATTGTTGCCAAGGGCAGGCAGATCTCCATTACTTTGCTTGAACTTCTGCTGTAGCGTCTCAGCCAGCTGGCACAACAAGAATCCATTGTCTAGGCGATCCATGAAGCTCTCTGCGGTGATTTCCAGACCTGACCAGGGAAAACATAAAAAGGCAGCACCGTGAATTCATCATAAAAACTCTGCATGTAACATTATATGCGTTGTAAGGTCATAAAGTCTGAACACTATTCCATTTGCAATTCGAAATGGACCTGGTGCAGAGTTGTCGACTCTTGAAATTCACTTGGGTGATTGAGCCTCAGTCTCCATCTCACAGCTGGGTTCTCCGTACAAGCCAAGATTTTAAATTCTACAGCAGAATTTAGTCAATGGCCGAATCTTTTTTTTTTTTCCAAGAAAAACACCACCAAGTGGCAATGACATCTGCATATGTAGATATTTGATATGATTTCATTTTCAGTGCTTTCTTATTCTACACAGTTGCAGAGATAGATTGGTGATCAACATGTGGTGTCCAGTTGAATGACTTCCAGAGGACCATTCTTTCATGGTTAGATCATTTTGAAATAGGAGGTGGTGGCAGGGGGTGTCTGTGGAAAGAAACTGGAGAGTTTTTTTTGTATCCCTTTTCTGGTTCTTATTGGAGGAGGGGTATTGGGGTTTGACATTTAATGAGTTCCAAATGTTGTAAATGAGCCCAAAACAGAAAGATTGAAATGTTAAAAAATGCCCTGTGAGCACGGGTCTTATGGACGGCCCCGCTCTCCTCTTTGAGAAAAATGTATTCCAGAGGGCTTTAACCATTAGACTTCTTTCTTTAAATTGCTCAGTTCTCTCAACGCTTCTGTCAATGGTTCTAACCAAGGATACATTTCATCAGTCTCCAGCTTCCACTTATTTAATGTGCATCTTAGATATTTATGATTCATAAGATGAATTCTGATACAGGCAAAATAAATGATAAACAAAAAGATCAAACAATCAGAGCGTGTCAGTGCTATACATATTTGTTATTTATTGTTAAAATAAATATAGGAAATAAAATCTGTGACTCAATGAATAGCTTAACTAACAGGAAATCAGAAGCCAATTTCAAATTAATTTACCTCTTTTATATGACAATTGGAAACCTTTTGCCTACAAAAACCAGTTAACCCAGTTCCTAAATATAAATAGTGCATTTATTCCATCTAAAGATACTCTGCCAACTTTTCTATCATAACGTTAGAAGAATAATTAAGAATAATTCTTTATCATATGAAATTAAAGGTTTTACATATGTGTCAATGATCATGCAGGACTAATAAATAAGTAGAACCTGACGCTATTTTATACGGTTCACGTCACAGGTAGGATGAAGATGTAAATGGTCTTAAAGATAAGTTAGATTGGATCATTTAATAAGTGAGAGTAGACTGTAAATAAAAAGCGGTGGTCAGTGCAGTGCAGAGTCTGTAATGAGAATAGCTACATTGGAACACACACACTTCCAGCCAACACAGGAAGCAGGATGAAGTTGTTAGAAGTTGTTCAAAAATAGCCAGGAGTCAGTCTCAGCATCCTAATTGGCTTTGGGGTCTGTAAGAAAAATGTCTGCTGGACAGAATGCCGTCTGCAGATTATCCAATAACGTCCAGTCATTAGGTGAACAATATTAAACACAGGCGCGCATGATTCAAAAAGCGTATTCTTTTAGAATAACGTCTCGCTATAAAGTCCTAAAATTCATGCTGACTCCAGTGAAACCTGCCACTTGGCTTCTTTGGTAAAAGTGATTATCTTTTTTTTTTTTCTTGAGGGAAATTCTTTCCCTTTATCCATAACAGGTGAGTTGTTTCTGCAGGCAGAGTTTTAGTCCATCCATGTGGTCCTGAAACGTACTTGGCTCGTGTGAAACACTTTAACAGGCTTCTGCGAGTATTTGTGTTAAGGATATACAGCTGCAGATATACAGTACTGCACAGCTGTGTAGTACACAGACAAACACAAGCTCTCACAAGGCGTCACATACGCACAGTGTTAATGAGCCCCAATAATTCAATTAAAGAAAATCAAAGGTAGAGCGTGTGATAACGGTTTTCAACACAAGTTTCTAATGACCTTCAGATTGATTCCAGGTCCCTGCAAAGGTGTTCACATCAAATAGATACCATTTAGGAATTTGCAGTATTTTATAGTTGCCAAATCTTTTTTGCTCTTTATTAAAAAGGTCTTCTTCCATCAGTCCCTCGTACGGCGTCAAAACTCACCAACTAGTTTGCACTGGGACTAGTTGGCGAGCAGAGAGGACAACTTCATCATCACGTAGCGCTATACGCAGACGGCGGCTTTGTTTACATTTGTATGCCATTCACTGAACTGAGCTATATTCACATTCTTTTGTTTGTGCTCTTCTGATTTGCCCTTTATTATGATCATTATTATGACTTATTATGATAGATCAGGATGTTACCCATGTGTTGGAATAAGTAGGTACTTATGTACAGTATGTGAGTTCAAACATATTTGTGGGATTTTGAAAATGACTCTTCACTCATAAATGTCGTGCTGCTTTTGTGGGCTGCGTGAGGGGCAATTACCCAGCATATTAGTGAGCCACAGGGCCAGGTCCTCCTTCATGGGCAGCAGACTGGCTTCATGACGACTGGCCAGCCACTGGTGATACTGCTGGAGGTCTGTAAGGCCAGGCCCAATGAGATGTTTAGGACTCAGGGAGCTGCACATGGTTGCCTGTGGACAGGCTGTGGAGGAGAGTGGAACACCATTACCTTCATTTCAAAACAATTGAATCCAAACAATAATGTTAGTGTCTATGTATAGTAGTATATAGTATTGTACATTAGCTCAAACCTAAACATTTAAAACTGTACGAGAGCTGCAACAGTTTAAACCTTATTTTCCATGATTTATTCAACATCTAAGCATATAAGGAGACCATGGTATAAGAGTGCCTTTGTTCTATTTTCCCAAATGTGATGTGGTTTATAGTGCACCTGATGACAGGTGACATTCTCATGTACCACTGAGTTCTACCTCCTGACTGGACATGAGGGGAAATCTTTAATCCTCCACTCATACCGTGGAACTCTTTGATCACAAACGAAGAGCTCTTTCAGATGATTCTGTCATAACAACTTACTAAATCAATGCAGTACACCGAAGAGGATTTAGTGCACCAACAGACATCAATATTTAGAGCACTAATATATAACAGCTTACAGCACAGAAAATGAAGCCATTGAGCGATGGAGACATTTCTCACAGTCCTCTCCAATATCATGCTCCAGTGTGTTGCTTATAAGCTCCAAAGTGAAAATCATTTAACACCTCGGCCCAGTGTCACCCTATTACAGGGTCTGCAGCTGAGACAAGGCAGTATTTAAAACAAACAAGTGGGCACCAGATGTTAAGAGGAGTACAATAAACAGCTCAGAGTTAGCGACCACAGATGTGTGCAGCCATTCACATGTCTTCATAGTAAACTAATGTACCTAATATAGTAATATGGTTAGGAAATTATTATTGTACCTAGTTTCCATTGAACATCCATTCATTTAGAGTTAGTACTAAAATCAGTACTATATGCCATTTCCAGTGCTTTCTTAACAACAGACTTTAACTTGATCACTCTGTTGACTTTATCTGTATGTTCTAGATTCCATCCTGTATGTTTGTAATTGTGCTGCAAAAACGTTGACGCATCAGTGACAGAGAAAGTTCAGCCTGAACACTAGCGTGCTTGTCTTTGCATACTTTGCTTAGGCAGGCAAATAATGTTAGGATATCTGATGCAAACTACAGACAGGCATTTTTAAATGATGCCACGAACTTTTTGTTCGTAGTGTAATGTCTGAAATATTTCTCCAAATACTGAGGGAGTGCAGCACAATGTGAGGAATCTGACCTTTAAAGCGGTGTAACATTTCAGGCTGCTGCAGAACTCGACTCTAACCAAATAACACACTGGTGCAACACCAAACATCTGGACCTTGATGTTCCACAAGGTCATCTGATCTTCCACAAGACAAGAGCTCCTGGTTGTGTACAAACACTTATCTCTGGAGCTCCGCAACCTCACACAGGTGCTACATTCCCACAGCCAAGGCTGACAAACAGAACAAGGGAAGTGGGACAAAGTCTCCAAGTACAAGAACAAATCATTTAGGCTTGATGACTGGTGTGATATGTGAATTAAAACAAAGATGTGTGGCATATACAGTAGGTGGAAATAGCAATGCAAAATAAATGGAAATGTTCAGTACCATTGTTCTACTAGATACATTTGCTATTCTCTTAGATTTAATTATGCTTTTTAAATAAAATAATTGTGAGATTACAATTACAAATTTTTTTAAAAATCCTATTTTTTCCTGTGTATTAATATGTTATAGTCAGTCCAAAACAGATAGATAAAAGCCGTAGGCCTTTTTACAATATGACAAGAAGATGAAGTCAAAATCATAATCATTATTTTTGCGCGAGTTAACCAGACACACTTGACAACAGAGGCCTGGAAACTTTTAAAAATCCCACAAGTATATTTCATATGAGCAAAATGAGTGCTTAAAAGCCACAAAAGGTAACTGGCCTATTCCAATATGCACTAACTCACTTTAAGAGACTTGGGGATTCAGTCATTTTAGAGCTCAAATGTTTATAGTCTTCCCAACGGGACCATGAAAGGACATCCTGTTGGGTTTCCCCTACATTTCCAAGGTAAAAACAACCAGTTGTTATTGAACCTACTTGGTTTCTATCACCACACTGTAGGCTGACCTCTTTGCCACTTGAGGGCAAAAAAAAGCATCCCTGCACCATACACTACTTGGGCTTTATGCTGCAAACACCATCTGCTAAGTCTATACAATTCTCAAGTTCAGGGTGACTTTTAACTGGATTTGACTCAAATATATTCAAATTTACATGTTCTCAGCCATAGAGGCCTCATGACTCCAAGAAAGCCTTCCTAACATGCCAAAGTTTTCTGCAGATTGCTCGAGGACAGGCAGACGGATGGGAAATGTAACTGCTGAATCTTGTCAATTACAAAACAACAAGGGTGGCTTTGTGCTCCTAAACCTCACCGACCTTCATGCCTTTCTCCTCCACAGCAATGAACTTATGTAGCAGCTGATTCATCTGTTTAAACATGAGGACTCAGTCTATCTCCACTGCAGATTATGCAGTGCATGTACCCTGATTTCCAACAGCAGTTTTATATTCCTGTCATCAGAAAAGATTGTTAAAGTTACAGCATTATTTTCTTTTAAACTAAATGTATGTCTAACACTGGGCTTGAAATATCATCCTAAATGTCAATAACATGGGTCTAAGGTCTCTCACATAAAAAAGTAATATTATTTTGATTTAGTAAAAAAAAAATTATTTGAATTCAACAGTCTGACAGATGCTGTCTGTCAAAGACAGTCTGATGGACATCCAGTACTCACACAGCTAAACATAAACCTAATGGTTTGACAACTTTGTCTGAGACTGCGCTGCATCTGCCTCATAAAACACTCAGCCATACATTTCATTTACAATTTTATGAACTTCTCTCTCTGCAACAGCCACATCAAACAGTTCAGTACTCTGGAAACAGGATCAAGGAGGGATGATGAGCTGTGGTTCAAATCCAGCCCATACCATGCAGTCAGTAATAACTGTGAAATGGCTGGACTACAAATGCATCACTGTCCAGATGAATAAAGATGCCCTGAGTTCATTTAAAAATAAATAAATAATAACACCTCAGGTTAAACAGATACAGCAAATGAGCATACAAGTCAGAAGGTATAATATGACGTGTTTTAAAAGTAAAATTAGAGAAAGTCAGTGTGGAGTAAACAGAGAGTGTGCTGTGTGTGTGTGTGTGTGTGTGTGCGTTCTCACCCTTGGAGTTCAGTTCGCTGGTGAACACCTTCCTCTCACTCCTGCTCTGAGCTGCAGGCTCTTACTTTTCATGCTTTTTACAGTCAAGCATTGACTCAGAGATTACACTGGAAATCACACAGGCAGTGAGAAACAAGGAGCTGAGCAGAACTCCCCCTCTCTCTCTTTCTCCCTCTCTCTCTCTAACTCTCACTCTCTCTTTCTTCCTCTCTCTCCTTGCAGGCTTGTTCAGCACCCCCCACAACACATACGTGGGAGGGGACGTTTTATCCCACTATATAGTTCCGCCCTTCGCTGACAATAATAATAATAATAATAATAATAATAATAATAATAATAATGTTGCTAAACTTTACTCATTTAACATCTTTTTGTAAACGTGATTCCAGTTTATAGCTAACTCGAGGGCTAACAGCCATTACATCAGTTTGTTTATTTATTTAATGCAGTGTATTCTAAAACAAATAGAAAGCACCAATTTACTCCTATGTTATTGAGGTTTTTCCTCAGATATTAATTTATTCAAAGCTACTAACCCAAAAAGCACAAAAACTCGCCGGAATATTGTGAATTTTCATGTAAAAATTGGATTTTCCTCGCCATTTTTAGACAATTATTACCTTTGTTTGTTATTAAGAGAAACTCCCTTCTATCTCTTAAATAACTGAATTAGAAGGTCCCCATAGGAAAAGACTTAGCTTTTCTGAGCGGTGTAGCGCTAACTAACCAATTGCTAGTTGTTTTACTCTCCTCTCTTACCGGAAACCATTGCCTTATTTCATTGTCTGACATAATATAAAACAGACAAATCGTTGTTCTTGTATGAACATTTTTAGGGAGCTTTGTGTCCAGACTTACTGGAAATTGTCTGCACAGCTTTTGCGAATTAGCGATATATTTTATTTTGAAGGGCTCTAGGTCCCAAACCCCGATTAATTTCTAATCCTGTTTTCTATTGTTTGGCGAGGTTAGTTGGTTTGTCACGTACCTTTTTTATGCAGTCTTGTTGTTATAACCGCCTCCCACCGACTGGGAAATCACAAGCCTAATTCACATGTTTGAAATAGTTTAGGGAAAAAAGTAGGTAAGAAACTAGACCTAGTTTTGTTTGTGTGCTTGCCATCTTTTATTTTGAAGAGAGAGTTTCATGTTGCGCATGCGTAGCTGGGGTTAAACTACAACGAGGCGCGGAAGAAAGGAAATAAAAACAGAACAGTGAGTTTATACAAAATAATACTGACACGCATTAAAATATACTGCGATTTGTTTATAAATATTTTTTAAATGCCATTCTTCCAATGTGTGTGTCACCAAAGCGGTCGGCAGGGTTTGTTTTATGATAGGCTAACAGCGAATGCAGCTTGAAGTTTAGTGACTTTAGAAAAGGAGGTAGTAAGAGTTCATTTTAGATTTTATGTTTCTGTGTCCCCCCTAATGTCTGCCCTGATGCATTAGTGTCCGCAGGCTGAGTCTAGTCCAGATGGAGTCGGTGCTGAAGAACGTGTCCAGCTCTGTGGAGCTGTTGGCCGTGGCAGCTCACAGCAGTGTGGTGGAGCATTGGCAGGAACAGACCGTGTCCAGAGCGTTTCAGTGGGCCTCTTACTGTGAACATCTCCATTCCAGATTTCACAGCAACCCCACTGTAAGGGGAACTATTGAGAAGCAGATTCAACAGACAAACCAACATTTACTCTCAGCGTTCCCTGGATGTACACAGGTGTGCTTCTCTGACCTGTCTCGGTTGCGTCACCTGCTGCTGCAGGGGCTGTTAACTAACCCTAAACTGCCTCTTTCTATCATGAAGACACTGTTTGACAGCAAACATCCAGCAGAGAGAACATACAGTGAGAACCAGGACGTGCATGGACTCTGCAACTACATCGTTCGGTGTAAATCGGCATGTAAGGTCCTGCGTCTCCTCACAGACTCCTTAGCTGTTGGTGCAGTTGGTGCTGATGCTGAGGTGTTAGGAGAGACGCTGATGGAGAGACTGGAGGCTGTGATGAGCCAGAGCGGTGACCTGTGTAAGGCAGAGCACTTTTTAGACTCTGTCCTCCAGGGAGGTGAAGGAGCAACACCACATTTGTGTGTTGTCATCAGTGCAGCGCTGCTGACGAGGAAGAAGTCCGCGGCAGAAACTGCTTCTCATGCTGTTCTCCTGGACTGGCTGTTGAAAAGACACAGCACACTGAAGCACATGGTCACAGAAGCGCCCACTGCACTCATCACGGACTTGGTCAAAAGGCATCTGAAATTTAGAGATGCGTACTGTAACGTTCTTAAAGAGTGGGCCTCTGACATGGAGTACAGCCTCAGTGAAGGTGAATGGACAACACAGACAAATCCCACATTGACGTTTCAGAACCTGACACAGCACTTTCTGACCTTGTTCGAGGCTTGTCCCTCAGTCAGAGCTGAGGTTGAAAAAGAGTTGAACATTTTGAAAAAATCAGATGGAGACTTTGAAGTTGGTGGTCTGAGTGTATGGGGAGACCTTCTCTCAGCATTGAACCAGTGACATATGTATATTTATGTATTTATGTATTCACCCTTTGTTTGTTTGACTTAGAACAAACTGATTATTGAAAGCTGTAAATGTTTTATCTTCTGTAATATTTTAGTATTTTGACACATTAATTGATTTGTCTAATGTTGAATACAAACCACTCCAGTTTGCCATCCATCAACACTAGTTCACAATTTCAGAACTCTAAAAGGGTGATATTAAGAAAATGTTTGTTTAATCTAAAGTTTTCCAATGCCATATTGGTTACAAAGTCATTTTTTGGTTATAATAAAAAAACTTGAAAAACTGTCTAATGGTAATGTGTTGCTTGTTAATTTAAAAATGTAATGAGTTACATCTTTTGTGTCTTCGTTTTTTAAGCAACATTTATTTCTTGTTGCTACTGTATGTTTTTTTCAAACTCTTGTCCTTTTTATTGGCTAAATGTGGCCAAATATGTGTTTTGGTCTAAACTCGAGCTGCTTTGTAAATCAACAGCACTGGTAAAATAATTTACTGTAAGTAAAAATGAAATAAAGTGTTAGACAATTGTTAACAGCTGTTAACATTTTTTTTTCTACATTTGGTGATAAATGTTTCTACTATCAAATTTGATTATTTGTCTAAAACCATCAGTTCAGTACCTGCAGTACCTTTATTGACCACCTCAGGGCCACACACTCCCTGTAAAAGACTGAGATTTCAGCCACTTTTTTCAAAGGAATAGGATTCTAAAAATAATATTGACTAATTGTGCCATCCAATGATCTTCGCTCTAAAATCTAAAAAACAAATCACTCCTAATCTTTGGCAGCGTCTGTTATTGTCACCCTCCATCTTGGTCTCAAATCAAATTTCTTTTGTTTGGGTTATTGTTCATCACGTGACTGGACTGCCAATTCACACATCCCAGCCTGGGCTCGTGTGTCAGAGCGCTGCTGTGGCGAGGGATCAATTAGTCAGATCAGGCATCTTCAATCACAACAGCCACAATAGCTGGTGTGTGATGTAACTGGCAGAGAGCGGATTAGAGCCCTGGATGGTGGTGTGCAGGGAAACACCAACACAGCCACAGCTCATTAAACACACCGTGAAGGCAGTTCACGTACTGACAGACAAGGGTCACTGAGTAAGGGGCGGCATGTACACAAGCAATTTATTCCCCACCAATAAAGAACATATGCAGCATGCTGGACGGACACCAGGTGACCTCAGCTGATGCTGTTTTCTACATGTCTACAGACAGATGTGTTTGATTAAAATTAAATTTTACAAATCGAATCACATTTAAGTGTTTTTTTAAACTACATTACCATGGTCTGTCGCTGAGGATCCAAACTTCAAAGAGGACGAACAGTCTGTGTTTGAGTTACAAAAAAAAGACAAAAAAAAGTTTTCTGGCTGTGACCAAACTAATTATGTAACTCTAAGCATACGAAATGTGGCTAGTTTTGTACATTTTATTTATAAATAAATTTATTGAAATGATCACTATTCAATATTTAGCACCAGATATTGGTCAAGTTTTTGATGTGATTAAAAACTCTTACTTAACCGTTTATTGTTCAGGATTTTTTTTTCTTTTTTTTTTGTGACCAATATGAATTTAACGAAGACCAATGTTTGGGTCCAAATCCAGTGTTTGGTAAACACAAACGTTTTTTTAATCTAAAACCTTTTATTACTTCAATGCTCCTGTGTTATAATGAGTTTTGTCATGCCATTAAATAAACATTACATCATTACTATGTTTATTCAGACATTTTTCTCAGCCTCCCCCACAGTTGTTATCCTGAATGTAAAATTACAGGTTTCTATAACTATGTCGATCTGAACAGCAGGGGCCAAATGAATGTACAATTAAACTGAACAAGAACATTATAATGTTGGTCATGTTAAATTACACTTGAAATTACAATTGTTAACCATTTTTGACACGGGTTTTTGTTTCTGCGGTGAATGCTGTTCTTATAGAGGTCTTAAAAAATCTTATTTTAATTGTCAACCTCACAGTTTCCTCCTCTCAAATTTCACTCTTCACTGGTTTTTAATCTATTCAGTGCGATACTGCGACAGCAGGTACCAAACAGCATTGAGATGTGTTGGGGGCGGCCCTTGTTTGGCATCTTCCAGAGGGCTGTGAAGAATAGCATTTATTAAAAGTCACAGCCAGCCCCCATCTGGTGCTGTGAAAAGGGAGTCCTCAGAGGGGTGGGGCCCAGGGGCAGGGAGGACGGGGGGAGCCCTCCCTTGGCACGTGCCTAAGCCGATGCAGCCTGGCCTCGGCCTGTCCTCGGTGACGGATCATAGACGCAGGAGGGCCCCCCCCCACACACACACACACACACCCCTGAGACCCACTCAAAACACGCGCTGATTCTGCACAAGCA